>NW_026294573.1:167806534-168126534 GCF_007827085.1 Peromyscus californicus insignis | reverse complement strand
CATGCTCCTTCATTGAGAACGTGCTGACAGGATGGTGGGCAGTTCGGAGGGCATTCAGTCCTGCCTGTGGTCTGACAACCCTAATGAGCCAGCCCTCCCTTTTCCACCTCAGTTGAAACATTGCTGCTGAAGCTCTCTTGGACACAGAGGTTTGTGTGTGGAACAATGTGCTGACCAGCAGAAGTGTTTCAAAAGGAAAAGGAATTTTACAAAAAGAAAAAGAAAGGAAGAAAACCGTTCAATGCTCCCTGTAGACATGTAAGGGAGGAGAAACTTCGCTCTTTCCACCCCTCTTGGGAGGAGTGGTGGAAACCTTAGAATGTGCACGTTGGTGATACCAGAATGCAGGATGTCTGAAAATCCAATTGTTCCTCTGAAATTCAACCACTGAGTCCCTTCCTAAGTTTTCAACTACTGTCACCTTTTTTTTCTGGAGAAAAAAATGTCTAGGAAATTGAATTCTTATGGGATTTTTTTTATAATAAATAATTGTGCAGATAGCCAAGATAAAAAGCAAGTGGGAAAGGGAATGACATGCATTCTGCATACCTGGGGGTTTTGTTTTGCATTGCTTTGTCGTGTTTTCTTGTTCTTCTAATTCTCTTATTTAAAATGCTCTTCTCTCCCCAAAGGCTCCAGTTAGTAAATTATTCATATCTTCCAGCCCAGTCACTTTCCCTGCTGAGTGGAGGCTGTGTTAGCACTGTGGCTTGCCTTTTTCAGGAGGCCCAAGTTACCAAAGGGCAACTTGTCCGAGCGCAGAGCTTTGCACTGAATTATTGAGTTTTTCTTACTTGGATTTATTTTATTATGTTGCTCCAATGGTCTTAGCCTTTAAGAAATCTTTTGAGTGTGTTAGCTTATTTCAACTCTTCAAAATGAAGCCAACTTACATCAAAGAAATGATTCCTCTCTAATCCGTTCAGAGAATTCCAGAAAATTCAGAAATGTTGAAACCAGTACCTTCTATTATGTAAGAATTCTATAAGAAGGGATTTTAAAAAGTTATTTCAAAAAGAATCCATTAAAATAATTGTTCATTTCTCCAAGTAGGAAGGTTTGCCTGTATCCTAATTATAGAAACCTTAAACACCCATTTCTGATGTGTGTGTGTGTGTGTGTGTGTGTGTGTGTGTGTGTGTGTGTGTCCTAGAACTACTAATGGCCTTAATATGTAAGTGATAAATTACTGGCTTCACTATTCTTTGGAGCTGGCAATCCTAAAAACCCATTCAGTCTGTCAATACAATGCACTCATTATGTTAATGAAATGAAAAGCCAACAGAAGCCTCAATGTCAAGGTGCAATTTCTGTCCTTTCTGTGAATATGGTCATTGTTTAGTTGCATAAAAATTGACAGCTTCTAAAATAGTTTTGATCACATTAGCTTAATTTACCACTATTACTTGGGTGGTTACAGTTCAAACAACTAATACAGGAAAAACACAGTTTTTTGCTTATATTTAGTGCTAACAGCGTGGTGTGTGTGTGTGTGTGTGTGTGTGTGTGTGTGTGTGTGTGTGTGTGTGTGTGTGTGTGGTGTTTTCTAAAGGTAATTGAATTCTGACTGCTTTATTTTAAGTCCACCCTGAACTGCTGATGTGAAAAACCCACACCAATAGAATTACATTGGCTTCCCTATTCTGGAGTCCTATTAACACCACAATCTTTAAATAGGAAAACTACACACTCTGGACTCTCTAGCCAGGACATTTACCTTTTATCCACTTGCGAATGCGAGCAGGCTTCTTAGTGTAGTGCACCTGCTGAGACAATGACAAAATGACAGTGTCTTTTGTTATTTTGTGGTAGTTTCTGTTTATAGTTTGGACATCATGGTAACAGTTCATGTCTCTAGTTCCCAGTGGCCATTCCAAAGTTGCAAAATCTCAATTTTAGCTACCATTCTTTTTTGTCAGATGTCATAAACACCTATTGTGTATTAGTCCTTGCTCTACAGAATACCACACGCTTTATAGCCACTGAGATTCAAAAAAATGGTACCTCTTCAGCTGCGGATTTAGTATGCACACACCTTTCAGATGGGTGCTGTATCTTACATTTTCCCTCTTTGATCTTCATTGGTTCACAGGTCAACTCCAGTTTGGGTTTATGATATTTGTCACTATTAGAACCATTTTAAAAGAGATTTTTATTTTCAAATGATATTTGCTTCAGTTCTAAATATATGTTATTTAGAGTGAAGAAGATAATTTTTTAATGCATAGTGTTATTTGCTGTTTGCTCTCTGACAATTAAGCATATAGTCTTCATCAGAGAAGAGAAGAATGATATAGAAGCTTTAAATTTTATCCCGTTATTCAAGACCCCTTGACATATGGGGCTGTGTCCCCTGAAGTATGAGATGGAATGAATAGATTACTTCTAATGGTGGAAGTGGGCATATATGAATTGCAAGAATAGCCCACAAAAGAAATAGTGGCACCTTCCTTTCTCAGATTATCCAATCCAAGATTCTGGATGGAGACCATTGCCATGTTTTGAAGACAGTCATCACTCTGTAGTGTCCTAAGTGTTTCGGAGATGGGGCCTCCTGCCTGGAGCCACAGGGATGTATCATTGTAGATGCAAACAGCTCCAAACCAATCATGTTTTGTGTGTTGGAACTTTTCTTTCTCTCGTAAAACACAATATCTGTGGAAATTTAACAGTTGGATCTCACAGATTGGCATTCATTTATTCAGCAAACCTGTGAGTAAATATCTGGGCGTAGACTTGCTGTATCATAAGATAAATGTTCCCTTTTGTAAAAAAACTTGTACAAGTATTTTCCAAAATTGTATTTCCATTTTGTATTTTCTCTAAAAAGTATAAAAAAGTCTGATCATACCACATACTCATGTACATTGTGCAGATTGTAAACCCCTCAAAGGTGCTAGGGTTCTAAAACATAGCTTAGGATGTGACCTTTTATGGAAATAGAAATTGGCTCATTGAAGAAATGATTAGGGAAGATAAAGACACTGTGAGCTCTTACCATGACTTTGCCCTTACAAAATGTGGAAATTTGAGTCCAGAGACAGATGTAGATACCAGAACAGTGACTTTGGACCTGAAGGTGGAAATTAGGGTTGTATATCTATAATCCAAGCAACACCAAAGGTTGCTGGAAAATAGGAAAAGCTAGGGCAATCCCCCACAGGCCTCAGAAGGAACCACTCCTGCTGATGTTTGTCCTTAGGCTTCAGATACCAGAACTATGTAAAAGTAGTGTTTTGATGTTCAAACTCCAATATTTATGACACTTTGTTGTTTTAGTCCCAGGAGACTCACACCAGGAAGCTAAATTATTAACTTTTGTCACTTCATTGTGCAAAGTTGTGACTTGTGGCTCCGGTTTTTACCCAGTGATTAGTAACAGTGAGTACTTTGTCATCTACCTGTTGATACTACCTTTGTTTTCTTGTTTTAGTGGACTCTATGCCTTGCTTGTTTGTTCCTTGAGTTATAGAAGCACTTAGAGTAGGCTACATGTACAAGTTCTTGGAAGCATTTTCTCCATGCCCACGGCTTAGCCTTTCCTTATTCTTTCATTGTTAGTGGCATAGGGGGAGTTGTAGCAGGCCATGCTGCAATGGCAGTTTGAGATTTTGTTTACATTTATATACATGTGTGTAAATATACATATATACATACGTATATATACACAATCCTCCCTCTTAAATGAGTCCCCTCCCTTTAACAACAACAAAAAAATGGTTTTATGAAATTAAGAAAAGTACTGGACTTACATAGCAAAATGTCTCATGAGTATAGCAATATCTTGGTTGCTTTATTTATACATAAGACAAATGTACTTTCTCTCAGTTCTAGAAACTGGAAGCTCAAGATCAAATTGTTGGTAGCTTCACTGTCTGGTGAGAACTTAGCTGCTACTTCCAAGATGGCTCCTTGTAATTGTGTCCTCTGGAGGGGAAGAATCTGAGTCTTCATCTGAAGCAATAGAGGAAAATGGCTCATTAGTTCCCTTGAGCCCTCTTCATGAGGTGCCTGCTATGATTTAAGTGTCAAATGTCCCCCATAGTCTCATGTGTTGAATGTTTGGTTCCCAGATAATGATTCTGTTTGTAGGGGTTCTGAAGACTTCAGAGGTGAGCCTATTAGAAGAGGCAACAGCTGGGATTGTGCCTTTGAAGGAAATGCCTAGTCACCATTTCCTTCTGTATTCTTACTTCTTGCCTATGCTGAAGTCAACAACCTCTTCCCACACGTTTTCCTTTTACCATGATGTTTTCACAAAAGACCCAGAAACACAAAGCCAAGTGGGCACAGATTGAGCCCTCTGAAGCTGTGAACCAAAATCCTCCTCCCTCCCCTAGGTTCTTGCTGTCATAGCTGTGCAAAAGTAAGTCATGTATCATCTCCTCCTATTTGTGAGAGAAGCGTTCATAGCCTGATTACTTCTCCAAACATTTCAACTCAATCCCATCACATTAGCCCTCAGTTTCTATATGTGAATTTTAGGGGGCGGGGTACAGTTATTTTTTCAAACCGTTGTGTGTTATTTTACAGTTTTACAAAACTCCTTTTGTCTGATTTTCGCCAATTCTGGTATTTCAGCCTATGAATGGCAATATCATTTTTAAATCATAAAAGCTAGAATATTTTAGAAGAATAAAAAATAAAACACTGTCATGTGAATAGAAGTAAAAACAAGGGAGAGAAGAAACTTAATACAAAGAACTTGAATATCTAAGAAAGCCATGAGTCTGCTTACCCATTGTTGATCCTTAGCAGTCATTGAAACTTGATCTCAGAATTATTCTGTGTAATATTTAAGTGTGAAAATGACATGAGCTGGTGCTGGTTAGGAAAAATATCTATCATACTGCTAGCATAATAACTAGACACTGATGATTAGTTTGTATTGGTATCATTGCTATTATTGTCAGTAAATCATGGGAGGTGAACAGAGAGCTGGAACTAAACTTAGAACTGAATCAGTTACTGAGCAAATGAAAATCACCTCTTCGTCCCCTACCATGGCCTACTCCTGCTCATCATCCTTCCTCTCTGACCAGTGATATATTGATAAATATAGAGAGAAGCTCAGATCTGCAGCATTCACCAGTTAAATGCTATAAATACTTGTACCATGCCTGTGTCATTTTATGTGATGTAACTGAATTCAGAATTGGGAGGAGATGCACATAGTCTGGTCTTCCAAACCTGTGTTTATGAACTTCCACATGCCTTTATCTCCACCTCAGGCTGTGGAGGTCGCTGTTCTGTTTGGATAGTGCAAGTCTCTTGTGATTGTTTCTCACTTTGTTGCCTGGATTGACTATGCCTCATACACCTATCCAGCTTCTTTTCAAGAACTTACTTAATTATATCCCTTTATATTTCCTCAAAATCATATGTTATTCTTCTTCCAGATTCTCAACCATTTCCCGAATCATCTTCCCCCCATTATCTTTTTAAACATTGGTTCTGTAGAAAAGACTTCCGAGTTTCCATTATACAGAATTTTTCGTTATTGTATTCTTAAACAATAAAATTTCTCAACCCATTTTCCCATCACAAAATCCTAATTATAATTGCTTGGTGATTCATATTGCCATATAACATATAAATAATTCAAGATCAGGGATTATATCATTTTTCCTCATATGCAATAAGACAACTAAAGGAGATCAAGGTGATACAAATTGGAAAGAAAGACATCAAAATATCATTGCTTACAGATGATATGATAATACACATAAGAGATCTCAAAAACTCTACCAGGGAACACCTGTAGCTGCTAAACACCTTTAGTGAAGTGGCTGGATACAAAATTAACTCAAAAAAAAAGCCCTATGCACAAATGACAAATGGACTGAGAAAGAAACCAGAGAAACAACATCCTTCACAATAGCCTCAAATAATATAAAATATCTTGGGGTAACTTGAGCCAAGCAAGTGAAAGACTTGTATGACAATAACTTTAAGTATTTGAAGAAATTGTAGAAGATATCAGAAGATGGAAAGATCGATCTCCCATACTTAGATCGGTATGATTAATAGAGTAAAAATAGCCATCTTAACAAAAGTAATATACGTATTCAATGCAATCCCCCATCAAAATTTTATCACAATTCTTTACAGACCTTGAAAGAACAATACTCAACTTCATATGGAAAAACCAAAAACCCAAGATATCTAAAGCAATCCTGTCTAATAAAAGAACTTCTGGAGGTATCACTATCCCTGATTTCAAGCTCTACTACAGAGCAATAGTAATAAGAACCACATGGTATTGGTATAAAAACAGATAGGTGGATCAATGGATGTCAGCATTTAGAAGAATGCAAATAGATCCATATCTATCATCCTGCACAAAACTCAAGTCTAAGTGGATTAAAGACCTCAACATAAATCCAGATACACTGAACCTGATAGAAGAGAAAGTGTATCTTGAATGCATTGGCACAGGAAACAACTTCTTCAATAGAAAACCAGTAGCACAGATGCTAGGATCAATAATTAATAAATGGGAACTGAAAGAACTGAAAAGCTTCTATAAGGCAAAGGACACTGTCAATAGAACAAAATAGAACACTCCTCTATTACTGGTGGGGGTGCAAACTTGTACAGCCACTTTGAAAATCAATATGGTGTTTTCCCAGAAAATTGGGACTCAATCTACCTTAAGACCCAGCTATACTACTCTTTGGCATATACCCAAAAGATCAATCATACCACAAGGATACTTGATCAGCTATGTTCATAGCAATTTTATTTATAATAGTCAGAAACTGGAAACCACCTAGATGCCCCTCAGCTGAAGAATGGATTTTTAAAATGTGGTACATTTTACACAATGGAGTATTACTCAGCTATTAAAAACAATGACATCATAAAATTTGAAGACAAATGGACAGACCTAGAAAAAAAATCATCCCGAGTGAGGTAACCCAGACCAAGAAAGAAAAACATGGTATGCACTCACTTATTAGTGGATATTAGATATAAAATAGAGAATAACTGTGCTATAACTCACAGACCCAGAGAGGCTAGGTAACAAGGAAGGTCTAAGAGGGAACACATGGATCTCCCTCAGAAATGAAATAGAAGAGATCTCGTGGGTGGACTGGGGGTGGGTGGCGATGGGAACATGAGGAATAAGGTTGAGGAGTGGGTGGAGGGGGAGAGTATTGAAAGAGATGACTGGATCTACAAGGATGACCCCAGCTAAAATTCCTAGCAATAGTGGATAAATATCCTGAGCTGGCCATCTCCTGTGACCAGGAAAGACTTACAGTGGAGGTATTGAGACACCAATCTGTAGTTGGAAGTTTTCCTGTGTCCCAGCCAGCCAGTGGTCAGGTCACATCCCCCAAGTAAACACACAGAGACTTATATTAATTATAACTGCTTGGCCATTAGCTCAGGCTTATTACCAACTAACTCTTACACTTAAATTAACCCATAATTCTTATCCATGTTTAGCCACGTGGCTTGGTACCTTTTCTCAGTTCTGCCTTGTCATCTTGCTTCCTCTGTGTCTGGCTGGCGACTCCTGGCTCAGCCTTTCTCTTCCCAGAATTCTCCTTGTCTGATTATTCTGCCTGTACTTCCTGCCTGGGTACTGGCCAATCAGTATTTTATTTATCAACCAATCAGAGCAACACACATTCACAGCATACAGAATGACATTGCACAGCACCAACCCAGACACACAACCATTGGCCTACAGGCTTTCCTGCCTATGGGATGTGCTAGGATAGGAGTGGCCAACCAATGACTGGTCCAGCCTGAGATTCATGCCTGGAGTGCAAAGACCCAGAGGCTGGCTGGCCCAGAGACCTAGGACAGAATCAAACAGGACTGAAGGAAAAAAATAGTAAATGTAATGATGCCTAATGATATTCTGCTATACTCATAGATTGGTGGCTATTGCAATTGTCATCAGAGAGCCTTCATGAAGTAACTGATGGAAACAGATGCAGAGACCCACAGCCAAACATCAAGCTGAGCTTGGGGAATCCCACTGAAGAGAGGCAGGAAGGATTGTAGAAGCCAGATGGTTCAAGGACACCACAAGAGAATCCACAGAATGAACTAACCTGGCCTCATAGAATCTCACAGAGTCTGAACAGACAGCCAGGGAGCCTGCAAGGGTCTGACCTAGGTCCTCTACATATATGTGACTGTTCTGTACCTTGATCTACTTGTGGAACTCCTAACAATGAAAGCAGGGCCTTTCTCTAACTCTTTGGCCTGCTTTTGGAAACTTATTTTCATACTAGGTCATCTTGCCCAGCCATAATACAAGGTGAAGTGCTTAGTCTTACTGCAATTTGATATGCCATGTTTTGTTGATATCCATGGGAGGTCTGCCCCTTTCTGAAGAGAAAGAGAAGAGGACTGGATAAAGGGGGGTGGTTGGAGGGGTGATGGGGGTAGGGAATGGGAGGAGAGGGAGGGGAAATTGCAGCTGGGATGTAAAATAAACAAATGTTTAATTTTTTTAAAAAGGAAAAAAACCCTTAAAATTCTTGGAACAAGATTTACCACAGTCTCTTTAAATAACTCTAGATCAAATTGTGTGTCTACAAAACTGGTGAGAATCAATAATATTCCAAAAATACGTGCCCTCAATTCACCTATCAATATAAGTCCCAGGGAATAAATATGCTTTTTTCTTTTTGGTTTTGTACTTATTCTGTGGGATTTGGAGATTTCTTTCTTTAATTAGTGGAAAACAATGGTTTGTTCAGTTTAGTAAAGATATTTACAAATTTTGTGATTAAAAAATCCTGAACACAGATGGTCTGACAAACAAAGGAGATGAACATAGAGAGTTTAATGGAAGACATTGAAATTGCTAAGTTGAAAGGGATTTGGGGTTGGTACCAAATGTAGCCCAGAAGCAAATACACTGATGTAGGAACATTTACCACATGCCCATTGTGTGGCTCCATCCCACATGACTGTCCTGAGCATTCTTATTCAGTAGAATTGGCTAGAACATTTTTTATCCGTTTACTTTGGGATATGAAAAAAAATCTGAGCCGAGTGCTTAGATGTCCCTCTGGGCATACAAACCCTATCAATTCCCAAATGGAAGCCAAGGACAAAGGAAACTGGACAGTAATGGCACACATCTCAGATGCTATTCCACTCTGGTGCTGTTTCCAATCAATGTGGAGGAAGCAAGAATGAGTATGATGAGCAGCCATCTGGCTGAGACTCAGAGGGCATCTCTTGATTTTTCTTTTCTCCTTTGGTTCATACAAGCGCAGACAGATAAAGCAATCACTCCTGATACTTCAGTTCCATAATGGTTTTCCTCTTGCAAATGAATAGTATTCAAATGATGTCAGATCCCAGGATACATGAGAGAAAGTGGTTCAGACAAAGAGGTAACATGTTTATGACATTCTAGGCACTGCTTTACCATGTGGATTTTCTTTTATGCACATATATATTTATATACTATAGTTGAGTTAGTGCAGTGACATGCAGAATGAAAATGTAAAGACACTCTGAGCTTATTAAAGCTGAAATATAATGGTATAACCCATATTACTTAAGTCATTCTTACCATAACAAAAATAAAAAACTCATCACAGAGAACCTGTGCGTGACCTCTGAATACTGTTTAAAATTATAACTGTGTAAGGCATAAAGTTAGTGAGTAAAGTCAGACAGAAACTTAGATTATTCTTAGTTGACACCTTGGAAACTTATTTGCCCAAATTCTATAAGCCAAGGTCAAGAGCCATGGATACTTTATTCAGTTTCTCACTATTATTGACCACTGATAAGTACCAGTTGGAGTAGATTAAAAGGCAAATGCTCTCAAGAGCCTGAAGCAAAATGCTCTGGGCCCTAGAACCACACAGTGTGTAAGAGAACACACTCATCCTTGGTTTGCGACTTAGCTTTATTTATTTATTTGTTTGTTTGTTTATTATGAATATAATGTTCTGTTGGTCTATATGCATGCAGGCCAGAAGAGGACACCGGATCTCATAATAGATGGTTGTGAACCAGCATGTGGGTGCTGGGACTTGAACTTAGGACCTGTAAAAGAGCAGCACAAGCTCTTAACCTCTGAGTCATCTTTACAGCCCAAAAGGATGGCATGTCTCCTCATCGAGGAATCGAACCCGGGTCTCCCACGTGACAGGCAGGGATACTCACCCCTATATTAATGGGGATGACTAGTTTTATTTATTTTCTTGCTCTTTTTCATTCCTAATTGCAACTTCGAGTACACCCTATCTCATTTTTTTAAGAAGTGAAATCTATGTGCTCAGCTATGAAAGCAATCAGCATAGCACATTCTATTAGAAATTTTGTCTTTTTTTAAAAAGAGGAAATTTATTGGGTCAAAATTCTAACCAAAATACAGACAAACCTACCACAGGACATTTGTCCAGTGACATCTGCTAAAAATAATAAAAGATGATGTTTAGGTTTGAAAACTCTTTTTTTCAGAGCTTTATTCAGATAATTGGTTAATCATGGACTGAAATGGATTAACTCACTGCAGACCTCACTGACCTCCATATCAACCGACGAGCACAATGAGAATGATGCATTGACATACAAAACAATAATTTCTAGATTTCTTTTATAATGATATAGTATTCTCATTATTCATTAACGCTACCCACTTATATCCTTTATTTATGAAAATTCAAATATAGACAAATAAGATAGAGTAGCTCCCATGAACTGCTGGGTGCTCATTACCCAGCCCCAAGAGTTCTGAACTTTCTCTACTCTTATTCTTCAATCTACCTCCCCAACTTCCCCACTTGAGTTTTATTATTTTGTCTCTCAAGAATTCTTTTCTTCCATTATCCTTTTAAACATATGACTACTTGATGACACCCCTGGATTATGAGGCCACATGTCTTCTATTGTAACCAACAGAAATCTTAAGCTTCATACAAAGAGAAGAGAAGGCCATGTCACAACCTCCCTCTACTACATGAGCCTGGCAATAAAATTCCTTCCGAAAGAAGAGCTGCTGGTAACAGTTCTGGAAACAAAGCTTTTTGGAAGGAGTCTGGTGGAAGATCCACCTTGGCTCCCCTCCCTAGCTCCTCCCCAAACCCGTCCCTTCAAAGCCCGCCAAACACAGCTCCTCCCCCAGAGAGGCTCAAGACCACTCCCACAGGGGATATATAAGCGGCATCCCAGAAAACAGACTCGTGATTCTTCTGGTCTGGCATCCCTGTCTCCTCTCTGTGGGGCCGGGGATTCGCCCCGGGAATGCTTTACTTATCAAAAGCCATTGCTTCTTGTCATTGACTAGTTTTATCTCCCCCTCCCTTCTGGAAATACAGTTACTCCTAGGAGGACAACTGTGTCCTACCGGGAATGAAGGCATTATTCAGTCTGTTCAGTCCAAAGACTCCAATTTTATGGTGATTGGAAATAGGGGCACCTGAGATGTGGCTTGTTTCGCTCACACTCCCATGAGACTGTGAGCTCTGAGGACCTTGTTAACCTGATGCTGAAAGTTAGTTTTGACAACAGGAAAGGAGAGCGTGAGAACGGGGCAATGCAGAAGAGACAGAGTGTAGCAGACATGAACAGAAGGAGAGGGTAGCACATTCTGGGCATTTGAAGAGCCAGTTATGCCTGGGGCATGCTTGAGCTGCTGACACATGAAACAAAACCAATGAAGCATGTTTAAAACTGAGTTTTAACAATTTAAAACAAAGAGAATCTCACTAGAGTGTTTCCTAACATTTTTCTGACCACTAGCCATTAAAGTTGCACTGAAAATTCATTTAGTCCCACATTTCTCAACTTTATCCAGTACAGCATGACCTTTACACAGGTCCACCCCTGTGAAGACATAGGGTGGCCTTGAATCTAAAGTAGGAGAACCATCTGGAAACATGTCACGTCCCCAGATGAACTCCTGATCTTTTCCTGCGACTGCCACCCTCTTCTGTGCTTCCCATCTTACACAGGGCATCCCCATCCACCATGAGACAAACTGGACCCTTATGACCTCGTGCCATTTTCACTCATTCAAGTCCATCCCTGGTTCGTGATCTAATCCTGCCCATCTGTCCTGGAAGCACCACTCAGCTCCACCCTCTTCTCTGTACATCCAGTGCCTCCAACCTTAGCTTCAACCCTCACAGAGCATTTAAACAAAGAGACAGAAGTCTCCATCCTCCATAGAATCTGTCCCCATCATACATGCTTTGCCTTCATTATTTGCTAAAATTCCAGATTCTGTCAGTCTTTGCCTTAAACTCTTCACTGTGCTTTCATCCCAATTACAATAATTCCAAACCCCTTAGACCAAACTTGAAAGTTCTTCAATGACTGGTTCCTCAATCCTGAGTGAACAGTAATGGTAGCAAGTAGATTTGAATGCGTTTTTTAAGTTTTAGAAAATAAAAAAGCTAAATATTTGACAAAATGTTGTTAAATACATAAAAGTTTAAACAAATTTCGTTGTAAAGTCCCATAGTTAATCTATTATGTCAAATTAGTGTCATTTATGCCACTGTTTGGTGGCTAGCATAAAAATATGCTAGCATAGAAAAAAGGACTCCAAGGAAACATTAAAATGTTCATTGTTAGTTTTTCTTCAGCTGTTGAGATACAATTTTGTGTTATTTTTGAATTTCCAGTTTATGAATTTTCTATAGGTATATATTTTAATTGAAATTTTTTTTCATAAGATGTCATATAGAAGAGCAAGTAATGTCAAAGAACTAAAAATACCCTCTTGGAAGTCTAGCATCTGCATATTTCGCAGGCCACTTCCAAGTAGGAAGAACAGAGAAAGTTCACTGATGGGGTATAATGATGACTATCTGGGCCATAGCATCATCTTGTCCAGGATCACTAGGGCATAGTCACCCCTAGCATTATAAAGCCTTTATGATGCTGAGATATCACTATATGCTAAGCATGATGATAGATCCTTATCCAGGATGATTCATTTTGATTGTCAATCTGAGTGGAATAAGACACTCATAGGTCATTAGTGAGTGCCTCTCTCCATTTACTGAGCTAGTACTAACATAGGAAAGGGAAAGGTCCATCTACAAGCATAGAGACAACAGACTTATAATATATGAGACACCTCTGTTATTAAGAGCAGTAACAATAAACTGACATCAGATTAGCTGATTACCATCTTAGATGGCACAAGGTACTGAAAATTAAAGATGAATATGCTAAATTTCACAAGCAAACTGAAGCTATGCTAGGTAAACAAAGTGTTTGATCATCCTTCACAAACAGTGAGGGCTTGCATTGAGACAACCATAAACATCCAAAAGACCCTGGATTTCAGGAGGGTAAGACTGGGCAAGAGGGATGAACTCTACAGAAAGCTGGTATCTGCTTTCCCAACATTTTGTCCACATATTCCTTACTAAGCGTGCAAAAGAATGTTCTGAGCCTGGGTCTAAGAACCAGGCAGATGTTGGAAGAATTCAAATAGAAAAGCTATAATTGCCTTTTTTCTGGATGCAAGGCCAGTTATTTTAGTAACTTGGTATATACACCCCAAGATACATCTCCAGACTCCTTTTTTAATTTGAGAGAAGGTATCATATGTCTCAAGCTGTCTTGGAACTTACTATATAGCAGAGAAAGGCCTTGATTTTCTGATCTTTTTACCTCCATCCCCCAAGTTCTAGAATCACAGGCATATACCAGCATAGCCAGTACATGAGGTACTAGGGATTTATGAATGTTGGCAGGGCACTCTACCAACTAAGCTACATCCTCAGCCCCCTAGATTTTCAGGGCTTCTACAGCTTGAGAAGTTAAAAGAAATGCCAGGCAAGAAGGTGCTTGCAGGGAAGGCTGTGAAAAATGGGTAAAATACATACAAGCCCTTCTTGGGAGCTAAAGGTATCTCTGCTATTCACCCCATCTCAATACTCATATTCACCCAACATCATAGAGCTTAAGTTCATAACCAAGCCCAAATTCCCTAGTATTCAATCTCTGTGTTAAACCACTCAAATGTGTCACTTAATCAAAGCTATGTTTTAACCTTTGTAAGATTCTCACTGCTTAAGTCAACAGAGGGAAATACCCAAAGCCAAAAGTAAAGAGTTTAGAAAGCCCTTGGATATATGTTTTAAGGCTCTGCATTATCCAGTAAGGAAAGTTAAAGCTTTTGAAGCCAACCTATACTATAGTGGTATTTGCTCTTCCCATGATTTGGGGGCTATATGGCCCGAAGGAGGCAGTGCTTCTTGTCATCATAAGTGACTTCCTAAAATAAAAGGGAGAGGGGTCGTGAGGTCCCTTCTCCCTGGTTCCTGTTTCCTGATGTGAACAAACTGCCAGGTGGATTCACTCCCGGTCAGAATGGAGGACGATTTCAGCTGCTTACTTGGTTCTGTATTCGTGAGTGTATTTCCTCATTTTATATCATAATAAATTCCCCAATACTCTTTAAGCAGACTCCCATGGATTTCTCACTTTACCTGGCACCCAGCTAGAGCATAAGACTCTTAATCTCAGGGTCATGGGTTTAGGCCCTCCATTAGCCTTGTGATATGATTGACCATCCTTTGGGTATATGCCCAAGAGTGGTATAGCTGGGTCTTGAGGTAGACCAATTTCCAATTTTCTGAGGTACCACTATATTGATTCCCAATTGCTGTACGAGTTTGCACTTCCACCAGCAATGGAGAAGTGTTCCCCTTGCTCCACATCCTCACCAGCATAAGCTGTCACTTGTGGTTTTAATCTTAGCCATTCGGACATGTGTAAAATGGAATCTCAGAGTTGTTTGGATTTGCATTTCCCTGAAGGCTAAGGATGATGAACATTTCTTTAAGTGTATCTCATACATTTGAGATTCTTCTGTTGAGAATTCTGTTTAGATTTGTACCCCATTTTAAAATGTATTATTTGTTTTTTGATGTCTACCTTCCTGAGTTCTTTATATATTTTGGAAATTAGCCCTCTGTCAGACGTGGGGTTGGTGAAAATTTTTTCCCATTCTGTAGGCTGCCATTTTTTTCCTGTTGATGGTATCCTTTGTCTTACAGAAGCTTTTCAATTTCATGAGCTCCCATTTATTAATTATTGATTTTAGTGCCTATGCTATTGGTGTTCTGTTTAGGAAGTTGTTTCCTGTACTAATGTGTTCAAGGCTATTCCCCTCTTTCTCTTCTATCAGACTCAATGTGTCTGGTTTTCTGTTGAGGTCTTTGATCCACTTAGACTTGAGTTTTGTGCAGGGTAATAAATATGGATCTATTTGCATTATTCTACATGAAAACCTCTAGTTAGACAAGCACCATTTGTTAAAGATACTTTCTTTTTCCATTGTATATTTCTGGCTTCATTATCAAAAATCAGGTGTCCATATGGATTTATATCTGAGTCTTTAATTCAATACCATTGATCAACATGCCTAATTTTATGTCAATAGCATGTATTTTTTATTACTATAGCTCTGTAGTACATTTTGAAACTAGAGATGGTGATACCTCCAGAAGTTCTTTTATCATTCACAATTATTTTAGCTATCTGGAGTATTTTGTTTCTCTATATGAAATTGAGTCTTGTTTTTTCAAGGTCTATAAAGAATCATGTTGGAAATTTGATGAGGATTGCATTGAATCTGTAGATTGCTTTTGGTAGCATGGACATTTTTACTGTGTTAGTTCTACCCATCCATGAGCATGGGAGATCTTTCTAACTTCTGATATCATTTTCACTTTATTTCTTAGAAGACCTGAAGTCTTTGTCACACAAATCTTTCACTTGCTTGGTTAGGGTTTTCCCAATTCTGGCAGGTGTGGCCTGTGGCCTTGGACAGGCAGAGTCAGCCAGGGGGGAACCAAGAGATCCTTTATTTCTTAATATGGCTGTCTTGGGGTTTCTATTGCTGTGAAGAGATATCATTACCATGACAACTCTTATAAAGGAAAACATTTCATTCAGGAGGCTTACAGTTCAGAAGTTTAGTCCATTATCATCATGGTGGAACACTGTGGCATGTAGACATGCATGGTGCTGGAGAAGGAGCTGAGAATTCCACATCTTGATCCACAAGCAACAGGAAGTAAACTGTGACACTGGGCATAGCTTCAGCATAGGAGACTTCAAAGCCCACCACCACAGTGATACATTTCCTCCAATAAGGCTATACCTCCTAATAGTGCCACTTCCTATGAACTTAATATGGGGCCAGTTACATTCAAACTACCACAATGGTTTGTAGCCAGAAGTTTTCCTGTGTCCTGCAGCTGCTCAGTCCCAAGTAAACACACAGAGGCTTATATTAATTACAAACTGTTTGACCTATGGCTCAGGCTTATCATTAACTAGCTCTTACAACTTAATTCAACTCATTTCTATTTCTTGGCATTACCTGTGTTCCATTACATTTTGCTCCCCTAGCAGCAGGCAGTGCTCAGCATCTCCTCAAATCTGGCCTTTCTCTTCCCTGTATCTCTGCTTGGATTTCCCACTTGCCTCTAAGCTGCCTTGCCATAGGCCAAAGCAGCTTATTTATTAAACAATGGTGGCAACACATATTCACAGTGTACAGAAAGACATCCCACAGCAATGGTTCTTTTTGCATTTGTCAATGTCAGTTGACATTGGGTAATATGCACAGAGCAATTTCTGCACACCTGAGGTAACAATACCTGGTTTACATATGAGCTAAATTTAAATCTCATTTCATGTGCTCACACATATGATAAGTATTTCCTATCTTTATTATAAATAAATCAATTTCACTTTTATTTAATGTTCATCTCTCTGGCTAGCAGGAAAGGTCAGTCATTTTCTGGTCTTCTCACCAGCAAACTTCGAGTCATGTTCCTGCCTGGGGTAAGATAATAAACCAAGAAAATGAGGTGAGGGGCACTCACTTACTGATCACTGATGAGTATGTCTCCTCTAGCTAGCAGAGCTTCTCTGGTCCAGTGTACTCAGCTGCCTCCAGACTTCACCTAAGCTGGGGCTACAGTGAGGACTCCTGTGTCTCAGCAGCCTGCCTTGGTCATGCAGCCTTTCCTT
Source organism: Peromyscus californicus insignis (assembly GCF_007827085.1). Lineage (NCBI taxonomy): Eukaryota > Metazoa > Chordata > Mammalia > Rodentia > Cricetidae > Peromyscus > Peromyscus californicus. The sequence continues at coordinate 168,109,536 of NW_026294573.1, read as the reverse complement.
TTGGGAACATTGTCACCTGCCTGGATGATCTGCTTTCAGCATCCACAGGCCCCTCCTCGGCTTCTCAGGCACTCTTGTATATCTGTGGAGATGGAGAGAATTTCTTCTTCCTCTGGGATTTCCAAATTCTTCCATTTCCCACAGCTCCTCTTCCTTTTCCTTGTGTAAAATCTGTGAGTTCTGTGAGCAATCCTTTAGAAAAGACAATCCAGGTAGAGTGGAGGGCTATTCGTTTACACACCTTCCCCAGCACCTGCCTGCAGAAGGCTGAGGGAACCAGACCTTTTGAAATGGCAGAAGAAGAGAAGGGGACAAAGTGATTTCGATACTTCTAACACCATGCTGCAATGCAGCATGTTTCCATGTCAACTATAAATAGGAAAATTTAAATTCAGAGTAGTTAAAAATAAACAAGTGGTTTTTTTAGGCTACCCCACTATTAAGTAACACACTAGAGACTAAATTTTTCTTCTGAAAGATGCCAAAATACCCGATAAACTATGGCCTTTTCAAAAATTAAGTTACATCATACAATGGCAGAATATACTTTTGAGCATCTAATATACTTATTATTGTGTCCACTTCCTTTTTTAATTATGAGAATGACAGTTCTTCCACATTACTTGGGCCTGAAGTATGGACATATATGATAAATGTTTTTGCTTTAAAATTTTTTATTTGCTAGGAGGTGGTTGTGCACGCCTTTGATCCCAGCACTCAGGAGGTAGAGGCAGATGGATCTCTGTGAGTTTGAGGCCAAACTGGTCTACACAGTAAATTCCAGGACAGCAAGGGCTACACACAGAGGAACTCTGTCTCAAAAAATAAAATAAAGCAAAATAAAAAGGTTTATTTTTCTCTCACTTTCATGAATTTGACTAAGATTGTGTTAAATTATTAATTTAACCCAGGAAAAATATTAAGCCAGGAAAAAGTATTTTCTAGGCTGCTTGACAAGTTTGCATATTGCAGAGGATTTGAACATGAACAATCGCTCAGTGGGCTGGGACTCCTGCCTATTGGGTTTCTACCTTTTAGACATTTTGACAATGATGTAGTCTTTAATTAGCCTCCTTGTGAATGCATGCTTCTCACTTTTGGCATTAATTGCCAATTAATAAAAGCATGGAGATGTCAGTATGTTAACATATGAGTCAGTACCTTGATGTATAATGTACGTCAGAAACACAGCTTTCAGATTTGGACACCAGGCAAAAAGCACAAATTCCACAGGCCTCACAGGTCCCAGCTTCACTTCTTTAAACATGCCCTGATGTTTAGTCAGCTTTCTCAAACTCCTCAACAACTTCCATTCCCAAAGATTTAGGTCAAAACCTCCTGCAAATGCAGGATGCTGTGTAAGAATTCATTTACCTCGCAATACCCACCCACTACCCAAAGGGAGGGAGATTTACATGCCTGTAAACCAATGCACGTTGAACTTGATGACTGGGCCCAAATTCAAGGACACGAAGTTCACTGGCATCCAGTGTGGCCAGGCAGCTCTGTGTAGAATTGAGTGGAACAAATCGCTACCTTCATTTCTATTCACCATGGCTCCTTCTGAGGCTCAGGTAGGAAGACCTAGACATGTGCTCCAGGCCCGCTCTCGAGCTGATACTCAACCTTAAGTCAAAAGAACCACTCCTAGACTTCATCTTCCCTTCACCTAAAAAAAAAAAAAAAGGTTCTTCCCCTGACCAAAAAAATAAATAAAATACAGAAGAAAGGAATGAGTGCAAGAAGCTACGGTCTCAAAGCAGCTTGCTGAGAAATGTACACATCAGAAAATATGCTTCAGAAAACAATGCAAGAGAAGAGCGATTCCAGTAAAATGGCAGAAGAGAAAATAGCGCACAGAATGGAGGCAAGGAAGGGGATGGACAGTCACAAGTAGCTGTCAAACTGGAGTGTGGTGAAGCGTGAAAGAACAGTGTCTAAGGTGCAGCTAAAAGACTACACTGCCCAACTGCTCCAAAGGCACTCTTCCCTCCCCAGCCCACTCCAGCTTTCCTAAATATGCAGATGCTATGCTGACTGATGTCGTTTTATTTTTTGCCTCCTGATAAATATTCTAAAAGCTGAGATGGAACTGTACAAGTATGTACAGACTGTAAAACATAAGGTGTGCAATTCTGAAGTGTTTGTTCTTCTAATGTTTCTTAAGGAATAGCATGTTGGATGAATAGCTGCCATTGTCTTAGTCCTGAGGAAGTATGTTTTTGAAAAGTGGTGCTAAATTTTTAAACATTATCTGCTTGCTTTCAAGCTCAACTTTGTCCTAATCTGTCCAGATGCTACTGCACTTGAGTGTCGATAAAACCGTATAGTGCTGTGGGTGGCAGTGAAATTCACACATACATGCATGTCTCTATGTAATATACAAAAATTGTTACATACTTGAATGATCGTCATTTTCTGTTAACTGGAGAGAAGAATGAATTTACCATGGAAAGGAAAGAAACTTCCCTTTGGACTTTGAGATTAAAATACCTTTGCTAGCACGAACCACAGTCATGAGCAGGGACCCCTTTGACTTGACTTCCTATTACAATTCTATAAACTTTTCCTATGGAAACTTCATGAGGAGGGAAGGCTTGCAAATACCTGCATTCTCCAAGCACCAGGACGGGCCATCATTTAGAATTCAGAATGATAAAGAATAAGAAGGACTATCTAACCCCTTATTCTTTTACCTTTTGTTAAAAAACTACTCAGAAAAGAACTGTGGAATAAAATGGAAAGAAAGATAGGCATTTAAAATAGTCTAAAAATGCCTGCTGGAGTTGAGTCAACTTGTGTCATACTACTTGGTGCAGTCTACTGGCCAGTGCCATGGCTCACCCTAGGACTTCATCACTGGTGGTGATGGGAAACAGGGATTTGAAAAGAATTATTGTAGTGTTTCTCCATTTTGTTCTTTTTAATAAATTTATTTTAGAATATTATTATAGAAAAGTTGCAAAAATATAGTTTCTTACTCTACTTCCATTTCATCCCAATGTTAGCCTGTTTATCTCTATGATACCAGCAGTCAAAATTAAGAAGCCATGCCGGGCGGTGGTGGCGCACGCCTTTAATCCCAGCACTCGGGAGGCAGAGTCAGGCAGATCTCTGTGAGTTCGAGGCCAGCCTGGACTACCAAGTGAGTTCCAGGAAAGGCGCAAAGCTACACAGAAAAACCCTGTCTCGAAAAACAAAAAAAACCAAAAAAACAAAACAAAACAAAAAAACAAAATTAAGAAGCCAATGATAGTATCTTCCAATTAGCTGAACTCCACACCATCTTTTGATTGAATTAGCTTCCTATGAATGTTTTCTTTTGTTCCACAATCCAAGTCACCATATTGTTTTCTAGGTCATTGATAACTTCAAGGAGTACAGCTCAAATATTTTCATAAAATGTCCCTCCATCTGGATTTGTCTGAGCACACTGGAAATTGGCTTTGAGACTAAAATAACGGAGATGGCCAAGCTGGCCAACCAGAACAGACAGAAAGTATGGTGCTAAGATCATAATTATGTAGCTGGACGGATTTATGATGGATACCCCTAAAAGATTAAGGAAACTGAGACTTATGTAACCCCCAAATTTGTCGTGACACAGAAGTTCACTGAGCACACTCTAGAAGTAGAAGGACCATGTGGAAATCAACCGTGGCACAGTTGGAGACAGACCGCAGTCTTACTAAAGACAAAGGGTCTTGTTTTGTCAAAATAGGGGGTGCTGCTTTCGGTCACTGGTGTGCAAATGCAAAAAGCCAGAGACATCAGAAAGATTAGAACACAGCCAAAGGAGATGAACAGCCGAGCAAATAGGACAGCGAGTCTCAAATACTCCTACAAGTGAGGCCACAAAGCCGCCACTACCAAGAGGGTCCCTGAAACAAGCTTAAAATGGAAATGAGGAGCATTTCTTTTTTTCTTGAGGCTTTACCAGTTAAATGTATTTCTGTAGATGTTAATGTTTACATACAATTAAGTCACTTGTGTGGGATTAAATTGCTGGGATTAAATCCAAGGCCTCATGCATGCTAGCTAGACAAGCACTCTACCACTAGCCTCCACTGAACCTCACCATTTCTCACTGCTGCTAGACTGGCTAGCCAGCCATCTCCTGGAACCCACCTGTCTCCACCCCTAACACTGGAGCTGCAGGCATGGGAAGCTACAGTTGGGTTTTATGTTGGTACTGGGGATTCGAATTCATGTCTTTGTGCTCGCAGAACAAGTGTTATTACCCATTGATTCACTTCTTTAGCTTCAGATTAAGTAGCTTTTAAGGAGCCCATTGGATAGTCTAAATTGTCATATTCATTAGTCTCCATGTACCCTAGTTTCATGCTCGACTTCAATAAAATAACCCAGTCAGCCACAGTCTACAAATATAGTACAGGGGAATGCCCTGTCTTGATCGAGAAGCTACATTGCAGAACTTTCAGGACAGTGTATTGTTATCATTAATGTATTTCATTGTTGCTGTTGTCAATCTGTTCCTAAACCTAACATGTGAAGTGGACCTCTTCAGAGGCATGGATATAGGCCAAATGTAGTATATCTATGGCTCAGTGCAATGTGTACTTAGGGCATTCCATGTTTGAATAAGGGAGAGCCACAGCACTTACAGCTTCCTTTGGCTGTCAAACCACACAAACCCGGATGCTGAGAAGCTCTTTTGTGTACATGCATGGCCAATCAATTGGCTTCTGCAATTTGTTTCTGGAGAAGCCTTCATTCTGAGTATTGCTGCTGTGATTTTAAACCGGTGAGGCTTTTCGTTCACCATGACTTTTTGCTTTAATTGGAAAACACTGTTTATTTTCTTCATTTGAAGTCTAGTTAAGAGTCAGTTGGTTCAGTTCACACAAACACCAGGACCCATGGCTCTCATTTGCATTGTTACATAAATATAAATTATTATTGACACCCAGATAATTTCTTAAATCAATTTAGTTAGCATACGAAGACATGTACTTTACCATGACATTTTCATACATCTGTATATTATGTGATGTTCATGTTTGCCCAAAGTACTCCCTGCTTCTCCACCCCTCCTTGCTGGACTCCTTCCTGCCCTGCAATGATCTCCCTTCTGACTTCACAGTGCATGCATTCTGTTACCCTCTCCTGATGCCCATATTGCTAAACCAGAAATAGCTAATAGTTACCAGCATCCATTCTCTAACAAAACACATGTGATTAGACAATACCACTTCATTGTTCTCAGCCACAACATGTTTTGTTTCGTTTTCCCTAAATTTAAAAAAAAAAATGCTTTAGGGAGAAGCTCAGGCAGAAAGCCAGAGAGCCTGGGACCAGGCTGGAGGTGCCAGATGCCAGGGTGAGGCTAAGCCTCTGCTGAGGGACCCCCACAGTGGTAGTTGAAATCAGAGGTAGGAAAAGGGGTGTGTACTGGGACAGCAGGACCATCTGCTCCAGATACACAAAAGAGGTGTGTGCCATCCCAGCCAGCCAAAGTATTCCTGGGTCACCTGCTCTCGGCCTGTTAGTCCTCCTTTAGGATGTTTTACTTTCTACATTCTTATGCTAAAGTAGTTTCTGAGGCCAGCAGATAGAATGTGAGTCATTTATCAGTGATGTTAGGTATTGCCACACTTTTTAGAATATGCATACTGTCAAATTTTAAAAACTCAGAATTCAATCCCAAACTATTTTTATCTGTGTGTCTATGAATGCTCTCACAGTAGGAAGTTGTAGAAACACTGTAAAACAGATAATAATTTAATGGCTTAAGTTAATAGAAGTTATAAACATATTTTTCTAACCTCAGTATATCATCTGACATATTGGAGATTAGAAATTTCAGTAGTTATATAAACATAGTTCTTCTTTTTCTCTCACAATTAAGGCCTAAAATAAGGAAGCTAGCCTGCATTGATTAACTCCCGCTTCAAACTTGTTGGTACCTGGCTACTAATGGCCACCAGCAATTTCACCATACAAGAAGCTAATTAATGCTATAAAGTCCATGAATACATCCCAATTCCATCATTCCCTGGTAATGGTATACTGATAAAAATAAATAAATTCTTATGCTTATTAGATTTGCTGCCCGCCCTGAAGCCAAGTCCATGACCCACTAATCAGGTTGTCAAAGGCCTTCTTCCTTTAATTTACAGAAGAATGTAAATGAAATGAAAGTACACTAATTACATCTTTGCAATGTGCCATATGTGTGCAGGTAATTAAATCCCTCTCCAGTGCTTCGAGGGATGTTTAGAAATTTTAGATAGGTACTAGAAGCATTCCCTAGTGTTCAAGCTTATCAGAGGTGAAATTCTCTTGCTTTTATGAAGACAAAATATTTTGAGTGATGAGTATGCATTATTTTCCACGTACAAACACATGTTTTATCTGTCAACAAAAATTGCTAACTCAATTTTTTTTTCCAGAAACAAAGTGAAAAATATCACATTCCTTGACGGAGCTCTTGTGTGACTTTGAGTCTGAACACATTAATCATCTCATGCACAGTTTCAGGAGCTGCGTTTCTGACCACTCCTTACTTTCAAGATTCATGGTTTGTCTTTGTTGTCCCTGTTCAGTCTCTCTGACTGCCTTGTCTGCAGCTTTTCTTTCCTGTGGTCTGTGTGGATTTTTCTGACCGTGTTGTCCTCACTGCTAGCATTGCTAAATACCATTAATTGTGAGTCAAAAGTATTGACTGTGGATCTTTCCTGGGACATCTCATTCTTTTTAAGTTTACTTAGGTAATAAACTGTGTGTCATATTATCCCTTGGTGCCTTTGCATTTCTTGGTTAGAAATTATAATTAATGTTTACTCTGCCTATTATGGAATTCAACTAAATATATTCCCAGAGATACTTCCCTTTGTTTTATAATTCATGGTATGTAAGAGCAGATGGCAAGATTCTCCAAGATTTTGATTTTGTTATTTAAAATCTTCACAACAGCATGAGCTTATGTTAAAAAGTCATATTCAATAAAATGATAATAGAGCAAAATCTATTTGAAATTAAAGCAAAAGTTCTGAAATATTAAGCAAGGGAATTGGTTGATTGATGGATTTTTGAGAGAGGTTCTCATGTAGTCCAGGTAGATCTGGAACACTCGGTGTAACTGAGAATGAACTTGAACTCCTAACCATCATGTCTCCATTTCCCAGGTATTGAGAATGCAGGTGTGTGCCACCAATGCCCAGCTAAGCAAACTTAACATTGTAAAATAAGAAGAAAAAAAGCAAAAAGGTGTTTGAGAGGCGTGAGATGGAACTTACATTGTCACGCATGTCCCTTTCTGATCCATCGCAACGTCACACAGTATGGGTGCTGTGCTGGCTGTTGTTCTTCTGGTGGATAGAAGTAATGGCACAACCACATGACTGTATCTCTCTGGAAGGAGAGTCAATGTTGCTGCTAGACAAGCAGGGTCACAGACAGGACAAAAAAAAAACCACATTATTTCTTTTCCCGAGGATTCTGCAGAAGCCTAGGGTTGGGTCAGTGGTAAATACTGTAGTGGTTAAAAATGTGGAAGCTTTTCCTATGTGGCCTGGACTGAATGAGCTCCATCACCTAGCTTAATGACTCTGAAAAAGTTACTGAATCTCACTGTGCCTCAGTTCCCACCTCTGTAAGAAAGAGTAACAAGGGTGTGTTAGTGACTTTTCTTGTTGCTGTGACTAAATATCTCTCAAGAAGAAACTGAAAAGACAAAGGGTTTATTGTGGCTTCCAGTTTGAGACATATTCCATCAGGAAGGAGGGCACGATAAAAGATGAGACAGTCAATTGCATTGCTTTAAGGAGATGAGACAGTTGCATGACTGTGAGGAGATGAGACAGTCAGTTGCATGACTGTGAGGAGATGAGACTGTCAATTGCATTGCTTCAAGGAGATGAGACACTCAGTTGCATGACTGTGAGGAGATGAGACTGTCAATTGCATTGCTTTAAGGAGATATTGGTGAAATTATTAAGGCCACTCCGCGTAGTTAAAAGGAGATTTATTTAATGGCGTAACTTACAAATTAAGGAATAGGTAGGTCGCGGAGTCTGGGGAAGGTGTATCACAGTCCAGCGGTGTTCTCTGGAGCTCTGCTTGGTCCACCTCCACTATCCAGGGTCCCGCAACCGAGAGAGCGCCCGCCGATCCAGCTCTCGGGTCCCCAGGCACCTCCCTTGGCCCCACCTTGTAGGCATGACAGTTGCCGAAGTCTCAATGGGGGTTGGAACTTCCAGATCAAAGCTGGAATGGCTACCCACTACAAGGAGATGAGACAGTTGCATGACTGTTAGGAGATGAGACAGTTGCATGACTGTGAGGAGATGAGACTGTCAATTGCATTGCTTCAAGGAGATGAGACACTCAGTTGCATTGCTTTAAGGAGATGAGATAGTCAATTGCATTGCTTTTGATTCACAAGCAGAAAGCAGCAAGGAGGTAAAACTGGCCTATAAAACCTCAGAGCTTGGTCACACAGGTTCCTCTGGTGAAACATTACCTCCCAGAAATTCCAGAATATTCCAAAATGACACCACTAGCCTGGGAGCAAATGTTCAAATACATAAGCCTATGCAAGACATTGGTCTCTTATTTTGTGAGGTAGTAACAAACATCGAATGTGTGCATAGTTTTAAATGCTCACGGGAGAGTTTATTATTTAAAGCATGTTATATGTTCTAATAAAAGTACAATCATGAAAATTCTATTCTGCCTTTAACTTTCTCTACTTTCCACTTCCCTCATTGAACTTAAAATTCAAAGTTCTTCTAGCAGTCTGTCACCCATGATCTATTCCCACTCCTGTCTGATGTCACTCCCTCTGTTCGGGCATTCACTTTAATTGCAATTTTAAACCCCTTTATTTTATATGAGATCACATAACTGACTTCTGGCCCTGGCATGTGTCCCATGACCATAGCCTCTTGGCTGACCAATGGCTACCAACTGTCCTTGTTTGTCCAGGACCATTCCCATTTTAACACTGAAAGTCTCACATCCTTGGGAACCCCTCCCCTGAATGTGGAGAATCGGTAACCTAACCCAGTCCTACTGAAACCTTTTAGTTCTCCATACTCTGACATCTAACGGATATCAAGATACAGTGTGACCTTGAAAGACATGAACTACATATAATGAATCCCCATGAGCCTGGCTTCTCCATATGCCAAGTTACTGCTTTTCTTCTCATTGTACTGTTTGCAACAAAAATAAATTTCTGCTCTGATAAACCATTGATTCTCCATTGTATTAACTTAACTAACAAACTAACCATATTGACCCTTGTTCCCTTAAAAAAAAATTAAGGATGCTGTGGTGGATAATCATGGTTTTCATCTTCACCACATCTGGAATCAACTAAACCCTAAACACCTGTCACATCTGTGGAGGATTTCATGATTGGATCATTTGAGGTAAGAAGACCCACCCCAAATCTGGGCTATACTTCTGATGGCAGCCTGTATAGAAGGACATGAAAGAAGGTAGTTTTTACCTTTTGCCGGCTTGTTCTCACTCGCACTGGAAAGTTTACCTGCCTTGATGCTGAGGAATCACTTCACTTATTTCTTCAGGATTCCAATATAGACTGAAGACCAGTGGACTGAACATCTACCAGGTTATTGGTCTTTATGCTGGGAGATAGACATTGTTGTACTAGCCAGACCACAGCCTGTAAGAATTCTCTCTCTCTCTCTCTCTCTCTCTCTCTCTCTCTCTCTCTCTCTCTCTCTCTCTCTCTCTCGTGTGTGTGCGCACATGCACATGTGTTTATGTATGATGCAGATACATATTCATTCTATCAGTTCTGCTGCTCTAGAGAAACATAACTAATACAGAGGCATAAAAGGCCATTAACTACTTAAAATTCCCCTTTATAGGCAACTGCACAATTTTAATTTTTATTCCTTCTTTGCTTAGGATTTCTGTGGCGCTTAGACCCTACTCCAACTATCAGGCTATCTCTGGATCCGTTTTCATTTTCTTCCACCGTGATATTATCTTTATTGTATGATCTTTTACCACTTACTGTCTTTTCTTACGCCTGGTGTTTGTTGTCTGTCTGTCTCACTTCTCTCACTAGAACACCAGTCTCCAAAGACGTCTTGACTGTAACGAAGTTCTCAGCCATAATAGACCAGTATTCCAGTGAGACAGCTCAGCAGTAAGGGTGTGCTCCCAAGCCTGATGATCTTAGTTCAATCCTCAGGACCTGCATGGTAGTAGAAGAGAACCGAGTCCCTCACATAAACAAATAAATAGAATTCAGATTTTTAAATATCAAAAAAGAGGGTAGAGTAATAGGTATCCAATGGATGTTTGCTGAATGAAGTAATTAATTCAGTTTATTTCATTTTCGTAATATACCAAATTGACAAAAATAAAATGAATCCTGAGACACTCCCACACAGGCAAGGAGAAATACATTTGGTAGTGATTTAGCAACCTAGTTCCTTTCAAACATTTATAGTTCATTGTTAAGGGTTTTATAAATCACATGATAATCTTTATTCCTCGCTTGCGTCTGAGATTTTTCCAAAACAGAGAGCCTAAGTATGTTCAAAAGCAAGTATTTCAGTCTTGATACATATAATCACTCTAGTTATTGGCTCAATGTCTCGGGGTCACATGACATTCACTGCTCTTTTAGTGCTCCAGCATTACAGCTGTAGCTGTAGAATAATAGTGACCCTTTCTATCTGTCTGCCATTCTATAATCATATCAGTATCTGCATGTCTCAGTAACTCTGGGTTTCAAAATACTAAAGACTTATCCAGTATTTACCTTAAGAAGTTGTAAGTTCTTATGCAGGTTGGAGGCACCAAATCTTTGAGCAGGGCAATAGGACATTAGAACACATTGACTCTGCTGTTACATCATCATTCCCCCCCCAAAAAAAAAACCCATATTGTTCATATTTGGTTTTTGCCTAGAGCAAATATTGTGTAGCATTCTTTGTGGCAATTGATTGCAATTCAGATCCACAAGCCATAGTTTATGTCGTCTTTTCATTTCATCAGTAAGCACAACACGAAGTATCACTTGTTCTGTGGGCCCTCTCTTGGGTCCATGTTCCCAGTTAATCAGGATTTCGCATTTGGCAAGAACAGCATCCCTGAGTGATTGCTTTCAGAGTGCTGAGCTTTTGTGCCCAAGGGAATGTTACCATGGCAAGAGTGGTCCATCCACCGATAGGATCAGTGTGATTCTGGAAGAGATTAAACAACCCACCACAGTGTAATTCCACAGCTCTTTCATGGACCTCTGAGAAGTCTGACAAAGCTGCTGTTATCCCTGAAGGGTACATATTCACAGAAGCTGCTTAATAACAGATACATTTGAAATAACTAGTTACAGAGGATCCGATCCAACTTTTTTTCAGAATTATTTTTTATGATTGCATTTGGAATTTATTTATGTACTTTTTTAGTCAATTCCAAAAAGAAATATTCACACAGAACTGGGATGGGTATTGGGAGAACATAGTGAATAAATCTTTCGTGTCCTAAGAGAGATTGCAAGCTGATGGCAGGGTAAAAAAAAGGTTTAACAGTTCCAGTTCAGTGTTGTCCCATGATCTAAGGAGGAAATGACAGCAGATCTTATGGCAGGGTTGCTTCTCCAGAGCTGGTGAGTGAGAGCAGGTGACGGGAGCCTTACGAGTCCTGAGAACAGCTTACTAAGCTGAGTCGAGGTGGAGAAAGAGTCTAGGAGGGGTGACAACGAGGTGGAGGCAGGGCTTTTAAAACAGGATTATGTCTATGCCAAAGAGTCTGAGTTCCATCATCAATATAAGGAAAGAACTATACCGGCACTGGTCACTGCTTGTCATCTTGATACCAATCTGTAATATCTGGGAAGAGGGAACTTCAATTGAGAAAATAAATCCATCCGTTTGGCTTATTGAAGTCGATGAAGAATTTTCGTGATTAATGACTGATGTGGGAGAACCCCTTGTGTTTCTACACAGCTGTAATGCTGGATTACAAGCTGATTATGTGGGCAGTGCCACCTCTGGGAAGATGGTCCTTGCTCGCAAAGGAAGGCAGGCTCAGAAAGCTGTGGAGAGCAAGCCAGTGTTTCTCCACAGTCTCTGCTTGAGTTCTTGCCTCCAGGTTCTTGCCTTGTGTTCCTTCTGTGGCTTCCTCAATGATGGACTGTTATCTGTAAGTCAAATCGACCCTTTATTCCCCAACTTGTCTTAATGTGACCCTCATCATAGCAACGGAAAGCAAACCAGGACTGTGCAATTTAGAAAGGTCTAGGAGTTGCAGTTACAATCCTTGTAAGCTTCTAAAAACAGAGAACTCATTCCCCCCCCCTTTATTTCCTGTCTTTGAGGAAGAAAGTTCACTCTTCTAGAAAGGCAGAAGTGTTTAAAATGATTTTGGTTTTTCTTTTTAATCAACAAATCGAAATAAGAAACCAAGAGACATATTTGAGGGGTTCTTCCTGAAGAGGACAAATGACGAAGAGTAGAGTAGCTGGTCAGAAAATGCAGGCAAATTGAGTCATGTCACATAGTTTTATTTCAACTTGGCACCAGCTGGAGTCATCTGGGAAGAGAGAAGCTCTGTCTGAGAAAATGCCTCCACTAGATTGGCCCATGGGCAAGTCTATAGTGCACAGGCCCAGCACTGTGGATAGTACCACACCGGGATGATGGTCCTGGGTGCTATATAAAACAGACTCAGTAATTTCTAGGAAGCAAGCCAGTAAGCAGCATTCCTTCATGGCCTCTGCATCAGTTCCTGCCTCTGGGTTCTTGCCTTGAGTTCCTGCCCTCAATTTCCTGAATGATGGAAAAGTTGTAAGGCAAAACAAACTATTTCCTTACTAAGCTGATTATGGTCACGGTGTTTTATTACAGCAATAAAAACCCTAACTAAGTCAGGTGTGATACAAGTTGCATGTGCTGATCTCTACTTCCATTCAACAGAAAAGACAGGGCTACTGTAATAATTTTTTAACTCAGTTTGGTAGGGTGAACATTTGAATTAGTAACACAACTGAAAGACATCCATTCTTAATCTTGTGAAAAGTTAAAAGAAGTGAGGAATTAGAAAAAGTCCAATTAGGAAGGAAAATAATTGTGTTATCTGTGTCAGAAGACTTCACGTTTTTTGACTGCAGCCACAGCAAAAACTATAGTTTACATTAATATACAGATACACAAAATGTAAACAAAATATCTCTGCAAAACAGCAATTACCCTCATTATGTATAATGCACTTCAGTGTTGTCTATTCTGCTGCTATTTTTATCATCTCTTTGCAGCATAGTACATTTAATGATTGTGGATGTAAAAACTCAATGTAAGGAACAAGGAGTGCCTGAGAATGGAGCGGTGTGTTCTCTAGAGTGGGGAGCATCACATAGGACGTATATAGGAAGAGACCTGGGATTTGAAATCAGACCAAGGCTTGAGACTTGCTTCATAATTTATCAAGCATGCCGTGTGTGCAAGAAAGTAATAGAGTGCTCACCCACTCATGATTATTTTCACTCCAGGCAGGGTGATAGTGCAAACCACAAAATGAGCAAGTGAACATATAATGCCAAGTGGCAAATCAGGGCTACTGTTTGTGGAGAAATAGGATGGACCTTTGTAAATGGTCAGGAATGTAATAATTGACAAATAATGAATAAGAAATACACTCAATGGAGGCACCCGTTAAGCTTTTATTAAACAGGATATGATTTATTCCTAAATACAAAGTTGTTTCAGCCGGGTGGTGGTGGCACATGCCTTTAATCCCAGCAATCAGGAGACAGAGCCAGTCTGTTCTCTATGAGTTTGAGGCCAGCCTGGGCTACAGAGTGAGTTCCAGGACAAAACCAATATATACATAAACATATATATATATATATATATATATATATATATATATATATATATATAAAGTTGTTTCAATCATTCTGAAAATACATATGTGTATATACGCATATATATGAATGTGTTCTAAAATTATAAAAACAGAACATAAATTCATGTTTTCAGTAATAAAACATGACCCACACTTCTATAGCCCCTTGTGTTTCTACACAGCACATCTCCCTTTTCTTCTAGGAACTTTTTTGAACTTCCATTCATCTTCCTTTTCTTTTGCTGCATGGTTTTCTGGCATTTCCACAAGTTTTAGACAATGAGTCACTTCTCTTTATGTCATTTTGAAGTTATAACCACATAATCACTGTCTGTTTGGTTTCTACTGTTCTATTTTTTTCTTCCTCTCTGTATCAAGGTGAGGTTATTCATCTGGGATATCAAAATGATTGACTTCCCAATAACCCATGGTACTTGAGCAAAGTGTGGATATCCCCAGTTCATAGGGTTGTTTCTGTGTTACAAACAATACTTCTATGGTCATAGACATTTTCTATACGTTTCCTGAGTACCTAGGGTAAACACATAAAATGTAGGTCACCTGATTGAAATGAAATATTTTTAATAAATATACCCCATGTAATATTTTGGGCATATTTATACTAAAATTTTTAGGTTAACCTAAGAAATCTGTACTTTTATTTGAGAGGTCTGACCACCTTGCGAAATTCTCATCCTGAGAATTAAATTGCTAAGCCATGGGGAACACACAGCTTCAATTCTCTGGGTGTTGTCACAATGTTCTCTAAGATAATGGAAACAGTTTTCTGCACACACCTCCCCACCGGAAGAGCGTGGGTTCCTGCTGTTTCATCATTGCTATGGACTTATCTGTGTACCTCGAAATTCATATACTTAAATATGAAGCCCCAGTGTTACTGCTTTTAGAAGTAGGCTCTCCAATGAAGTGAACTGGGGCTAAATGACATCGCGAGGATGTAGTTGTAGTGCAATAAGTTGTCGTGTAATGAGTCTGTACAGGAAGAAAAAAGAGATCAGAGACCTCACTACACATGTACAGAAGAGACAGGGCTTGTGAAGATGGTGGATGGATGGACTCATGCAAGTGAGGCAGAGAGGGCTCCCAAGAAAGCAACTCTGCTACCAATACCACAGTTTTAGTCACTTCCCATAGCACTGGGATCCTAACAGGTGAAAGAAATGATTTCATGGAGGAATACGTATATTTGGGCTCAAGGTTTCTGAGGGTTTCGGTCCACTGCGGCAGGGAGGGTGTGGGGAGCTGCCAAGTTCACAGAGACCAGAGTTTATGGCCAAGGCTGTTCATGTCATTGCAAACCAGAAATCACAGACTGTGACAGGAAGAAGAACCCGATATAATTTCCAAAGGCCCACCCCCCTATTGACCTACTTCTGCCAGTGGGCCCCACCTCCTAAAAAGTTCCAGAACCTTCCAAAATGGCACCACCAATTGGTACCCATACATTCCCATGTGAGCCTGTGGGGCTCACATCCAAACTATAACATTAACTTCGTCCTTACAGCATCCAGCACTGTAGAAAAACGAGTGTCTTATCATCTAAGGTATTTTGTTAGAACAGCCCTACTGGGCAAATGCATTCACCAGCATTTGGTTGGCCAGACTGTATTAGTCAGAATGTTCTTACCCCTAGAAGCATCTGAAAGCAGCAATTAAAAAAAAAGAAGGACAAAGTTTGGCTTCACAAGGTAAGAGGTTACTGTCTGTGGCCAGCTGGCTGCATGGTCTGAGCCTTGGGGAGGCTGCTCATCCTAGCAGAAAGACATGGGGGGAAAAGGCTGCTTCTTTGTCTCATGGAAGCCAGGAAGCAGACAGGAGAAATGAGGGGCCTGAGCCAGGATACTCCCTCAAAGACAAGTAGTGAGCAACCACTGCCCCCACTGGCTCTGCCTCCACAGTCCTCCCAACTTCTTATAAACTATTCAGAGCGTAAGTCCATCAGTGCGTTGAACCTTTGGCCTGGTCAAAGCGTGCACAGTGTGACTGTCTCTGTAATCCTCCTCATATCCATGCTGAGAAGGCAGACTCTACAAATCGACTCATCTTTCAGTGCAATCAAGTTGACAAAAATTAACGATAACACATTTTAATCGTGTGAATATGTTGACGGAAAATGGTATGCTTTCTGATATCAGTGCATGTTCCTATGATTACTAACAAAGTTGAACATCTTTTATGTGTTCATTGGCCATTTGTATTTTCTCTTCTGTGACGTGCCTTCCCGGGCATTTGTCTATTTCCTTTTCACATTATTTATCTTCATTGTTAAATTACTAGTCAACAGCAGTCCTTGGGTGATTCTGTGTTTCAAATATCACTTGGTAGTATATGACTTGCCCTTCCATGTTCTTTATGCTATCTTTTGAAGAATAAAACTACCGATTCTGATGAAAGTGAAGTTATTCATCTTTTCCCTTTATGATTTATTTTCATTTCTCTTATTTCAGAAATTCTTTCCTCACTTGATACCAGAAGTGTCTGCATGTATCCCTGCCCAGCAGAAGAGGGCATCAGATCTCATGATAGATGGTTGTGAGCCACCATGTGGTTGCTGGGAATTGAATTCAGGACCTCTGGAAGTGCTTTCTTATATTTTCCTCTAAAGTTTTTTTTTTTCCTTGACTCTGTCAATGGTTGATTCTTGTGTATGGGAGAAATGGGATTGAACCTCTTTGGTTTCATTCTCCTAATCACTTACTGAATTAGGATCCCTTTCTACAGGAGTCTACAATGTCAGTTAGCCAGTTTAAGTGTGTACTTCAACCCGTTTCCGACACATTTGCTTGGCTTCACTAACCAAACACTGCATCACCACCACACCTGATAATTTCTTAATTACTATAATTTTATTTAGCTTTTAATAGCCAGTAAAGCAAGACCTTTCATCCTTTATTCCTTTGTAAAAAGACTTTATTTTAATTTTATGTGTTTGAGCGTTTGATTAGATGTATGTATATAAACCACATTTATGTCAAGATTTCTCATCTTAAACCTACAGAGCTTGGGCTCCTGGGGATCTTCATCCTTTCACACACATTTTAAAATCATCTTTAAATAATTTTTAAATAAGCCTGTTAAAATTTTCATTGTTCCACATCTATCTATCAATTTGGAAAAACCTTTACAATTTGGGATGCTCACATTCATGAATACAATCTAAAATGCAGTTCATTAAGGTCCCTCCAAAAATGCACTTTGAAAACACCATGTAAATTTCCCAAATTGTTGCTGAACAACTTTTATTGGATGTGTTCCTAGGTAGAGTCTGTCCAATCCATATTTGTAAATGTATGTGACAAAAATAGTTCCCAAGTGATTAGTGTAAACAGAGTGATGGCAATCCTTCGGAATAAACTCCCATTGATTGATGGATATTCCAGCAAGTTCATGTTTTATATCACCTGTTAACAACCGTTGAACACACAGTAAGTAAGCATAGGTGAGCAGAGGAAGCAATTGAGAAAACATGGCTGTAAACTCCCCTTTGTCTTTCTTTGGCCTAGTGGTGTGCTGGACATTTTGAATGGATTCCCTAAAGGCTCATGTGCTAGAAACTGGGTTCCCAAAGTGGTAGTGAGGGGGGCTCACCTTCAGAAGTGGATTCATTCAGGTCTTCCAGAATGAGTTAACTCTCAAAAGGACAGGTTACAAAGTGCAGCTAAGCCACAGGTCTACTATGCACAGCCCATCCTCATTCTGCCCCTCTAGCCTACTGTGATGGAACCAGAGTAACCTTTGCCAATTTCAGCCACCAGAATTGTCAGGCAAGCAAAATTCTTTGCTTTACATGTTTCCTTGCCTCAGATACTTTGTTCTGGCGCACAGAATGGATGGAGATGCCAGCCTTGCTATGTGTGCTTCCCCATACTGCTTATTATTCATTTTGCCATCTTTGCTCAGTTTGTGCTTATCTCCATAATTCGGCAACTTCAACATTTTCATCTAGCATATATTTGTTTTTCCCTTTTGCCTTTTTAATAAATAAGGTTTGTTATAGGATATCTTTATATAGAAACAATATAATGTCCTTTTGCGGTACTAGCATTAAACGTAATGCCTCAGCATGTGCTAGGTAAGTGTTTTCCCATTGATTTGCATCCCTAGTCATAACTAAGAGTGTATCTGTGCAGGTACATGTGCTCATGCATGCACGTGACATCTAGATGATGATGTCAGGTCTTCTGCTCTATCACTCTCTGCTCTCTTCTCCTGAAACAGAGTCTGTCACTGAGCCTGAACTAGGCTGGCAGCTAGCAAGAAGACCCCAACCAAGAAGTCTTTTTATCTGTTTTCCAAGATCCCACCATTGGAGTTGTTGGCATGTATGCAATTATACCTGGATTATTTCATGGGTTCTGGGAATTTGAATTTGGGTACTATGCTTGCTCAGCAAGCTCTCACCCTCTGAATCATCTCCCTAGCACCTAATATCCCTTTAAAGTATATCGTATTTTAACTGGTTTGAAATTGTCTTGTTAATGGCAAATTTGTAGCGATTCCCTGCATCCCTAAATCTTGTTATTTTTAATATAAAGAAAATAAACATTCTTGAAATATGCTAGTGGAAAATATAGTGGAAACAACCTCACCATGTGTCTATGTTATATCCAAATATAGTGTCATTTAGAGTCAGTTTTTCATAATTATGATTCCCACATGTTTATTAATGGTACAGAGATATGCAGCTAAGTTTTGTGCCTTGAACATATATGAAGCCTCAATACCAGATGTCTCTTTCTAGTAGATTACTTTATGAGAAAGTCCTCATTTACTACCTTTTTTAAAGATATATTTTATTTTTATTTTATGTGAATGAATGTTTTGCCTGTATGTATGTATGTGCACCAAATACATTTTTGGTGCCCCCAGAGCCCAAAGAGGACATCAGATCCCTTGGAACTGGAATTACAGGCAGTTGTCAGCTACCATGTGAATGCTGGGAACTGAACCCAGGTCCTCTGCAAGAACAGCAAGTGTTCCTAACCTCTGAGGCATCGCTCAAGCCCATCATCTACTTCTTGTTCTCACACATTTGTAGCCTTTCTCACTATCAACACATCCCACCTAAATACTGTTCTTGCTATGGCTGAGCCTGAATCAACACATCTCCATCACTGGTAAACACTAATGGCCCTTAAAACTCATCCTATGAGTTTGGACAAATGCTATCATATATCTCATTGAAGTATCATACAGAGTGTTTTCACCTCCCTCAAAAGGAAGTTAATGTTGACCATAGGCTTGCTGTAAACTGTCTTTATTATGTTGACATATGTCCCTCATATTCCTAACTTCTTTAGGACTTTTACCATGAAAGGCTGTTGGATTTTTGTCAAAGGCCTTTTCTGCATCTACTGAGAGGATCATGTGGTTCTTGTCTTGTATTCTGTTGATGAAGCTTGCCTCTGTGGTTCCTATTCGGATTCCTGTATTTTTCATTTCCAGAGTTGCTTCAATTTCAGTTTTCTTTATTGTCTCTATTTCCACTTCCAGGTCTTGAACAGTTTTATTTATTCCTTCCACCATTTTCAGTTTTTGGTGTGTGTGTGTGTGTGTGTGTGTGTGTGTGTGTGTGTGTGTGTGTGTGTGTGTGCGTATTTATGTGTGTGCATATTCCCCATAGATTTCTTTAAGGAATTTATTCATTTCCTCCTTAAGAACCTCTATCATATATATATAAAGGCTGTTTTAAGGTATTTCTCTTGTGTTTCAGCTATGTTGGAATATTCAGTGGCTGCTGCGGTAGGATTGCTGGGATCAAGTGGAGACACATTGCCCTGGGTGCTATTGATTGTGTCCTAACATTGGCTTTTAGGTATCTGGGATTGGGAAGATTGTAATTCTAGGTGCTGATATCTGGTTATATCTTTGTTGGGTGGATTTTTTTCCCTTAGTCTCTGTTTCCTCTCTGGTTCTGAGAAGGGTGTGATGGCTGTGTGTTGACTGGTAGGAAAATCTTCTGGTGTCCTTATAGGTGTGGCCACTGGGGGATTCTGGGTAAAATGTTTTTCTGGGTATTTGGAGCTGAGACTTAGGAATGGGGATGGGCTTGGGCAGTGGGGGGCTTCACTAGAGGCAAGAAGTCAGAATGTTCCACCAGGATCTGCTTAGTTAATCCCCTGAGAATGGGAGCAGGGAGTGAGGAGAGGCCACACCAGAAGGTTGTTACAGAGCTGGACATGAGACTGGGGAAATTAGACTTGGAGGAATGGAGGGAGAGGTGAAGATCTGTAGTTTGCCTACTTGCTTCCCTGGCCAGAATGTCCTGCTGGAGCTGGAGGCTGGGAAAAAGTAATGAGAAGAGGAAGGGTGTTTGGAGAGGAATATCTGTGGGATCCACTGGAGATGGGGACAGAACAGGAAGGGAGGCTGTAGCCGATGTTCCATGAAGAGCTGGGATGTGACTGGGGAATTAATCTGGAGGAGCAGTGGGAGAGGGGAAGATCTGTGATTAGCCTCCTGGTTCCCAGACTGGAATGTCCTGTAGGTTCCCAGGGAGTGCCTGCTGATGTGGGGTGGGGCAAAAGCAATAGGTGGGGGACGGGGACAGGAGGATAGAAGGGGAAGATCTGTGGGATCCAGCAGAGATGAGCAGGGGGAGGGCACAGGTGTTCTGCTGCAGACCTGGAGGCAGCCTTGGGGATTGGACTTGGAGGAACGGAGGAAGAGGTGAAGATCTGTAGGTCACCTACTGGCTTTCCTGACAGTAGTGATCTATGGGTTCCCAGGGAGTGTCTGATGGAATGGGGAGGGTGGGCTGGAACAGAGCAAAGTGGACAGAGGGAGGTTAGGAAGGGAAGATCTGTGGGATCAACTGGAGATGGGGCAGGGTGGGTGAAGGGAGGCTACAGCAGGTGTTCTGTGGCAGAGTTGGGGATGTGACTGGGGTTTGGATCTAAGGGAGAGGTCTACAGTTAGCCTAACTATTTCCCTGGCTGGAGTGGCCTGTGTGTTCACAGGGAGTGTTTAACCTTATTTCTAAGGAGTTGAAAGATATGCTATATATAATGAGGAACACTTATCTATTCCTTGTGCATAAAAAAAATGGTGCCCAACTGTAGGCTGTTATCATTTAGTAGTTATTTTAAAGACCAAAGATGTTAATAGATTGAACATATTTTATAGTGCAAATTATTTTACCCTGTATCAAGCTTGCAATAATAATAATTTTGGCAAATGCTGTAAATTCTTAGACTAATTAAAATATTCAAATAATTTTTCCCGAAATTCATATGTACATGTCACAGAGATGTTTCTGTCTGTGAACATTTGGAAAGTGTGTTTCCTCTATTACAATAAATGTAGTTCCCTATACAATACTAACATCATACTAAAGCATATGAAGCAGGAATAGTGTATGTGTGTAAATACTAATATACTGAAAAAGGAATAGTGTCTGTGCACCTACATGTGCGTGTGTGTGTGTGTGTGTGTGTGTGTGTGTGTGTGTGTGTGTGTGTATGTGTGTGTAAACACTAATATACTAAAGCATATGAAACAGGTATTGTGTATGCACAAGTGTGTGTGTGTGTGTGTGTGTGTGTGTGTGTGTGTGTGTGTGTGTGTATGTATGTGTGTATGTGCATGCACGCGTGCGTGCGTGTGCGGAGGCCAGCAGACAACACTGGGTGGTTTTCTCAGGAGCCATCAAACTTGTTTTCTGATGTGGTGTCTCACGGGCCTGGAGCTTGCTGATCAGGCCAAGCACAGACAAACTCCAAGGAGCCACCTGTGTCTGCCTTCCCAGCATTGGGATTACAGGTACATGTCATCATGCATGCCATTCTTATCTGGATTATGGGGACCAGACTCAAACTCAGTGAATTGCAGAAAACACCCATCTTTATGTGAAAATAGCAGGCCATTGCCTTCTGATTTGTTTGATTCTTTAAAAAGAATTTTAAAAAAGATTTATTTATAATTTCATGTATATGAGTGTTCTATCTGCTTTTTCATCAGAGAGGGCATGTCTGCTTGTCCTGCTTGCAATGAAGCTCTATACAAACAGAGCTCTCTCTCCAGCCTGAGATGGTAATATTTAAAGAAAATTGATCTCAGGGTAATTATTTTAAGATTTATTAAGTACATCATTTTCTGTGTTAATAGTGACTGTGTCTGCATCCTTAGAGACTTTTAGAAATCATACAGCTGTGTTAAAGAATTTGTTTTAAATATTCAAATATTTTATGTTCCTATGTTGATTGCTAGTGTTGTGTCTGTGAATACAACTCTAAATCACAGCTTAATTATACAGGTTCTTTCCCTCACTGTATAGGACTCACTGTAGTCATAAGCTCAACGGGTTCTAGACTATTTGTTTCTTCCAACAGCAAATATTTATATTTCCATTGAAGTGTTGTTAATATTTTTGGTCTTTGGAAGTATATATCGGATTCTGGCACTGTTTTTTTTTTTAGTTATATGAGATTCATAAAATAAGAAAACACATAAGTAAAGAAGTCACAAAAGTTCATTTTCTGCCTTTTTTTTTAACAGAAGCCAGCATAATTTTTCCTGGTTTCCCTGGAAAAGCAAGAAAATAAAAATGCTACCACAAGTTTTTGAATGTAGCACTTACTTCTAGGTTTTACAGAAATATTATCATGAGGCTTTTAATGTAGTATTTCTGCCTTTGTGAACAATGTTATTGGTAATTTGATGGGGTGACATTAAGTCTCTAAATCGCTTTGGGTAACATGGACCTTCTGATCGTCTGATTTTTCTTTCCTTGAACATAAATGCCCCCCTCTTTCCTGTTTTTTGTTTTTTGTTGTGTTGGTAGTTCCCTCATCGATTTCTTTCAAAGCATTTTGTAACATTCATTGTGGATGTCTTTCACTTCCTTGGTTACAGTTATTCTGGGTCACTTTATTTCTTTTTGTGGCTATTGTGAGTGGTAGTCCTTTCATGGGAGCTCCCCCACATTCTCATTATCAGTGTATTCAATGCCATTGATTTTCGTATGTTAATTTTTTATCATAACTTTCCTTAATTAATTTATGTTCAGTGGAGTCCTTGGGTATGTTTTTAAATAGAGGCAATATATAATATACATAATACTACAAGGTCATACACATAAATATATGAAAGACAAAAGCACTCTGTATTTCTGCACTCAATTTACTTTACTGCTAAAATCCAACCATAGCAATGAGCTGAGTCATTAAGAATTTCTCAAATGTAAACCTGCAATGAAAGTTGTCTTAAGTTCTCTTCTCCTCTTGTAAGATGTCTTTCAATACCCATGGGAGAGATTTTCTATTTCTGCAATATGTTGGGAATTAAAATGTATGTGAACAAAACTGCTTGAGAAGGTCAGAGGAAATAATTTTCACTCTCAGATTGGCAATTTGGTCTATCCCATAGTTAAAAAAAGTTGAGGTGGCAAATGCTTGCATAAGAATTCAGGATCCTTGGAGGCTTTCTCTGACTCAAGGTGAACCCTCTTCTCTTAGTACAGAACTTAAAACTGAACTTCTAGGCATAAAACAATACAATGTGGGAGGTTTTGTTTATCCCTTTTGCTGAATATTAACCAGGGCCTTGAGCATGCTGGGCAAATACTGTCACTGATCTATACCATCAGCCTAGGTGACACTGTTTTTTACATTAATTGAATGACATAGAATATTAGTCATTTCAGAGGAACATGCTGATGAATTAAGTATTGAGTGAAACTATACTATTATAAAATGCATAATCACATTGCTTAAAACAAGTGGTAAAAGATAAAAGATTTGAAAGGGCTCCAGTCCTTAGCTGACTCCCTCAAACTCTGATCCCCTCCAAGGCTGACCCTGGGGCAGTGCTCAGGAGGGAACCCCTGGACACAAGATAAGAGAGCAGAGCTAATACAGGAGTGGGTCCAGAAAAAAAAAAAAAACATGAGAAAACCAAGATTTGTCATATTGTGGTTGAGCCAATCATCACCCCTGAAGCCAGCTCATCAGTGAGGTGTGCTGATTTATCTTATCTAAAAACACATGGAGTTGAGGACTTTTGCTTTTTGACATCAAATGTATCCTATTGATATGATTTTCTTGAGGATGCCTCAAGACCTCTAAAGCTTACCCTTTAGAAGTGTTACATGATCCTCAACCTCTGCTCATTTACTGGAATTTCACTGTCAATTCATTGTTAGCCACGTTGGGTTGATACAGTTCAACAGGACACATGAACGACAGAAAAGGGAGAACAAAGCAGAGTACAGAGTGCATTTTACAAAAACAACAGTGGGCTGAAGATAAGCAGACACCAGGCATTGTCTGACATACTTTATATGCGATGGGACTCAAAGCTGTAGAGTTCATTCTGCACTGCTGGTTTTTATTGTCTGTAGGCATAATGGCAGTCAGCAGGTACAGGGAATGTACATGAGTGCTTCCTTGTACATTTAACAGATTAACCATTTTATGTAAATAAAAAATTACCCAATACTCCACAGGTAGCATCACTGAAGACACCCAGTCAGTCTGGGTTTATGATCTCTTTTTTATAAGGACACAAAACTCAAGGAGCAACAGAAGAAGAAGGTGGTAGGAACCACACATGGTTTACAGGGAACAGAAGTCTCCAAACATGAAAACGGACAGTTGACGGATGAGGAAAGGCACTTAGAATCTGAAGGGTGTGGTGGTAGACACTGGAGTATAGTTCTGTGTGACTGTACAGTCTGGTGGAGGAAAGGAGCAGTGAAAGCGGAGAGGTGATCTTCTGAGAGGTTGGGAAGCAAGAAACAATGATGTGGCCAAGATGGACAACAAACACAGAGATTGGATGATTGGACTTAAGTGATGGGCTTGACAGGTTGAGGTGTAACAATGATGGACAGCCAAGAGTGGTGGATGGTGTCAGTAATGAAGAGTGGGTGGGAGGGCTTTAAGGACTACACGGTAGCTCATCATCAACATGGTTGGAAAGAAGAAACCCCTTCAGAAAAGATTGTGATCGCCTATTATCAGCTATTAATCAGCTTTCCCTTACTGTGACAAAATACCCGGGATATACAATGAGCAAAACAAAATTTTTAGACCTAGAGTTTGATTCACACAAGACTGGGCCTCCTGATGCTATCTCATGGATGGAGGGAAGAGACTCACTTGTCAGTCTCCAAGAGAACCCTTCAAGGTCCCTCTTTCTGACATTATATGCAGGAAACAATGGACATAGGTGGGAATTTGCAGCAGGAGAGCTGCCTTTACCCTTAGAAGACTTCCTGGTGACATATGAGTTTAAGTCACTCGTGTTTCTGGAATTCATTCTAATAAACTCATTGTTCATCAAGCTGGAATGGAACTATTTTTTTATCTATTGATGCTCTCTGTGTCTGGCATGGATAGAAGCTTCAAGTGTGTCTTCCCATTGAAAGTTATACAACAGCAATCACTGCATTGTGAAATATTGCATATTTGTGACTAGCTGTTGGTCTGTTGACTTGTAGTCGTTCACTTACTTAGGTCATGGCTCAGTTTGAAGCATGAGGTTCCCATTCATTTTCTACTTGGCATGCTCCTTTGAATTCAATTCCGTGATTCAATCCACACTAGCATAATTATTTTCTATTCAACATTCCCCTGTCCTACCTATTTCGTCTGCTGTTTTCAGTATGTGCGGGTCCAGTCTCCGTGCACTCACACAGATGACAAACTTGGTGGAGAGGACACTGTTGACTGAGCAGCATTAAAAATTGTGTAACTGCACCATGTACGTGATTACATTCTAATCCATCACTTGACTGGCCTTTTTCAAGGAAGTGTGTTCTTACTTTACCTTGTCTCATAAAAGTCTCTTGGAATTTAATCAGCCAATTCAGCAAAAGAATGATGCGTCTGTAAGCTGAGTTTTTTGTCGTTGCTGTTTTATTTGGCCAGTCTATCCCCTACTGTTTGACTTTTGAACTCACAGAGTCTCACCCACACTTTCCCACCTGGGAAGAGCCATTTCAAGATTTCAGCTTCCAGGAGTTTAATACTCCAGCTTTTCATCTTTCAGAGTTGAGTTTGGGGGACTTTAGACTTAAGAGATTTTGATTTCTTGGTATTGCCGTGTTTGGGATTATGGCATTTGATATTGTGTCTTCCAGGATTATTATTGGCCATGCTGATAAAATAAATACTCAGAAAATCCCCCTGCTGTTTCCTTCAAGTAGTACAGATTTTACTTTTTAAAGGCCAATGGTACGAAACTTTGTCTTAGTGTTGGTCCAAATAGACTTTGTATGGATAACTACAGAGTCCATCTAATAAATGAAGTGCTGAATGACTCCTGTGTCTCTATACACTAAATCTTCACTGTATTTGAGAATCTAGTAACATAAATCAGAAAAATGCTGCTACTTTACAGAATGACATTGCTCTAGCCAACATTCTTTATCTCCTTCCAAAGGAATTCGAAATTGTTTTTATATTTACCTTCACTCTCCAGGGCTACACAAATTTTCATGATTCCTGCCACAATATAGTTGACAAGGATATTTATTGCTTTAAAGTCCTACAGCATACATCAATCCAATATGTTGATAACTTCAAGTCAAAGTAGCAAGAACACTGAGTGCTTCCATAAAACAGATGAGAGCCAGAAGTAATAATAAAAATTGGCTATAGATTTCATGTACGTAAATTTTGTACAAGTCCATGGATCTGTATCACATGCCAAGAGCCAAGACAGCTTTTCTATGGTAAAGCATGAGCTATTATGCCACATGCTCCATTACCATTAGGAAGTATACTTCTTGTTACAACCAGTTGGGTTTGGATCAGTGAAGTCACAGCTGACAACATGGTCTCAATACATTCTCTATCATATGACTTAGAAGGCTGCATATGTTAAGTAGAGGCTATTAAGAGTTCTAGATAATACAAAATATAAGGGAGGAAAATGAAAGGTACAGTGATTATGGAGTGAGAAATAAAAATTCCCACATTCACAGCTGACACAATCGTTCACATAGAAAGTATGAAAGAGTTAACAAGGACAAAATCCTCTTGGAGCTTATAAATAATTATACAGAATACATGAATGAAGTCATCCTTCCCTATTCCAAGAATAAGTAAGTAGTAAGTGGAATTTGATGTGAGAAACACATTGTTTTTTCATTAGCACCCCTATGCCTTAGGTATCAATCTAACAATATGTGCCTTAGTCTACATGTGCAAAACTATGAAACTCTTGTGAGGGAAGGGGCTGAGGATGCAGCTCAGTTGTTATTTTCTCAGCATGTACAAAGCCCCGGGCCCATTTCCTAGTACCACATAACCTATGTTGCTACACACCCACAATCCCAGCACTCATGAGGATTAGGAGTTCAAGAAGATAAAGAAGTTCTTTTCCTACATAGAGAGTTTGAGATTAGCCTGAGCTACTGAGATCCTGTCAATGGGAGAGTCAGGTGAAGAGAGGAAGGAGGAAGAGGGCAGAGGGAGGGAGACACAGAGGGGGAAGGAAGAGTGTCAGATGTACTGTGGAGCAATAAGACAAAAGCAAGGATTGCAGACAGATCGATGGAACAGAGAACTCCAAACATAGGCATGTCTGAAGGACATATAATGGTCAATTAATTTTTAACAAAGGCACAGAGGTATTTTCCTTCACAAGACACAAAGAGGCTTTTTCTAAAATGGAGCTAGAACAACTGGAAATTATGTGCAAAACAGTAAAAAGATATGGAGACAGATAGTACTTTCTTCACAGAGCTAATTCAAAATGAATTGTAGAATTAAATCTGATGGGCCCGGGCAGTGGTGGCACATGCCTTTAATCCCAGCACTCGGGAGGCAGAACCAGGCGGATCTCTGTGAGTTCGAGGCCAACCGGGTCTACAGAGTGAGATCCAGGACAGGCACCAAAGCTACAGAGAGAAACCCTGTCTTGAAAAACTAAATAAATAAATAAATAAATAAATAAATAAATAAATAAATAAATAAATAGATCTGACGGGCAAAAGCATGCAATCCTAGAAGACAAGATGATAGAAAATCTAAAGAGATTTTTATATGATAATGTGTTCTTAGATATATATAGCCTGATCCATGAAATGACTGATAAGCTGGACTTCATTAAATTTCAAATCTACCATCTCATCTTTAGACTGGTCAAAAATATGTACAAACAGCAAATCTAATAAAGAACTGTTATCTAAAATATACAATAGACTCCTAAATCTCAACAATAATATTAATGAAAACCACTTGACAAAAACAAGCAAACAACAACAAACCCAAGGGAAAGACCTGAACAGACAGTTCACTAAGATTTACAAATGTCATGGAGCAGGAATCCAGAAGACTGACAATACCAAGTTCCAGCGGGCTATGGAGTGATAAGAATTCTCATTCATTACTTGGGAGATACAAAATGATATAGCCATTTAAACAGACAATGTGTCACAAAACTAAACACACTACAAGTACATTCTTACTATTTATATAAACATTCTAATTTACATTGAAGGAGGAGTCCCAAACGGCATTTGATCCTGGGCTTCACTCTCTCCCTATATGCCTTATCACCTAGACACACTGTTCTAGTTGTTTTCTGTTGCAGTGATAAAACATTGACCTAAAGTAACTTGGGCAGGAAATTTCAGCTTCCAGACTACAGCTCATCACCAAGGCAAGTCGGGGTGGAAACTCAAAGCAGGAACATGGGGGCTGGAACTGAAGCAAAGGCCTGAGCTGCCTACTCACTCTCTAGGGCTTGCTCAGTCTGCTTTCTTATACAACTCAGAACCACCTGCCTAAGAGTAACACTACCCATAGTAGGTTGAGCACTCCCACATCAATCATTAATCAAGAAAAATCCTCATAGACTTTCCTACAGGCCAAAATGATGAAGGCTTTTCCCTCAATTTGAGGAAAAAGCAACTTCCAAAGCAACTCCAGTTAGTGTCAAATTGACAAAAACTAACTAGTACACACACTCAGCCTGACAGAACCTTGGAATGGCCTATGTCTTTGTTATGCTTGAGTTTATGGAGCATGTCTCTCAGCGCAGGAACTTCAGGCTCTAAAACTCAACATCAGTTCTGCAAATAGAATAATAATACATAAAAACATTTATTATTTTTTTGCTCACTTATCTTCCTGGTTCTTCATTTTATTAGCCAAGAATGCAAGTTTTATGTAAAGAAGTTATTTCACGGGGTCTTGGGTAGAGTTGATGAGTCAACACTTTTGGACTTTGCATCCCAGAAATTCATAGAGGGAATAAGCACCCAAACCTTCTGGTAGTTTTGAATACAGATGGCCTGCAGGTCATGAGTGACAGGAACTCACTGGCATCTATGTGATTTTATTAAGGGAATATTTCTGCTATCCAGTCTCTCCCTGGTGAGCTCATCCAGTTCCAGGACTTTAAATTCTATCTTACTACAGACAGCTTCCAGATTTATGTCTCCAGCTTGGACCTCACTAAACAGCAGACTAATACATCCAATGGTTTCTTGACATCTCCATGCACAGTTGAATCAACATCTCAGGCTTACCGTGCCCCAAAGTCCTGAGCTCCTTAACCTCCTGCACTGCTTACTTCTACTTTCTTGTCACTGTTTTTCCTCTCATGTCTCACCACCCATTCTTCAAGAAATCGGTTGTCTCCCCCTTGAGTACACACTGAGAGTCTCAGCACATTTCAGCCCCTCCATCTTAGGCAACATCCATCATCTTTGACCTGGAATCTTGTCACGGTCCCCTGACTGGCACTTTGGCTGTCATCTTTGGCCTCTTACCACTCTAGTTACCAAACAGCAGCAGGAAGGATCTTTTTAAAACCCCAGTTAAAGGACACCATTCTTCTACTTCCCACTTTGCAGCTGTTTCTACCCTGTTCTCACTGAAGGCCCCAGTGCCGTCCTCACTGTCCTTTCCTGCCATCATCTAGCCGGTTCCATCAACACTTCTGCTATCCTTAAGCATAACAGAAAAATGAAGGCTTTTGCTTTGTTGGAAGGTTCTCTCTGAACTCACTCCCTTTACTTCTTGCACATCTTTCCTCAAGTGTTATGGACTTGAACCTTGAGACCACTGTTGTTCATCTGGATCACCCAAGAAGCAGGCACAGGGCAGGTTATCTCCACGAGGACTGAAGAGGAGAAAAAACCTGGGAGGTAACACCAGTACTGAGCTGGAAATACTCAGCTGATCCTGTGACCAGAAGGAAGAATGTTGTAAATGCCCTGGACTTCTATGGTTCCAGCCATGCTAGCCTTTGTGCTGTCTCCACAATACCCAGATTTCTGTCATCTCAGTAAATACAATATATTCTGTTCACTTATCTGTTGATATGACAAAAACTCTACCAAAAGCAACTCAGGGGAAGAAGAGTTTTATTTGGCTTCAAGGTTATATCTAGTACACAGAGAAGTCAAGTCAAAAGTCACAGAACAATGCGGTGTACTGCCTTGCTTGGCTCAGGCTCACATTTAGCTACCTTTCATACACAGCCCGAGTCCACTTTTATCAGGATGGTACTGTCCATAGTGGGCTGAGCTTCACCACCTCAAATAGCATTCAAGAAATGTGCCATATATAGACATGCCTACAGGACAATCTGATGAAGATAATTCTTCAGCTGGGATTCTCTCATCCCAGGTGTATTAGTCAGGGTTCTCTGGAGTCACAGAGCTTATGGAATGAACCCTCCCCTCTTTCTCTCTCTCTCTCTCTCTCTCTTTATTGGAATAACTTACAAGTTGCCGTCCAACAATGGTGTGTGAAAAGTCCAAGAATGTAGTAGTTGCTCCATCCTACAAGGCTGGATGTCCCATCTTCTGTATATGCTAGAATCTTGAAGAAGTAGACTCCAATGCCAGTGAAGAAATGGATGCATTGACAAGGTGAGAGCAAGTAGGCAAAGAATGAACACATCCCATTCCTTCTTCCATTGTCCTTATATAGGCTTCCAGCAGAAGGCATGGCCCAGATTAAAGGTGTGCCCTTCCTGCCTCCAGGTCTGAATTAAAGGCCTGTTGTCGTCTCGTCTCAAGATCCAGATCATAAGTGTGCCCTCCATTTCTGGATTATAGTTCATTCCGGATATAGTCAAGTTGGCAACTAAGAATAGCCATCACACCAGGTATATCAAGCTGACAACTGAGATGAGCCTTCATACAGTAGATTGCAGTCTTTAGCCTGGAAGGGTCTTTCTCTATTTTCAACTTGACAAATATGTGAGTTATCATTTTGTTCTCACCCACGTAGAGAAGACTGTCCTGGAAGCTATCATAAGTCATTTCTTCTATGCAACCTTGTGTTTATCTTTATTTCTTCTTCCTCAGAAGACTTACCACAATTGTCAATGTTCTTCACATACGTGTTGACCTGTTCAAATTGGTCTCTTTTCAGTCTATAAGCGCCTTGAAAACAGTAGTATGGCTCTGTTACCATTGTATGCCTGGGACTGGGGGCCTTTCAGAGCAACTCTTTTTTTTTTTAGAATGAAAATTTCTATTTTATTTCTTCGGTTTGCTTGAAGGGTTAGCTCTAGCAGTCTGAGAACTTGTGCTCTGATTTCTAAGCTGGACGAAGAAATAGAAAAGAACTTGAGGGAAGAAGTGCTCTTTTTGTTGTTGTTTCCATTTGTGTCTCTAAAAACACTCTGGAGTAACTAGATTTCAAATATGGCATTCGAAACTTTGAAGGATACCATAGCAAAAGAGAAGTATACAAGAGGGTCTCTTTAATAACTTCAAATCTTGCCCCACAAAGACCACTTGATGGGGTTGGGGATTTAGCTCAGTGGTAGAGCACTTGCCTAGCCAGCGCAAGGCCCTGGGTTCGGTCCTCAGCTCTGGAAAAAAAAAAAGACAAAACAACAAAGACCACTTGATAAATAAAATAAATAAATGCCCCATGAATTCTTAGTGAATATTAAGTATAATAGCTAGCTTTCTAGAAAAGTATGTTCAAAATTGGAAAATGAAAAATACTGTGAGAATACATAGAGGTCAGAGTGTGAAAGTGTGGGAAGTCATAAGGACACAGATGTAGAGGTCTGAGCGTGAGGGCGCAGGAGGTCAGGAGGTCAACATTCTCTGGCTCATCTCCAGCAACATCCCTTTCTGCATCTTTAAGATCACCTGACAAATTTGCCTGGGCTCAGCATTCAAGTATCTCTTCTAGCCATGAAGTATTCCGTCTTCCCACAACTACCTTCTCTCTGCCAGTAGAAGATGCATATTTCTGTCTGTCAGAGATAAAATATTCCTTGTAAGCTACCAAGTACTCTCTGAGACTGTCACACTTGCTGACAGTTTCACTTACTTAGCATCCTCTTTTTGTTTGTTTGTTAGTGTCTTTAGTTTTTTATTTAAAAAAAAATTTATTCATTTTACATACCAACCACAGATCTCCTTTCATCCCTCCTCTCGCTCCCTCCTGACACCCCCTCAACTCACTTCCAGCCCCTCCTCCAAAAGAGTAAGGCCTCCCATGGGGAGTCAGCAAAGCCTGGTATATTCAACTGAGACAGGACTAAGCCCTTCCCCCCTGCCTCAAGGGTGAGCAAGGCATCTGATCATAGGTAGTGGGCTCCAGAAAGCCAGCTCATGCACCAGGGATAGAACCTGATCCCACTGCCGGGGGCCCCTCAAACAGACCAAGCTACACAACTGTCACCTGTATGCAGAGGGCCTAGTCCAGTCTCAAGCAGGTTCCACAGCTGTCAGTCTAAGGTTTGTGGGTTCCGACGAGCTTGGTTCAGTCTTCTCTGTAGATTTCCCCATCATGATCTTGACCCCCCCCTTGCTCATATAATCCCTCTTCCCTCTCTTTAACTGGACTCCTGGAGTTCGGCCTGGTGCTTAGCTGTATGTGCTTCAATCAGTTACTGGATGAAGAGTCTATGATGACAGTTAGGGTATTCACCAATCTGTTTACTGTGGTAGGCCAGTTCAGGTACCCTCTTCACTATTGCTAGTAGTCTAATCTGGATTTATCCTTGTGGATTCCTGGGAATTTCCCTCGAACCAGGTTTCTCCCTTATACCATAATGTTTCCCTCTATCAAGATATCTCTTTCATTTTAGCATCCTTTTGAAAGAGTTGAGTATGACTTAGCAGTAACCGATTATTGCCAAGGTCCATGTAGACATGCCTTCTTTAATAACTCATAAATACATTTGTGGATGTGGATGTGCTACACACACACACACACACACACACACACACACACACACACACACACACACTCCTAGGCCCATTCCCATCAAGAAATGGTTGCATGAAATATTTAGAAATGGATTTGTTGTTGCATTATACCTACTAACCAGGAAAGTAGCCTTCCCACTTCTGGGTAGTAGTTGAGCCAGAATCAGATACCCACTTCCTTTGACTGCTAATAAATCTATTTTTGTTGGTCTAGGCAGACACCAAGACAGGATTAAATATGGATTATATTAGGGATCATTGCTCTGACTCAAGGTTGACCAGAAAGAAGAAGAAAGATTGGGTGGAAGCACCCAACAGTGCTGAGTAGTCTAGGGAAGGAAACTTCCACAGAGTTCTCAGAGTCAAGACACAGTCACTGCAAAGGAATGTGTCCCAGGCATGGGCCTGCCTCAGCACTCTTGTAGACACAGGCCTGCCTCAGCACTCTGGTAGACATGGGCCTGCCTCAGCACTCTTGTGGACATGGGCCTGCCCCAGCCCTCTTGTGGACATGGGCCTGCCTCAGCCCTCTTGTCATAGTCATTGGCTGAGCCCTATGGGAAGCATAGTCCTTGTGCAAACCCAACAATGATTTTGCAAGAATGAGCCTTGGGAATTAAGAAGAGCCACTGACAGCCATCAAGGAAATAAGGAACTCAGTCCTACAAAGACAGAGAAGTGATTTCCAAGGAGCTGAGTAATGTAGAAAGTGAATTCTGCAGTGCCTCCAGATAAGAATCCAGGCCTATCCATATCCCAGTTTAAGCTTCACAAGATCCAGAGTAGAGAAACCAGCCAAGCCCATCCACAGTGAACACAGAATAATAAATTTTTTGCTGTTTGGAATAACAGTAGGGAATCAGTGCATACTACTTGTAGCTGGAGGTTTGTAATCAGCATCTTCCAGGCCTTCTCATCTCTGTGTGTAAACCACAGCCCAACCTTCAGCTTTATCCCCTGCCTAGTCACTCCCCCCCCCCCCCCCGTCACCTGTCATTTTCTAGTAATCGAAATATTTTACTGAATTACTTTTGATTAATTATTTCCCTCCACAGGGACAAGAATTTCCATCTGATATATTAACTATTGACATATTTTTGTATGATATTTTGCATATTGAAAATAAAAATATCTGAAACAATACAGTGCTGTTGCAAACTGAATGAGTGTATATATGTGTGTGTGTATATATATATACATAAAATATTATATACATATAATGTTATTACCTGTTGTCTGCTTACCTAGGATTTCTAAACTCCTAAAGAGCTGTCTGCTCAACGTTCATGGTCACATATGGATTCGAACTTGGTTCTAAGAGACATCTCGATACAAATCTTTTGGCTTGTTCATTGTCAAGGATCTAGCTCAATCCCTCTTTTTTCATTACTTCTTGATATCCTGGAGCCACCTACTTAGTCAAAAAAAAACATGGTAAGTCCCGACTTTGTCATTATGTAGTTTAGTAACCAAATTGATAACATAAACTCATTATTCTACTGAGTGTTGCGATATTTTATTTGTATGTTAATAAATAAAGTTTGCCTGGAGATCAGAGGTCATGGCCAGCCATAAACAGAAGTCAGGTGGTGGTAGCACACACCCTTAACCCTATCAAATGGCAGGCAGAGTCTCTGTGTGGTCAAGGACACAGCCAAGTGTGGTGACACATGCCTTTAATCCCAGTACCAACCATAGAGACCTGGAGGTCTGTACAGACAGGCAGTGACGAGGAAGTGAGGTGGCTGGGCTAAGAGCCAATGAGAAGGCAGAAAAGCAAGGCAATAAAGGCACAGGTCAGACAGGAAGAGGTTCTCTTAGGAAGTTATGGTGGCATGGTGAGTAAGGTTAGCTGGTGGCTCTCATTATTTCCCTGATCTCTTTGCCTTTCACTCCTGTATTTGGCTCTGTGTTTCTTATTTAATAAGACTGTTCAGAAATTCGTCTACAACTGAGACTTTTTATCTGAGATGCTAGAATATATTTCTCACTTAATATTAAATTGAGGCTTAGAAATATTTGCTCAAAGTCATGCAACTGAAGAAACAGAGCCGTACTCAGATCACTGGTTTTGGGATAAAACCCCACATTCCTCTAGTTGCAGCACATTGCTCTTTAACTGGTTTGATTGGTTTAAACACTGGGAGGGAGAAGGGGCACGTGGACACAGGTACACTGATTTTAGAGATCTCATTGTGAAAGGGTAAGATTTTTAAGTGAGGGAAAACATCAGACCAAACTATACTTAATAGGAGGGTTCATTATGTGTTATTTTTTTTTTTTTAGCATGCCTAAAAACAGACTTCATGCACTGAATATGCATGTAATCCTTCAGGAGTCACCAACATAGTTCATTAACCAAGATGAAACCCTGACAAAAAATCTAGTGCAAACATGACTTTAGGTAGTCTCCCCGTAATACACAGGAAACAAATTAGGGAAAAGTAGACACATTGCTGAAGTCAGAGAGCATTCTGTAATGTCAGCCCCTCTAGCCCAGTCACACTTGACCCCGACTATGAAGGGCATGGGGCATAGATGGTAATTTCTTCTTCATGAGCAATGCTGACTGTTACCCTGTTTGCTTCTAAAATGGGCTGGAGGTGGTAGAACAAGTCCTGGGTTCAGTCCCTGGTATTTACATAATTTAAAGGCTTCCAAGACTGCTTCCATGTATTGTATGCACAGTAGTACACCTTTAAAATCTGTATTGTGTGGTGCTTTAAAAATAATATGTGGCCATTTTAACAAGTTGAAAATTAGAGAGAAATTTCAAGGATAGGAAAAATATTGCACCAAATGCCACTCTCCAAAGGTACAGCCTTGAATATTTTAACATACTTCCCTCAATTGATTGCTGTAAGTTTTATGTTTTTAATTGTGTACATGTGTATGTGTGTCTTAATGTGGGTATGCATATGTGTTTGTATGTGTATGTGTGTCTTAGTGTGGATATAAGTATTTGTATATGTGTCTTAATGTGTGTGTGTGTATGTATGTGTCTTAGTGTGGGTATATGATTTTGTTGTATGTGTATCTTAATGTATGTATGTGGGTCTTTGTGTAGGTATGTGTATGTGAGTACAGGTGCATGGGGATGCAAGAAACAATGTGTAGGATCCCTGGAACTGGAGTTAGGCAGTTGTGAGACACCTGACTTTGGTGCTGAGAACCTATTGTGTCTTCTACAAGAGCAGTACATACTCTCAACTGCCAAGTCATCTCTAGCTCCCTCAGTTGATTTTTATACACTGTTTACACATTACAAATCAAACTAAAGTCTTTTTAAAGTTATTTCTTTTACTTTTTGAGATTATAATAATAAAATTACATCATTTACTCTTTTCCTTTTCTCCCCCCAAACTCTCCAATATACCTCTTCTTGATCTTTTTCAACTTCATGACCCGTCCTTTTATTAATTGTTGTGATATGCATATATGTCTATACATATATATTCCTAAGCATGTAAATACAACCTCCTCAGACTAGTTAATGTTATCTGTATGTATGTTTTCAGGTTTGACCATTTGATTTTGTAAGATCCAGAGGATGAAGAATTTGCTATGAGATTGTGTCTCCTAGGAACATCAGAAGCTACACCAATAAAACCTCACCAACATGACCACCTAAGATGTGGACCTGGAAAAGTCCAGGGGCCTCAGCCTTGCTCAAAGAACTGCAGGAAAGTGAGGCATGCTAAGAGGAGAAGAAATAGTCTTACCCAGGGAAGAGCACACCGATGAGGTATCCAATACCAAATGGTTAGCCTTGAAGTCTTTTAAAATTCTCTCTTCCCAGATCTACATGAGCCAAACACTTTTAAAAAATGTGACACACACCTCTTCAAACCAATATTTTGTATTTCAACATATATACATGTGTATATGTAGACATACATGTTCTCATATGAGTGTATGTATTTATGCATGTACCATGTTGAAATTAAATTATTACCATGATACTAAGAAGTAGGGCTTTTTAGAGTCAATAAGACATTTTTCCATGATGTTCCCTCAGTCTTATTTTCTGTATCATGTTATGATGAAACATGAAGGAGCTCACCTAATGAGGTCCTTTGGGTACCAGCCCCTTAGACCTCTTCAGGGTCCAAAAAAGACCCTACAGCAAGTGAAAGAAATATAAATCTGAGGGCGAATGAATCAATCAACACACTTTTTCTTTGCATGTGCCTTTATTGTTTTGTCTATTCATCTAATTTTCATGTCCAATTAAATCCTTCCTAGCTTCTCCTCTACCCTAAAAATTCTTCTTCTTTTTTTTTTCTTTAGGAGACTTGGAGCAATAGAAAAAATTTATGAGTTACCTCTCATTGGTCAAAAGCACATTCCTAGGGTAAGCAATAAGGTCAAAGACATTTACCATGGCAACATGAAGTTTGAAGGTCTCAGAACCAGAGGAACAAACTCTGAGACATAGCTCTTTATCAGCAGACTTGGCAAGCGAAGAACTGGCATGTTTTTCTCAGTGTGCTTTGTGTGGATAACCTTGGTTGTATACCTGCAACTCTGATCTTGTGCATAACTGTAAAGTTTTAAACTTATGATCTATATACAAAGGTCTTTAGTCTAGTTTGAACTTAATCTGAGGTAAAAATGAGCCAAATGTATGCAGTTAGTCTGAACAAAGGGAACAAAACAGGCTTCAAAGAGTCTACAGTCCTTCATGGGACAATAGATCTAGTTATGAAGCATATACTAGTATATTTTCTATATATCAATTTTATACAGCTAAATGAGAAGTCATCTTTCTGACCATCCATGGATATGTGTGCCCAGTAGATGGAATATATACATGAGATAAACACAACAGCAATGGGAAAACAGCCACAACTGTTCTTAGGGAACAAATGAAATGACATATGAGAGAAATTACAGACAGAAGCAACTTGTCATTAACAGTCAATAACTCCATGGTCTTGTCAGGTGGGGCTCTCCATCAGAGAGTCTGGTGGGCCACCCTGATGAACACTAGTTGTCACCTGCTGTATACTCCCATGGCTTCTTGCTACCAGCAGCTCTCAATACTCACCATAAGCTAGTGCCATGCTCTTGAACATCCCAGAACTGTGGACAGTACATTCTTCTTCTTGAATTACCCACTCTAAGACACTGTGTTACAGCAGCAGACAGACTAAGACAACATGAGTGAGTATTGTTAACTTTGTTCTTTAAGAGCTACTACATTGTACTAAAGCCCTCTTTAAGCTTTCTTTTTCATTCAGCCTAATACTTTGTTCTGTTCAGTGTCAAAATTAATATATTATTCTTGAACTATAACTACTATATAATATTTTATGATATGATTAAACCACAACTTATGTGTTCCTTCTGAATAAAATTTAGTTCTTTTCAATGTTTCTTTTTTTATTGAAAACACACTAAAATGAATAGTCTTAAAATATGACTTCCTGGAGCACATTTGTAAGAATTCCTCTGGACAATATTTTTAGAGAAGAAATTGCTAGATCATAAGGTATGGATAATTTTAACATCACTTGATTTTTGCAAAATTCTTCTCCTATAATGATTATACCATTATCAACACCACAGCAGCTTATGAGATCTCTTTTCTTCAAATGTTTGTCAGCAAATGCTATGATGTGTGTGTCTCTCTGTTTATATGTCCCTATCTGTGTACACACACACACACACACACACACACACACACACACACACACACACACACTTTTATATTCTGGGTCTGAATTTTGGTATGTGTCTTTCAAATATCTTCTTTCAATTATTTTATGTTTGTCTTTTAAATTAGGTTGCTAAGCAAATTTTACATTTTATTGTCAAATTTATCAGTCTTTTTCTCTAAGAGTCATGCTCTTTTTCTGTCTCTTCTAAAATAAACATTTTCTTGATGCTCAGTCATGTGCCAAATAGTCCTCACCACCCCCACACCCTTCTACATTCTGTGCTGGGCTCTGATATCCCAACCTGCATAGATTATGTCACCAGCTTCCCTGGCTTCCGATTTCCAGATGAGTATGACCAGTTGACAGCATCTGCCAGAGATCAAGCAGAAAGAAAGAAAAATCAATGTATTTCTGCTCCTCATTTATCTTGTGCTTTGTGAAAATTCAGGACAATTCATCTATCCAAGTTCATGGTTCCTGTTGAATGACCATTTGAGTGGCTTCACCCTAGTGGTTCCTGTGTCCACTCACCCCCTTCTCTTCTCCCCTTCAAGTATAAAGATTATAACACTAAAGACTGTTGGCTGTTTGATAACCCCATAATTCTTTGTCTTTACTAGTTGGTTATTCTTACTCAAGCCAACAAGTAAGCAAATAGTCCAGGCATTAAACTCTTCGGTTATCACTTATAACTGATCACCTATTTCCTGTCCAGAGCCTCTCAATTCTCTCTGACTTTCATGGCTTATAATTTAAGAGTTTTTCATTGTTTATTTATATGGCATGATATCAAAAACTAGTTGCAATTTTTCCCAAGTGGGAAGCCATAAGCCAAACATCTATTGAATAGCCTAGTTTTTTTCATACTGTGACAACGCTACTCTACCATATACTAAGGAGTCATATGGTAAGCACATACTGAATTTGTTTCTGAAGTATTCTCTCAGTTCCAGAAAAGACATTTTTTTCTCATGATTTTGGCAGCTAAGAAGACCAAGATTAAGGTTACTAGACAATTTAGTACCCAGAAAGGTTTTCTCCTTGGGAGTCAGATCTTTGACAGCTGACATTGACCTTCCCTTAGTGCAGCATGTGAGGAAAGAGGGAAGGAAACTTTGGTTACCATCATGAATATTCCATTCTCCTAAGCTAATTTAACTTCTCCCTTGGCTCACATTTATGGCCTCATAAAGGATTGCCTCTGATAAAGTGATGGAAAAAGACATCACTGAGCTTAATTCAGGGGCTGGTAGATTGGAAGTCCTGAAGTTCCTGTCTACAAATGCCGTTACACTGAAGATTAATACTTCAACATAATGGTTTTACAGGTATACAAAATTGCATTTCACGGTGGCTGCTCCAGTTTTGTTGAACAAGTGCTAGATTAGCCAAGGACAGAAACTGACTTTTATTTTCTGGACTACTCAATCTGCCTGCAAGACCATGTCTTCTCTACAATGGACTGTCTGAAGTATATGTTAACATGGTATACAAATATGCTTACTCTCTTTGTGCCCACTCAACTGGTCTCTCAACACATCACTGCCACAATCTTGTGTGCTGAACCTTGTAATATTATTTCTTTTGGGCCTCTGACCAAACAGCCAGGTCATTCATTACCCATCAATTCAAACAAACAATTGCCTGAGGCTGCTTTTCTCTCAACACAATAGTAGTTAACTAAATGGTCATTGGGAAGATTTGCAGTCAACATTGTCTTCCAGGAACTACTCATAGGACTACATTTGCAGTAGCAGTCCACTTCTGGTTTACATCAATCTACCAATCCATGAATCAACTCAACTTTCTCTTTTTCCATTGATTGATCAGGGGCGATTCTTCATGAGGCCATAAATGTGAGCCAGAAGGAGGACCAGTGATTCAAACATAATGAGAGGCATGAAGGTTTGGGAACTTCTAGGGCATGAAACTAATTATATCACTTTTAAAATCCAATGGATTACAATTGAGTCTCTTAAACCTTAAATCTTTGTGGGTCTGCAGCTCTCCCATTATGATGTTCCATCTGGTCTCCCTGGTGACAGGGTCTCCCATGGTTCATATACTCAGTCACTGCCATTACCAAGAGTAATAAGATCAGTTTTTCAAATGATACACAGTTCCCCGCTAAAGATGATAGGACTTCTGCCCCTGAACTTTAAGATCTATAGTATGATGCGTTTCTTGAGGCTTTCCAGAGACTATATGTATACTGTTGTTTTTTTTTTAAAAAAAAAAAAAGAAAACTATGATCAAATATCTGACAAGGAGCAATTTCATGAAGGAAGGGTTTATTTTGTTCCATAGTTTGAGGGTGCATTGTGGGGAAGTCATGGGCATAAGAGAGTTAGGAGCTGCAGCAGTCAAGGACGTGACGCAGTTTGTCACACTATTTGCGGTCATGAAACAGAGGGGTGAATTCTGGTGTTCTGCTCACATTTTACTTTTGTTTTAGTCTTGGCCTTAGCCCAGGGGATTAGGCCAGTCGTGTTCAGGATGAGTCTTCCCTCCTCAGTTAGACATCTCTGGAAAAACCCTTATGGATGCACTTAGAAGTGTGTCTCCCTAGGCCAGGTGGTGGTGGCTCACATCTTTAATCCCAGCACTCGGGAGGCAGAGGCAGATGGATCTCTGTGAGTTCAAGGCAAGCCTGGTCTATAAAGCAAGATCCAGGACAGGAACCAAAACTACACAGAGAAACCTTGTCTCGAAAACAAACAAACAAACAAAAAACAAAACAAAAAAAAATAAGTGTGTCTCCCAGGTAATATCAAATCTAGTCAAACCCACAAAGAAGATTACCATCATGCCACTGGTGTCAATTTTAGCTTCCAGTGGACCTTTCTAGCCTGGCTCCATCTGTGGCAATCAAAGATATGACTTCAGGTAAGTCCTCAGGCTTAGCCAGTTCCTGCCAGGAGATAGGTAATATGAATAAAAACACAGGATTTTGTTGCATATGGAGGAAGCAAATTGCTCTTCTATTTGTCTACATCAGTTATCAATTATGGGGCTACTCCAAGATGAGGTAAGAGTAGGGAAATTTCCAGACAAGTTGCAGCTCTCATCTGTCTGGGAGGAAGATTTGTATACCTCAGTGGTTGCTCTTGAAGAATTCCAAGATTAATCCACCAGTCATACAACACACTGGCACAGGGGGATGGTAAATGACTGAAGGGGGGCCAATAGAACACTATACAGTTCAACACTAAATACTGTGTTTACCAGAGGGATGAACAGAAGGGGCTTAAAGAACCCTGGGTGTCATATCACAACTAAACAGATCCACCAAAATCAATCTTTGTTTCTAACGAAAGTAAGCATTAACCACAAAGGACTATTTGTGTGTATTTTGTTTAGGATGTACATAAATGTGTGCAGTGTTTCCAGACTCCCGGTTTCTGTACTTTTGTTTTTTTGATTTCTTTCTAATGAAAGGAATTTTCTGTTGAAAGTCTAATCTATGCCTTCAGTTAAATGTTCATTATTATGACTCAACACATGACATAGGAAAACTAAGTACTCTCATTATTTTAAAGCCGTGGGCCCCATGCTGTTGTGTGTTTCTAGGTTTAAGCGCAATAATTTGGAATGAATGTAAAATTACTATGGCACCATTACCAAAACAATCTGAACTGCTGTTGTTGATTTAAAGAATTCTCAGTATTTACAGTGTATGCCTCCAGTCTGGAGATGCTCATGGGTATTTATTTGAGTAGATGAACAGGAAAACTATTTGTAGTGATAGCAACAAGAAAGCAAAAAAACAGAAAGAGAAAGGTAATTTTCATAAAAAGGGCAAAATCCTTTTAAAACATGATGAGTCCAAATAGATAGTGTTGAATACAATTTTGGAGACAGTTATTTCAATCTTTTAAAACTAAACAATTTCTTATCTTCATGGACCATTGTAGGAAATTACTCAGCATTTAGGATCATGTGCTCAGAAACAATATGATACATATTATGACAGTTTCCAATTGTGGTTTAACTGGTGGGCTAATCTCAAGTGAAAATGGAAGTGACTTGTTGCATTAGACCCCAGAGATCCCCAATCCTAATTATCCCATTGTTTCCTCTGGCAAAAATCTCTGACTTGTGAAAGATGCTGCTCATCTGATGATCCCATTAGTGACTCATTCCCGTACTGCCTGCCCCATGCTGGAAATAGAGCAGGCAGTTAGGAATATCACTATGCTTCCCAAGCACAGCTCTCCATCGATCTTTAATGTTTACGGTTTACCAAGAATGAATGTCACTAAGTGGTAACAAGATACTATTAAGATAATGTAATAGGATACTGAGAATTCTCTAAGAACAGTATGTGCTTTCCTGCTTATTCTCTTTGGCTTGTGTCCCTTGGTCCAGGACTGTTTTTCCTTCTCTCTGTTATTGAATTTCCTTCTGTATTTAAGGCTCAGATCAAATATCAGCTCTGCGTAGATCTCCCTTTTCTCATTAATAAAAAGCACCCTCTCCCTCCAATTTGCTTGCAGAACTATTTCAATACTGATATAGTTGCAACTGTGTCTCTCTCTCTCTAGTTTTGCATTATTTGTGTCTACTTTTTGTCTTCTACCCTGTGACACCTTAAACTCTATGAACACATCCTTCTCATATTCATTTCCTGATGCCCAGAACAGTGCTTGACATAGTGTTATGCACTCAATTATATCCACACCATATGTTACTCTTTTCTGAAGCATGTCTTCACTCCGCCACGGCTGCCTGTGTGCAATGTCTGTTGAACTGCATAAAATCCAGTCACACACTGGACTGATATTTGATGAATATTTAAATTTCCTTAACAGTCTACAAAAGGCACTAGGAATAGCAGATAGATACTCATTTCATTTCTATGGCTCCTTCACGGCAGCACTTAGGAAGGAACATTTGGCTTCACCCTTTTGGATGAAAGCCAATAAACTAAAATCATGGTGCATGTAGACTGCAATTAAGGAAGTTGATGACAGGGGGCAAAGGCTAGGTTTCTCAATGTTAGAGAGATCAGGATCAAGCAAGGGGGAAGGCTAGAATGATCTAAGCATTAACAGATTAGAATGGAGATATGAGTATGAAATCATATTATCTTAATGTAAATATATAAAATAATAATGTGAGTGTTCTTATAGATATGTAAATACACCAGTTAATACACACATATGTATACCATTGCTTTGTCGTCTGGGAAAGTCTGTGATTAACAGTGCCCCCAAAGTATCGAGTACATTCAGTGTTCCATTGTGGGTTTTAATAGCCTGTTCCAGTACACAGCACTAGGGCTCCTTAGACAAACAGCACCTTACAGGACAAGAAATATACAAGTTGAATCTTGAATATTTCAAAGTATCAAAAAGTAAGTACTCAAAGAGATCAAAACGGTACCAGCAAGAAGCTTCAGCAGGTAAAGGGGATTGCCACCAAGCCTGACAACCTGAGTTTGATCCCCAGAACCCACAAGTGCAGAAATGGGCACATTTCCCAACCAACATAAAATAAATAATAAATAAATGTGGTTTTGAAATTATTTTAGATTTCATAATGATAGAATTTGTCAAAAGGGCACAGAAACAATCTAAAAAAATATTTCTGAATGACCAGAAATAAAAAAAAATTGAGAAAAAAGGTAACATAGCATATTGTATAGGCGAAAGAGTCTAGCCCATTATTAATGAGTATATATTGACAGAAAAAAATGACCACCATGGAAATAAACACACATTTTTTTTTCTGCAGAAGAATTCTAGTAATTTATGTAGGAAGATCCATTCAGTGTGAGTTGTATGTAGTTGCTGCTTTCCAAAGTGTACAATGTGGAGAGATGAGAAAGGATTAGCTTTATGGTGGGGAACGTACACATCTTACCTCATTAAATGATGAAGAGGTAATAGCAACAGCAACACTGGACAGGGAGGTAAGTGACAATGGTGTGTTAACTGTTCTCTATATCCCGTAACCCCAGTGTAATCATTTAAAAGTCAGACAAAAAACTCTATCAAGGTGCATTCCATAAAATGTTTGGCCATATATTTAAAAATTTGAAGTTCAGCAAAAAATGAAATCTATGAAACTGTCACAGTC
This sequence comes from Peromyscus californicus insignis, assembly GCF_007827085.1. Classification (NCBI taxonomy): domain Eukaryota; kingdom Metazoa; phylum Chordata; class Mammalia; order Rodentia; family Cricetidae; genus Peromyscus; species Peromyscus californicus. The sequence continues at coordinate 168,064,779 of NW_026294573.1, read as the reverse complement.
CAGAGGAACCTAAGGAGTCATGACACTGAAAGGTAATCAGGTCCAAAGAGGAATCCTAAAAAAGAAAAGGTATTCTAGGTAAAATCTATGTAAGAGACTGACAGATATACTACATTATAATTGCATTCTACTGCACAATAGGGTGTCTATGGCTAACAGCACTGCTCTATTGTCACAGAGTGGCTGAAAGAGATGATAAATATGCAAGGTGATGAATATTATAAACAGCCTGTTTTATTACATGGCATATCCATGTATCAGAACATTACAGTCTACTCTATAAACATGGGTGTGCCAATTAAAACTAAACAAGCAAACTAAACATGATTGAGATTCTAATCAAATACTACGTATTTACATACTATAAAATAGAAGTCAAATATCAACCTTGATTTTTTTCTGTAGCCATGAATGACCTGGAATTTAGGGCCACACAGGCCCTTGATTTGTGATGACTCTCTTGTTTCTACCTTTAAAGAACTGAGGTTACAGCTTTGTATCACCACACTCGACTTTTTACCCTCAAAGTTTTTAATGTACGATATAGACTTTGTTCCAATCCATCCATACAGAAAATTTAGAACTCAGAATTCCTAATTAATAACACAGGTCCACACAACACTGCTATACTAGAACATGCTGTATTACATTATATACCAAATATCATAAGCACATTATAGAAACATGGATGAGCATATCTACGTCTTTCCACAATGCGAGAATTTATTGAGTAATAAATCCACAAGGTGCAGTGATTTCAACAGCAATTTGCCAGGCAATCCTGCCCCCATTGGTACTCCAAATAAGGTAAATGAAGGCTCTTTCATTTCAGTCTTAAATACCACTCTTGACGCTCCTATCACACAGAACACAATGAATCTACCTCCCTATAAGTTAAAAAGACTACAATAGTCTTCAAGAGGTTTCAGAAGTGGCATGAAAAGAGTGCAGTAGTCTGTGCTAACAAATCTAAACCAGCAATAGGGAAGAGTCAGCTGCTCGGGCCATGAGAATGCCAGGGATGGGAATAAAGGCGCAACACTGAGCCCAGCTACAAGGTGAGATGGGCAGAACTGGCTGGGGTTGGGAACAGCAGATGTAGGTCCAGATGGATGAACAGCAGGAGGAGCAGACAGCTGTCAAATAGGCTTCTGCACGTCAACAGCAAGGAATAAGGGAGACTGAACCATGGTGAAGCTGCAGGAGCAGTCAGGAGATTTAAGTCAGCTGGTCCTTGTTGTCCACCTTAGCCACCAGATGACAGGCTGCTTGTGGGGCCAGGGGCCATTGCCATTGCTAGACTACAAGTCCACCATTTCATGGAGTCCAAGCGAGGGAGTTACATAGTTTTCTTAATGTAACTTAAGCTTGAGCTCCCTGATAGGACCTTAATACAACCACAAGCCCCCACAGTCTCAATTCACCCTGATAAATGTGTAGGATGGTACTCTGGCTACTCTCCTGGTAAGTCACCACCGATCAGCCTATATTGCATGGTGGGTGTTTACTTGGTTACTTACAAACACAATCATCCTCCACCTTTAAAATGGAGTCAAAAGCTGATTATAAAACAATGTGCCTAGGGAAAGACACCTCCTGATAAACTACTGTTTTATACAATTTGAAGTAACTTGGAGTGTAGTAGGGCACAGCCTTCTCTCAACACTAAAGACATCTACAGAGAAAGAAGCTGGGGCACATTAGTTGCATGTAACATACTTTATTCCCCTATATACTTAAATCATCTCTACTTTACATACATTCTATGCTAGAATGCAAATGATAATTACATAGTTGCTGTATTATATGGCAATCATATCTGTTCATGCTCTGTACAGGTGCATTTTTATCCCAGATTATTTCAATCTGAGATTGATGAAATGCACAGACACAGAAACAGCCCATTCAGAAGACCAACTGTCTTCTTAACCCCAACAAGTGTATGGAGAACATTACGATTAGTGAAACTTAAATAGCAAAGGGAATTGGGCAAGTAGAAGCTGAGGTGGGAAAGGGGGACGAATGAATTGAAAAAGGAAGACTCGGTCTTCATGGAGCCAGGGCCTTAAGTCAATTCCAAATTTTACCAATAGCACTTCTGCCACATGACTTAATAATTTATGTAAAACTAATTCCAATGGAAACCCACCTGAATTAAGTTAGTATATGTTTTAGTTAGAGTTTCTATTTGCTACGAGGGAGCACTGTGACCAAAAAGCAAGTTGAGGAGGAAAGGATTTATTTGACTTACACTTCCATATTGCTATTCATCATTGAAGGAAGTCAGGACAGAAACTCAAGCTGGACAGAATCCTGGAGGCAGGAGCTGATGCAGAGGCCATGGAGGGGTGCTGCTTACTGACTTGCTTCCCATGGCTTGCTCAGCCTGCTTTTTTATAGAACTCAAGGATACCAGCCTATGGAAGAAACCACTCACAATGGACTGGGTCCTCCCTCATCAATCACTAATTAATAAAATGCCTTATAGACAGACGTTATGGAGGCATTTCCTCATTTGAGGTTACCTCCTTTCAGATAACTCTAGTGTGTGTGCCAAGTTGACATAAGACTAGCCAGCACAGTATACAGTCTGTTTTAGAATACACTTTCCCATGTAAGTAAAATGTCCATTCAAACACCAGTCTTTAACCCTTTCCACAAGTCTGTAATGCTATCACTCGTCTCAGTTTGTTCCTTCTAGACAACCCCAGGCAAGATTAGTTGCCCTTCAACAAGATGGTCCCTTCAATATTTTAAAACAGATTTTTATGTCTCTAATATCCTGCTTGTTATTCTTTCGGGGCACTATTAAGGAATTTCTTTTAATGAAACCAGGGCAGTAGTTTGCAAACATTGAAAGAGTACATTTTAAATTTTGCTTTGTGTAAGACATCTTCCTTGGCAACCATTCATCAACATTGCCTCATAGAAAGAGAAAGCTGAATGCTGCCTCAAAAAGGAAGCAGGAAACTCTCTAGAAGAGGGAATGGGAAGCCCTTGTTTTATTGCCTTCTCAAGGACATGACAGACACTGAAAACAGAGGGGTAGTGTGCCAATTGCTTAAAGAACAGTCATCTTCCATTTCAAAGGTTGTTGCATTATTCTGGGTTGTAGCTCAGTGTTTACCCACCTTGTATGAGACTCTGAGTTCAATACTCAATCATGGGAGGAAAAGTAGTTAACTCATTCATCAAAGGAGGTATCTGCCTCATAAATTGTCAAGACTTGTGCTACATGCAAAGCACTTAGGACAGTGTTTGGAATCCAGTAGCCATTCAACAGATGGTAGCTGTGGTCCCCACCCTGAGAATACCAAAAGGGTATTTTGTTTGTTTTTCTCCACTGCTCTAGCATCATCCACCAGATACAGAGTTCAAACTGTATGGTTTTTACCCCAAAAAGGGGTAATTAATCAAAATAACTAACTAAACATATTTCAGTTAAATAATTTCTTTTATTTAATGTGTTTATGTCTGAGCATATGTATGTGTACCACAGGCATGTAGGTACCCAAAGTGGCCAGAAGAGGGTGTCTAATTTTCTAGAACTGGAATTGCAGGCAGTTGTGAGACACTGTGGGTGCTAGGAACTGAACCTGCGCCCTCTGTGAAAAGAGCAAGTGCTCTTCACCACTGAGTCATTGCTCTAGCCCTTGTAATTTTTAGTAAATTACAAATAGTAATAGTAAATTTGTGAACAGGCAATTCACAGTAGAAAGGAAGGAGTCAGAAATGCAAAATAGACACAATAAAATACATGTACGAAAGAATCCTAAAACAGGTGCACAAATCTCTATAAACACTGAATACAGAACAAGAACAGAGGCAGGTGGGGTGAGATATTTGAAAAGAAGATGAAATTAAAATGGTTCGGAGACATGACATGTCCAGCAGGCACTTTGGCAAGCTGTGGTCAGAATTCAAGTGTTCTTTTGTTGAACCTATCACTAAGATGAATTCAGACTTATTGGTACTCATCTATAGTTCTTTAGAGTAAATCAATCAATTAGATTTTTTAAAGCTAAGCATGCTTGTTAAATTGCATGAATAATAGTAAAGGGAATATGACATTAAACCATTCAAGGATTTAACAGCAATTAGTAAACAAATGTGATTGTTCTAGAAACATTAATCTAGACAAACTCCTACACACACACACACACACACACACACACACACACAAATGCAGACAACAGTGGGCACTTCATTGCTCATCTCCTTCCATTCCAGAATAAATAAATCATCATAAAATTATACAAGAGAACAACACCATAGGCATTTAAAATGCATTGACTACCCTGGCATGCATAATGCTAGAAAGGGATGTTTAATATAGAAAAAACAAGTAGCAGAATGTAGGCAAAAAGTTATAACAAATTACATAAACTTAAATGAAGAGACCTGTGTTGTTTACGACTTTGTACATATGCACAGGCAAATTATGAAACCATGCACGGAAGGATCCATCCAACACCAAGGCAGCGCTTACCTCTGGGGAGAGTGGGAGGCTGAGTGGGAGCAGGGATGTGGGCGAAATGACTTTAGCTCTCTCTGTGACATTTTATTCCTTTTTAAAAAAAGAGAGCTGAAGCAAATATGTCAAAATATTGACATTTGATATATCTGAGCAATAGGTAGACAGGTGTCACATATTTTCTGTATTTTTCCACATACTAAGTAGTTATTTATTTGGAGATGTTAAAACCGATTCAAGTAACTCATAAGGTTTTAAGACTAAATCAAACTTCTCTCCTTCTCCTTTGACAATTCCATCTTTCTATATTTCTTTTGCTTTTACAGGAACATATGCATGCATAATTTTTAATTTGTGTCAGATGACACACATTACTCTTCTACTTGCTTGTATGGCTCTTTGCATAAGTCAATACACAGATCTACATCACTTTGTATTTTTCACCCTGTGGGTGTGTTACAAGTTTATAACCTGATTTCCCCACTGATGAGCAATTAGATTTCCAGGGTTGTTTCTGTTTGTGGATTTAGGAAGAAATAATGCTGCAATAGTTCTATAACCAACAAACTTGTGTATTTATCTCAGCATTGAAGGTGAGTCAGAGAAAAAATCCCAGAACTGAGGGCATGGGGTTAACAGTACGCTATGACTCCTTCTAATTGCTTATAACAGCTGTAATATTTTATGTCACCAAGTCTTATCCATCCCAGCAAGCAAGGGGCATTGCCAGTCTCCTCTTTATTTAGCAGTCTGAATTCCTTGTTTCTCCCACTCCTTCGACAAATTGAAAAATGAAGAGTCTTTCAAATGTTTACTGGGCAGTCTCTCTCTCTCTCTCTCTCTCTCTCTCTCTCTCACACACACACACACACACACACACACACACACACACAAACACACACACACACAATGTTACTATGAGTTAACTATCACATACACACACACACAATGTTACTATGAGTTAACTATCACACATATACACACACACACACACACACACACACACACACTGTGTGTACATGCACCTATGTGTGTTCTTTAAGACTTGCTCACTGCATTTAGTTAAAATCGTTTGATATCGGCTATACAACTCACCCATTTATTCAGTAAACATTCTTATAGCAGAGGGTAGATGATGCCTGGAACTAAGAAGATGAGATGGCCAGTACCAATGAGGTTGTGATTGCTCCTGCAGGGAGTTTACAACCCAGTAGAGGGAGACACGCAAATCCAGGTGACCTAGCAGGTGCAGCAAGAAACAGGGTCTGAGCAGAGTGTGGTGAGCTCTTTGTGGAGCCGAAAGGTCTGGCTAATCTCCACGCAGCCATGGGATGCTGGATCTTGGTGATGGAAAAGCATTTGCCATGTCCTCTCCAGAGCTGCAAGAGGGGAAGACAAAGAGAGCGGAGGGGAGGGCATGTACAATAGCACACAGGGGTGGTTAGTATGGACTGGTCCTCAGCAGTCACAGCCCAGGATGGAAGACTCACAGGACTTGGACTCTGTCCTGCCGTACAATGTGCCACTGCAGACTTCCCCTGGGCAGTTTGGGCAATGTGTCTGGAGCACCGAATGTTTGGGGTTAGAAATCTGGGTTCAAGAGTCATCAACATTAGGGAGATTTGTCATTAGTCATGGCCTTGTTGAACTGCCCCTGTTCCTAGCTTTCCAATGTATTTCCAGGTTTGACAGAAAACTAACTGGTTTTCAACCACTGTTTTTGAGAAGGTTTGTAGGGGCTTTATTGGTTTTTAATGCCCCTTCTCTTGTTTTTAGTACTTGCTTCTTGATGCAGTCATGTATGTCCTACTCACTTCTACTTTGTTTAAAATGTCTGTACATGAACACACACGCACGCACACGCACACACACATGCCCATACACACACATACACACAAGGTTAACCTAATGGTGTTTAGAACTGTGTCTGTACCAATATCAGCAGCTTATAGTCATCCCACAGAGGGAATGGCCATCTCTCATGGCAGAATACTGAATATAAACCCCATGTATTTGAAGTTTGTGCTTTTCTGGCATGGAGTTTTCAGGACAGAACTCAAACTCTTAAGTTTTATGTCAGTAAAACTTCACTGTGTTTAGAGACAAATATAATCACAGCATTTTAATTATTTCCACTCTCAAATAAGCTCCTTATGAAGGTTATTTTAAAATTTTAAACCCAGCAAGCTAGATTCTGATTTCAGCAGCAGCTCTGCTTCCTTTAGTTTCAAGTGGCGCCTACATTATTGAAGGAGACCCATCACTACTGATTCCTTAATAAACCAAATAACATTTCACAATTGACTCATTATCCCCAATTATTCTGATTCCTGAATTCTAATCTGATCATGTAGTTTATGATATTATATCCTATATTCAATTTTGCATCATCAAAATAAGATATGCATAAGGAGCAAGCATATGTTTGTTCCCTCCAGAAGGGAATGTAGTTGGTTCTTCAGGGACCACCCTTCACAATGCCTCGCACACCTCCTCCAGTGTGATTCAGTTCTCTCTTAACTTGCTCACTAACGCTCATTGCTAATCACTGTCTGCTGTTTCACAGCGTCTGTAACACTAGAAAGCGGATGTCACCTGTCACGTTCCACTTCTCCTTCCCTGTTTCTTTACATTCCCATTCATACTTCTCCATTAGATGCATTTGCAATTTTAAACAATATAGTTAAACATCTATTTTCTATCGTAATAGAGGTACCCAGTGCTTCTTGACCTCTGCTGTAAAAGATCAGGATGTCAACATGTTAGCATCATTACTTTAACACTGACCTCATCTTTCAAAGCTTTACTTTCTGTATTCTCAAGGTGAAGAAAATGTGCATTATTATATTGCAGTTTTTGAATTTGTTTCTGAATTGTTTATGTCATCATTTTTAAAGTTAAAGTTCTAATAATTAATAGAAAATTTTGGTATCAAGAATGCACACATCTGGAGCACTGGAGAGATGGTTGGCTTGGTCACTCAAATGCCTGTATGCAAGCATGAGGACAGTTCATATCACCAGAACCAAAAAGAAAACGCCAAGGGTTATGGTGTTTATTTGTACCTCTAGCACTGAGTGAGGCCAGAGGAAGAAGGGAAATGGGCTAGAGACAGGCAAATCTCGAAAGCCCATTGGCTAGTCAACCTGACTGAGTCAAGGTCTTTCAAGTTCAGTGAGAGACTCTGTCCCCCAAAATAAACATGGAATGGCTGGTGACATTGCTTAGCCTTAAAGGGCACTTGCTGGTCTTCCAGAGGACCCTAGATCAGCTGCCAGGACCTATCCATGTCAGGCTCACAGCTGCCTGTAACTCCAGCTCCAGGAGACCTGCTGCTCTCTTTTGGCCCCTGTAGTCAACCAAACACATACAGTATACATTCACACACACACACACACACACACACACACACACACACACACACACACACACACACACCACAGAAAAGGAGCAAGCATATGTTTGTTCCCTCCAGACCTTGTAGCAGTTTCCTCACTCCACTCGGCATGCTTTCTGCTGTCTCTGCTTCACAGCGTGCCTCGCCTGTATTCTCACAGCTCTCCTTCTGTCTAATTGACTGATTCCTTTATGTCACTAACACTGCCCCCGGAGACCTCTGGCTGCCTGCTCCAATCTGGGCCGGATCCCCTTTGGCTTCAGTAAAACTGTCATTCGGGGCTCGTTTGCCACTGTGTGTCTGGTACGACTGCCTCACAGGGCCAGTCTTGTCTCCTTTCTTGCTGTTATTTAGGAATGCTTCTTTAAGTCACTGTCTAAAGAAATGATGAGCCTCATAAGGAAAGACCACTGGGACAGAGAACAGATCGCAGAACTAAATCCTCATGTCTACAGGTAAATGATTTTTGACAAGGTTTTCAAACCATCCACTATAAAGATGATAGTATTTTCAATAAATGGTGCTAAGAAAATTGGACATCCATGTACTAAAGAATGTAGCTGGATCCTTAACTTATATGATAAGAGTAACTCAAAATTGTTTAAATGATTAACTATTAGAGCTGAAGCTATAAAATTTTTATAGGAAGACACTGGGGAAACCTTCATGTCACTGATACTTCTGGATAGGAGACAGAAACACTGGCAGCAGAAAAAAAGAAACAGATTCTTAGACCTCATTGAAATCTGAAACTTCAGTGCATCAAAAGCACTGTCCGGGGTTGAAAAGGGAAGTCAGTTATGTGTGTGTGTGGTGGCTGTACCTTTGAAGTCTGCGTTCTCAGACAGCAGAGGCAGGCAGATCTTTGTGATTCAGGGCCACCCTTGTCTACAAGAGTCACAGGTCAACCAGGGCTAGGCCATGAGACCCTGTCTTAAAAAAAAAAACAGTTAAGTCACATGATGGAAACCATTAAACCTTACACCTCTGAAAAAGGGTAGTATAGGGGTTGGAGAGAAGGCTTAGCAGTTAAGGTCACTGGCTGCTCTTCCAGAGAACCAGGGTTCAATTCCCAACACTCACATGGTAGTTCAGAACTAATAGTAGCTCCAGTTCCAAGGGATCCAATGTCCTCATCTGGCCTCTGCAGACATCAGACATATGTGTGGTATGCAGGGACACACGCAGGCAAAACATTCCTATACATAAAACAACTTTTAACGAGTAGTATATTCATACACACAACTCCTATAACTCAGTAATCACAAAATAAACAACTAAATTGAAAAAGAGAGAGTCAAAGTCTGCTGGTAGCCGTTTTTCCAAAGAAGTCATACAAACACCCAGTAAGGACAGAATAAGCTGCTCCACTTGGGAAACAGACATTGAAACGGTGATGCGGGCAGGTGGGATGGCTCAGCTCGTGAGGGGGCTTGCAAGCCTGAGGACTTGAGTTCTTTCCCTGGAACCCACAGTGGATGGAGAGAGCCAGCTCCTGCAAGCTGCCCTCTAACCTCCACACCCTCACTGTAGGATGTGCACCCCCGTTCACAAACTCACATCACACACATGTGTACCTCACACTATTAGGATGACTGTAGTGAAACAGAAAGGCGTGCTGGGGAGGATGTAAACAACTTGGAACTGTTTGCTCTGTTAGTGGGGCTGTAAATAACGCAGCTGCTGTGGAAAACAGCCGGTAGTTACAAAACCATTAAGTGTGGAGTCACCAATCATTCAGTAATCTGCTTTTAGCTATGAAACCCGCCCCCCAAAATGAAAGCAACAACTAAAGTGTATATCCGTGCATCAGGCTCGCAGCAGTGTTGTTCACAAGCGCCAAAAGACAGAAACAGCCCAACTGTCTGCTGATGTGTGGATGGGAAAACAAAATGGAGTACCGAGGAATACGACAGCAATGTTGAAAAGGAATGAAACTGTGATACAAACATGGGTGGAATATTTGCAAATCTTCTAAGTGAAACGGGCCAAACATGGAAGGTCAAATGCAATCTGATTCCACATACCGGAGGCACCTAGAACAGCCTCGTGGGTAGAAACAGGAAGTTGAAAGATAGGCTCCCAGGGCTGGGAGGAGAGGATGGTGGGTACTGTTCAATGGATACAGTTTTTTGTTTGGGGTGATCCTGGAGTGCACAATAGTAATAGCAATAAAAATGTAGCTAATGCCACTCAATTGTACACTTAAAAATTATAAATTCTGCCGGGCGGTGGTGGCGCACGCCTTTAATCCCAGCACTCGGGAGGCAGAGCCAGGCGGATCTCTGTGAGTTCGAGGCCAGCCTGGGCTACCAAGTGAGTTCCAGGAAAGGCGCAAAGCTACACAGAGAAACCCTGTCTCGAAAAACCAAAAAAAAAAAAAAAAAAAAAAAAAAAATTATAAATTCTATGCCATATCTATTTTATCAAAAGTAAAAAAAAATATGGGAGTAAAGTAAACTAATTTGAATACATTTAAATGATGAATGAGGAACAAAAAACATTGAGATTTTTAATGCCCCTCATCTCTTTAACTTTCATTGAGACCATAGTGATAGCTTAAGTAAGTATCGAATTCCAGGCTTAGATAATTTTCACTTAGAAATTTGAAGACTTTGCCCTGAGAAGTCTAATGTTCCTCTTTACATTTCTATTGAAAACTCCTAGAAGAAGTTGACATGCTTTGCAAAAGCAAGTCATACTTCCCAAAGATGTGAAAGAATTAAAGATGACACTTAACATTTTAACAGTTGTAACCAAAGATAAAGCTTCAAATTTACAGATATTTGATCTGTTAAAAAAAAAAAAACAACAAAAGACTAATAATTTATCCCCATAAACCTCAGACCTCTGCAACTATTTGGTCATGCAGGCTGAATGAAGGATCTGACTCTGACGTGGACATGTATTTTAATACCAAGGGATAATTTAGAAACAGCAAAGTCCTGCATCCTTAATCAAGTACCATAGATCCTAATATTAAAAATAGCTTAGAAAAATCATTAAATTAATCATTAACTGTAAAGACAAAAAAGCACTGTTGGGACTGGTTTTATCAGGAGAGACTCCTCAATATCTTCTGATATTAGAATTTTAATTAAAAGTGATGGGTGTTTCAATTTTTCATTTCCTTCTTTTAAATAAGACTGCCAAGCCTGAAGGCTAAATACAAACCAGAAATAATTAAAATATATAATAAGGATTAGACTTTGAGTAAACTTTTTTATGTAGTAGCCCTTAGACTATGTTCATTTTCAGTAGTTAGTGATATTAATCTATTTGAACTGTCATCTAAATATTCTGTGTGGATAGCAGAATTTAAAACCCTAACATTCATTATTTACTTCTTTTTACAATATTGCTTTTGTGTTATTTTAACCAGAGAAAGGTAATCATTTCTGTAATTGGAAAGTCCATGATGAGTGCTCCCCAGATGATATCAAGAAATACCAACAATATTAATGATTACTTTCATTCTTTAATTCAGTTTGTAGTTCTATGAGATGTCTCCACTCTAATTGAATTGTTTCTGTCTTTCAAGTCAGGCAAGACTTCAGGCCTAAGAACCCCTCTGTGTGGCCCCACAGCAGCACAAACAGTAGATAGAGTGCCACTTTCCATTCTTCTCCAACCTGGGCAGAGACATGCAGGATCCATGTGGAGGCTTCATCCTGACCAGTCCCTTGTTGGTCTTTAGGACTCAAGGCAAACTATGTGGTTTTGTTTTGCAATATTCTATTGAATTTTCTTCCTACTGGATTTAATTTAACTTGATGTAATGCTATTACTTTTTTCCAGTAGTCAATGTTGTCTTATACATTTAGGAAACTGTTAAATTACATATTTTTTTTTTTAAATGGAACTTCAGTTTGCTTTTGAAACAGGACAGCACTGAGGCCAGAAAAAGGAACAAAGACAAATTGCAGTTGGATGAGTCTGTCAGAGATCACTGTCTTTGATGTGGCTGTTTCCTTGGTTGTCTCAGCTTCTCCGTTACATTGAGAGTCAATGCCACCATTGACTTTATTGGTAAATGTCCATCATGAACAAAGACCTGCATCTTGGTTTTTCTCTAGAGAATTATAAGTCACGGGGCCTATCTCACCAAATCTAATTTTAATAATATGATAACCAATCAATAAAATAATATCCACATTCTGTGAACTGTGTTTTACAAATTTAATCTCACTTCTCCAGCAGTCCCATGAAAACGCCATTATTAATTACATCTTATAGAAAGGGAAACAGACATTCAAGGAAGGAAAGGGATGTGCCTATGGTCACTTATTTTCTGGGTCAGAATATCATTCCCACCTCCTGACACCCAGTCTATATTTTTGCAAATACCGACTAAGAACTCCGGTGGTTCTTAGCATATTACAACGGGAACAAATGAAAAACAGAGCAATGGGTCATGTGACTCTGTTCATCTGTTTCAGCATCTCTTATTTCAGGTTGAGAAAGACCAGTAGTCAAGGTTTCCTGCTGCCTCATACCACCCTGCATAGTCAACCACTGTGCCCTTCAGTGTCTTATATGTGCTTTTACTGTGTTGAGACTGAGTAACTAACTTCTATTCTTAAAAACAAATGTTAAAATTGTAAATTGTCACACTAGTTTTTGCTATGAATTTGATTTTGACCAAGTCCTTTTGAGAAAACCAACAGCAGGAACTCACATTTATTGTCTTCTAGGATCAGTTTCTCTACATGTTTGTTATTTTAACTGACCTTTAAAACAATATTTCAAAACGCATATTCCCTTTGCCTTCTTATAAACTATGAACCTGAGACCTAAAGATTTTGTTTCATTTAGCAATGCTTGGGATATATTCTGAGTTCTTCAAATGACTGTGATTTCACAGCTGGACGTTATAAATCTCATGCCTATCCAATTCACCTACAGAAATTAATCTTTCAGAGTGACAGATAACCCTCAAAACTCTATGAAAACAGTGATGAGACTACTTCATAAGTGTTATAAATCCTGGGTGATACAGGAGACTGCCCTGTCTGAATGATATTCTCTGTTAGGACAAAAAAGAAGCAGGTAATATGTTAGAGTTTCAACACGAGCAACACTCATCTCCTCACAGTAGTCATGGAAGATGCTGCGGAGTAAGTAGAATTTAAGTAGACCTCTTCAGAATGTTGACTGACAGAAAAGAATGGGAGTGTATCTTAAGAGAAGCATCTGGAACTGTTCAAAGTCTGAAACTGTGGACTAGAAGAAACTGTGTGGGGACTGAAGGTAGAAACATGCGGTAGGTCAAACATGGGAACCCTTAAACCTCAGAGAGACAGATTGTAGATTTACCCCATTGGCAACAGGGAATCAGTCATAAAGCAAAGCCCGGTGTTCTTAAACCACCTGGTAGTATGTGGGGGAGATGAAACAGGCTGGATTCTTACTGAATGATAATGTGAGAATAAGGCAAAGTTAGAAACATGGTTGTAGCTAGAGTTTTCCTGCCTGGCCCACAGTCAGGACAAATCTCTCTCACCCGCCAGTCCCACAGCCGCTCAGACTAAGTAAACACAGAGACTTATATTGGTTACAAACTGTATGGCCATGGCAGGCTTCTTGCTAACTGTCCTTACAACTTAAATTAATCCATTTCCATTAATCTATACCTTGCCACATGGCTCGTGGCTTACCGGCATCTTCACATGCTGCTTGTCATCATGGCGGCTGGCAGTGTCTCTCCCACCCAGCTTCCTGTTCTCTCAATTCTCCTCTCTGTTAGTCCCGCCTATACTTCCTGCCTGGCCACTGACCAATCAGTGATTTATTCATTGACCAATCAGCAACACATTTGACATACAGACCATCCCACAGCACATGGTATGGAAGCATGCACGTGCCTGTTCCTGTATACATGTGGGCATGCAGTTCTAAGTCTGAAGACCACGTGGGAGAAAAGTCAAAACTTAGTAAGTACTGGATAAGGCTGAGAACAAAGCAAAACTGGCTGCCAAGCACTGATGTAAGAAATGGAAAGAAAAAGCTGCAGGGTGATCAACAGAAGAAACTAGTTCAGATGAACGAAGCTGAGATGATAGCCTAACACTGTTTTGCTCTGCAAGGGTGGGTTTGCAATATTTGATATCTGGGGAAAATAATACCGTGCTGTAAGTTTTATCTGTGAGCTTGAAGCAACCTTTAATTATCTGAGAAGACAGTCTTAATAATAATAAAAAAAGTCTTAATAATAAAAAACACCTAGATCAAGCTCAGCCATAGGCATGTCTATGATGAACTATTTTAGGAAGATGCAGCCATTATGGGTGGCATCATTCTCTAGGCAAGGGTTCCTGAACAGTGTAAGAGAGAAGAAAGCCAGCTGAGAGTAGCAAGCCAGGATACAAGAAAAAGTTTAGTCTCTCTACTTTTGCCTGTGGATATGACCTGTTAAGTCCTTGCCTCAAATTCACAACGAAAGGCTGTAACCTAAAATTTTAAACTAAATGAACTCTTGCTGTCCTAAGTTACTTTCAGTCAAAGTGGTTTATCACAGCAACAGAAATAATACTAAAATAAATACATTATAAATTTCCATACCTTGAGAAGTGGATGTTTTAAGATCAGGCAGCTTAGAAGGTTAAAGAGTATATCTCAGTGATATAGTGTATACTTAGTACACTTATTTAATCCTCGGAAGCCCACTTTGACCTCAAATTGGAAGGTTTGGTTATCTCTGATCTTTCTGAGGAAAGTTTTGTTTTGCTTTAAAATATTTTTTGTTTTTTGACAATTTTGTGCATGTATATGATATATGTGGTTGTAGAATATTACTTTAAGGTGTGCTACAATTGTTTATGCTGTGGAACATTTGTCTAATGATGCAAAGATGTGCTTCATCCTTTTATGTTGCATTTGTTTAACTCTGTGAAGCTGTGTTACTGTCTATAACACCTGATGGTCTAATAAAGAACTGAATAGCCAATAGCGAGGCAGGGGAAAGGATAGGTGGGGCTGCCAGGCAGAGAGAATAAACAGAAGGAGAAATCTGGGAGGAGAGGAAGAAGGAATGAGAGAGGAAGGAAGAGGACACTTGGGGCCAACTACCCAGCCACACAGCCAGCCACAGAGTCAGAGTGAAAGTAGGATATACAGAAGTAAGAAAGGGGAAAGCCCAGAGGCAAACGGTAGACAGGCTAATTTAAGTTAAGAAAAGCTGGCAAGGAACAAGCCAAGCTGAGGCCAGGCATTTATAATTAAATATAAGCCTTTATATGTGATTTATTTGGGAGCTGAGAGGCAGGCCCCCCAAAAGAGCAAAAACAACCAACAAAAATATCTTGATCATATCCACCCACAGTTCTCTTTTCCCACTTATCAAGGGACACCCTTAATTCTTCCATTCTCACTTTGATGTCCACTTCTTTCTGTAAATAACACACTGAGCCTAACCATTGTTACCTACATGCATATGGGTATAGGCCATCCACCAGAACATGAGCTCTCTACCAATAGCCATATGCCAAATAAAAATGATTTCCCTTCTCCCTCAGGCAACAGTTGCCAATAGTACCTCCGCTGGGGGTGGTGCTTCATAAACTCTTCTGCTATCCATGCTGGGAAGCTGACCAGCTTGATCTTTACAGGTGTTGTGCAGCAAACACCCCTGAGTTCATGTCTTCAATAGCTGTATCTTGGCCAGAAGAAAAAAATTCACATCACTTTCCTCCATCCTCAGGTTCTTAAATTCTTTCTGCTTCCTCTTCCATAATATTCCCTTGGGTGGTGGTTCAAATAAATCCCCTTTTCTCCACATTCTCACTATCATTTTCTGTCATTTTTTTCCCTTTGATGTTAGTTGAGATGGGATCACAAAGTAGCTTTAATTTGTCTTCACTGATAGCTATTGACACTGACAACTATTAAAATATTTATTGCTAATTTGTATTTATTCTTTTCAGTACTCTCTGTTCACTTCCTTATCTTAGTTTATGAAATTTTTTGTTTACTCTAAGTCTTTTGTGTATTGTAGACACTAATCCTCTATAGGATAGTCTCAAAGATTTTCTTCTGTTCTTAGGTTGCTGTTTCACTCAACTGATAGCTTTTCTCACTTTTTAATTATGAGATCCCATTTTCCCATTATTGATCTTATTTCATCATTGATCAAAGTCACAATTAGACAGACCTTACCTCTGTCTCTATCTTGAAATGTGATCCCTAATTGTTCCTCTAGAAACTTTAGATTTCTGGACTTATTCTGAGGTTCTTGATCCATTTCAAGTTGATTTTTGTGTGGGGTGAGAGACAGGATCTAATTTCATTCTTCTACATGTAGATGCCCAAGTTTCCAAGCACCATTGTTTGAATATGCTGTCTTTTCTCCAAAGTATATTTTTTACACCTTTGTAAACCATCAGTTGGCTATAGTTGTGTGCCCTTGTATCTGGGCCTTCTGTTCTGTCCCCATTTCTCTACATTCCTGTTTTGTGCTGGTCCCTTCTATCTTTATTACATGAACGTAGGTAGTGATTAGACTAAATCCTAGGATGGCTTTAAGTAGGATGGTCATGTTCATAGTATTGATTTGTCTTATCTATGACCATAGGAGTGCTTTTCATCTTCTAGTGTCTTTCTTAATTTCTTTCTTCGGGTTTTAAAGTTTCCAATGTCAAGTTCTTTTACTTCCTTGGTTAGGTTAATATAGTATAATATAATAATATAGATTACGATTAGTGGATTTGTTTCCTTTACTTCTCAGTATTTTTGTCACTGACACATAAGAAGGTGCCACTTTGATAAACATGTTCATGAGTTCTAAGAGTTCTCTTTTGGAGTCTTTAGGGTTTCTTATATTTTAATCTTACTGTCAAATAGAGACACTGTTATCTCTTTCTTTCCTATTTACATCCCCTTCATTTCTCTTGTCTTATTGTTCTAAGACTTCCAGTACTATATTGAAGAGTGTCTTGTTTCTAATGTAAGTAGAAATGCTTTGGTTTTCTCCATTTAGTATAATGCTAGCTACAAGCTTAAAACTTGTATTGTTTATTATGTTGAGATATGTTCCTTCTATCCTTTAGTTCTTCAGGATGTTTAACATGAAGAAATACTGGATTTTTTCCTTGTGTGAAATTGATTACACTTATTGATTTATGTATTCTGAGCTACGTTTAATCTTTGGAATAAAGCCATCTTGATCACAGTGAATGATGTTTTTGAGATACTATTAGATTTGTTTGGTAAGTATTTTCTTGAGAATTTTTGGTTTTATTGTTTATTTTGAGACAGAGCTTCTGTGTATAATCCTGGCTGTCCTGGAACTCTCTTTGTAAACCAGACTGGCCTCAAACTCACAAAGGTCCACCTGCTTTTGCCTCCTGAGTGCTGGAATCAAAGGCATGTGCCACCATGCCAGCTTTGTTGCAATTTTTCATATCCATGTTCACTGGGGGAAATTGGTGTATAATTTTCTTTTTTCATTGCTTCATTATCTGCATTGGGTATGAGGATAATACTAGCTTCAAAAAGGAGCTTGGCAATGTTCTTTTCTAGTTTATGAAATAACTAGGGAAATATTGGTGTTAGTTATTTGAAGGTCTGATAAAATTCACCAGTGGTTCCATCTAGGCAGGCCTTGAGTTTTTATTAGTCTGGAAACTTGCAATCACTGCATTAATCTCATTGCTTGTTTCTCCTGGATTGCTTTTGATAGGTGTGTTGCTAAATTTTTGTCAACTTGACACAAACTAGAGTCACCTGTGCAAAGAGACCTTCAGATGAGGAAATCCTTCACTCATATTGGCCTGTAGGCATGTCTGTGTGACATTTTCTTGATTGTTGATTCATGTGGGAGGGTCTAGCCCTCTGTCACTGGTGCTACCCATGAGCAAGTGGTCCTTGAAGTATAAGAAAAGAGCCGAATGTGAACCTAGAAGCAAACAAGCCACCCAGTAAACAGGGCTCCTCAGTGCTCTCTGCCTTAGCTCCTGCCTCTAGGTTCTTGCGTTGAGTTCCTGTGTTGCCTTTTCTTGAGGATGGGCAGTGACCTGTGAACAAAATAAACCATTTCTTCACCAGGTTGGTTTTAGTAAGTGTCTCTGTCACAACAGCACAGAGGCAAACTGGGAAATAGGTCATCTGCATCCAGAAATTCATCCATTTCTTTTCTTCTTTTTAAAAATGTATTTTATTTAGTTAACTATTTTTCACTTATTTTACACACCGACCTCAGTTTCTTCTCCCTCTTCTCTTCCTACCCCACTCCTCATTCACTCCTCCTCCATCTCCATTCAGAAAGGGGCAGGCCTCCCATGGGCTTGAACATAGCATGGCACATCAAGCTCCTCCCTCTGCATCAAGGCTAGTCAGAGTAATCCAGAGTGAGGAACGGTTTTCCAAAAGCCAGCTAAATGCCAGGGCCAGCTCCTGATCTCACTGCTAGGAGGCTTACAAATAGACCAAGCTACGCAACTGTCACACACATGCAGAGGGCCTAGACTGATCCCATGCAGGCTCCCTAACTGTTGATCCAGAGTCCATGAGCTCCCACAAGCTCAAGTCAACTGTCTCTGTGGGTTCCCCTGTCATGACCTTGACCCTCCTTGCTCATACAATCCCTCCTCTCTTTCCTCAGGAGGACTCCCAGAGCTCAGCCCAGTGCTTGGCTGTGGATCTCTGCATCTTCTTCCATCAATTACTGAATGAAGGCTCTCTGATGGCAATTAGGGTAGTTACCAATCTGATTACAGTACAAGGCCAGTGCAGGCACCCTCTCCACTACTGCTAGGGGTCTTTTCGGGGGTTATCCTTGTGGATTCCTGGGAGTTTCCCTGGCACCACCCTGCCCCCACCCTGCCTCTCATACCCAGCCCACCCAACGGCAGTTTCTCAGAAAAATGGGAATCAATCTACTTCAAGACCCAGCTATACCAATCTTGGGCATATACCCAGAAGATGCTCAATCATACCACAAGGACACTTGCTCAACTATGTTCATAGCAGCATTATTAGTAATAGCCAGAACCTGGAAACAACCTAGATGTCCCTCAACCAAAGAATGGATAAGAAAAATATGGTACATTTAGACAATGGAGTATTACTCAACTGTAAAAATCAATGACTCCATGAAATTTGCAGGCAAATAGATGGAACTAGAAAAAATCATTCTGAGTGAGGTAACCCAGACTTAGAAGTACAAACATGGCATGTACTCACTCATAAGTGGATATTAGGAGTAAACTATAGGATAACCAACCTATAATCCACAGTCCCAGAGAGGCTAGATGACAAAGGGGACCCAAAGAGGGATATATGGATTTCCCTGGGAAGGGGAAATAGACCAGATCTCCTTGGTAAATTCGGGGTGGAGTGGAGAAGGATGGGGAGATGGGAACATAAGGGTTGGGGATGGGAGGGATGAGGGATGGGAACATCCATTTCTTTTCAACTTTCCGATGTATTAGAATGTGTGTTTTTAAGGTAAGACTTTTTTTTTCTGCATTTCATTGATATCTGTCCCAATGTCTCCCTTTTCATGTCCAATTTTATTACTATGTCTTCTCTTTGTCTTCCTTTCTTTTGGTTAGTTTAGCTAGGTTTTGTCAGTCTTATTTATCTTTTCAATTAACTAGCTCTTCATTTCATTGATTCTTTGTATTTTTTTGTTGTTTCCATTTCAATAGTTGTTGATCTTAATGATTTCCTTCCATCTACTGATTTGAACTTTAACCTGTTCTTCTTTTTCTAGGCCCTAAGAAGTATCCTTAAGTTATTTATTAGAGATCTTTGATTTCTTAATGTACATATCGAATGCTGTTGATTGTCCTCTTGGGATTACTTTCATTGTGTCTCCTAGATCTTATTATATTGTATTGTAACTTTCATTTGATTCTAATATTTCATTTTGTTTATTTCTTTATTTCTTCAAGGATGCACTATACTAGTTACCTTTCTGTTTCTGTGATAAAACATAATGGCCAAAAGTGACTTATAAAGGACTTTACTTTGGCTTATGGTTCCAAAGGGTTAAGAGTCCGTCACGGCAGGGAAGCATGACAGCAAGTGGCAGACATGGTGGCAGCAGCAGGAAGCAGAGAGGTCACACCTTTAACAGCAAGCACGAGGCAGAGAGAATAAACTAGAAGTAAGGAGAGGATATACACTCTTAAAATCCACTCATAGTAACATACTTCCTCCACCAAGGCCTCACCTCCTAACTCTCCAAACTGTTCCACCAACTGGGGGCCTGCTGAGAGCCATGTGACTTCTTCAGGGGACAAGGCTTGAGAATAGAATGAACAAATTCTTCTTGTGGCACAGCCCTGGAGAAACTGACCCATTTTGGCAAGGCCGATGGACAGTTCACTGCATAACTCTAGGCATGACCCCAGGAGCATATGTGCTGCTGATCGCCTTGCTTTCTTTACACAACCCATATTGCTGGCTGCCTCTAGTTTCACTTTCCCAGAGATACAGATAAAATAGCTATTATAAGAGGAAAATTTCCCCTGATGACTCTCCTCTGGGTGAGCTAGAGGGGATGTTGTAAAAAATATACAGTGGACCTGATTCAGTTCCTAAAGCCTTTGATGTTTCAAGTGTGACCATGAATTCAGACTTTTTAAGAACAGGATGTTTCCTTTCCAAGGCACCTTGTGACTAGCCTCAAACAGTCACAGTAGTTCATATAAGAGTCTAGGAGAAATGCAAATAGATGATATCAAGAGTTAATGGGAACAGTCTAAGAACAGGGAATAAAACAGAATCATAGAAACCCATAATGCCCCCATTTATAATAGTTATGCCAATACTGAAGGAAGTAGAGAGGAAGTGGATACGAGAAAAAGGAATAAGAAATGCCAACTGTTAAGAGTAAGCTCTTAAGTTATATAGTTTACAGGATTATAAGAATAAAACCTGGTATGTCCCAATAGGAGAAAGAGTAATATAGAATGAAGAATGAATTGATTCAGCCTTGGCTGATGAGTTAATTGTGAGAACTTAGATTTGACTAGAGGTAAATATTAACTACTAGAGGCAAACTCTCTTTCACTTTGCATGATGCTGTAACCGCAAATGTTGTGAACTGGGCACACTGTTCTATCTGTAGGTGTACCTAGTTAGAAAACTTCCTTCGCCGCTTGCAACACAGCTTACCCTTCTAACATTAGAGCTATAAATCAAGTAGGTAATGGTCACCAGTGGGAAGGTTGGGGGACGGGAGGGGAATGAGGTAAAGGAAAAAAATTGGCAGTTATTATTATTTTTGTTTGTTTGTTTTTTCAAGACAGGGTTTCTCTGTGTAGTTTTGGTGCCTGTCCTGAATCTTGCTTTGTAGACCAGGCTGGCCTCGAACTCACAGAGATCCGCCTGGCTCTGCCTCCTGAGTGCTGGGATTAAAAGCGTGCACCACCACCGCCCGGGCCAAACTGACAATTCTTGTAACCGTTATTAGAAACACAAGGAAAGAAATTTAATTGTAAAGCTGTTCATATAAACCATTAGAACTGTATAAATAAAAACGGCCCAGGCTACTTGTTGAAACAGGTAGTCAGAGTTTCTTTGCTGCACCATCTTCACAGGTCTGTCCCAGGTCCTCCGACCTGTTTGGAGCAAGGCTTCCTGCAGGAGCGCAGGTTCTAATACCCAAGCCTACAGGGCAGAGCCTGCTGAGAAAGAAATGTGAGAATCAACATCCTTCACAATGCCTTCAAATAATATAAAATATCTTGGTATAACTCTAACCAAGCAAGTGAAAGACCTGTATGACAAGAACTTAAAGTCTTGGAAGAAAGAAATTGAAGAAGATATCAGAAGATGGAAAGATCTTCCATGCTCATGGATCCTTAGGATTAACATAGTAAAAAAGGGCCATTCTACCAAAAGCAGTCTACAGATTCAGTGCAATCCCCATTAAAATCCCAACACAATTCTTTACAGACCTTGAAAGAACAATACCCAACTTCACATGGAAAAAAAAAAACAACAACCCAGAATAGCTAAACCAATCCTGTACAATAAAGGAACTTCCAGAGATATCACTATCTCTGATTTCAAACTGTTCTAGAGCTATAGTAATAAAAAACACATCGGAATGGCATAAAAACCGATAGGTAGATCGGTGGGATCAAATCAAAGACCCAGACATAAATCCACACACACCAATGGACACCTGATTTTTGACAAAGAAGCCAAAATTATACAATGGAAAAAAGAAAACATCTTCAACAAATATTGCTATTCTAACTGGATGTTGGCAAATAGAAGAATACAAATAAGTTCATACCTATCACTCGGCACAAAACTCAGTCCAAGTGTATTAAAGATCTCAACATAAAACCAGATACACTGAACCTGACAGAAGAGAAAAAGGGGAAATAATCTTGAATGCATTGGCACAGGAGACAACTTCCTGAACAGAACATCAATAGCACAGGTACTAAGATGGACAATTAATAAATGGAACCTAATGAATTTTGGCAAAGGACACCATCAATAGGACAAACGACAACCTACAGAATGGGAAAAGATCTTCACTAATCCCACATATGACAGAGGGCTGATTTCCAAAATATATAAAGAACTCAAGAAACTAGATATCCACAAACCAAATAATTCAATTAAAAATGGGTTACAAAGCTAAACAGAGAATTCTCAACAGAGGACTCTCAAATGGCCGAGAAATACTTGAGATGTTCAACATCCTTAGCCATCCAGGAAATGCAAATCAAAATGACTCTGAGATTCCATCTTACACCTGTCAGAATGGCTAAGATCAAAAACACAAGCAACAGCTCATGCTGGAGAGGATGTAGAACAAGAGGAACACTCCTTCCATTGCTGGTGGGAATGCAAACTTGTACAACCACTTTGAAGTCAGTGTGGCAGTTTCTCAGAAAACTGGAAATCAACCTACCAAAAGACACAGCTATACCAATCTTGGGCATATACCAAAGGATACTCAATCATACTACAAGGACACTTGCTCAACTATGTTCATAGCAGCTCTATTTGTAATGGCCAGGAAAACAACCTAGATGTCCCTCAACCAAAGAATGGATAAAGAAAACATGGTACATTTACACAATGGAGTATTACTCAGCTATTAAAAACAAGGATGCCAGAAAATTTGAAGGCAAATGGATGGAACTATACAAAATCATCCTGAGTGAGGTGACCCAAACCCAAAAAGACGAACATGGTATATATTCACTCATAAGTGGATATGAACTGTAAAATAAAGCATAACTATGCTACAGTCTGCAGACCCAGACAAACTAGATAACAAGGAGGGTTCATAGGGGAACACCTGGTCTCCTGGGAAGGGGAAATAAAAGAGATTTTTGTGAGTAGACTGAGGGTGGGGATGGGAATACAAGGGATCAGGTTGTGAGGGGTGGCATTTGGGGTCAGGTATAAACCTGGGGCAAGAAAATCTCCCTGGAATCTACAAGGATGACCCCAGCTAAGACTTTTGTTTGTTTGTTTGAGACAGGGTTTCTCTGTGTAGTTTTGGAGCCTGTCCTGGATCTTGCTCTGTAGACCAGGCTGGCCTCAAACTCACAGAGATCTTCCTGGCTCTGCCTCCCAAGTGCTGGGATTAAAGGCATGTGCCACCACTGCCAGGTCCCAGTTAAGACTCTTAACAATAGTGGATCCGTAGCCTGAACTGGCTGTCTCCTGTGTCCAGATTGGTGCCTAGCCCAATTGTTACTAGAGAGGCTTCATCCAGCCACTGATGGAAACAGATGCAGACCCACAGACAAACATTAGGTGGAGTTTGGGGAATCCTGCAGAAGAGGAGGGGAAAGGATTGCCGGACCCAGAGGGATCAAGGATACCACAAGAAAACTCACAGAATCGACTAACCTGGGCTCATAAGGGCTCACAGAGATGGAACTGATAACCAGGGAGCCTACAAGGGACTGACCTAGGCACTCTGCATATATGTGAGAATTTTGTAGCTTGGTCTTCTTGTGGGACACCTAACAGTGGGAACAGGGGCTGACTCTGACTCTTTTGCTGGCTTTTGGGACCCTACTCCTCATACTGGGTCACCTTACCGAGCCTTAATACATGGGAGGTGCTTAGACTTACTGCAACTTGATCTGCCATGTTTTGTTGATTTTCATGCTCTCATATACACCTGTCCTTTCCTGGGCAAAGATGGAGGAGGAATGGAGTTGGGGGAGAGACTGGGAGGGGAGGAGGGAGGGGAAACTGTGGCCAGGATGTAAAATAAATAAATAGACAAACAAACAAATTATTAAAAATAAAAAAAAACCTACCACACTCAGCCATCATTTACTAGTGTTTTCTGTAGTCTCTGTTAATTTGCGTATGTTCTGAGGCTACTTTTTCTTTGATTTGTAGTCTCACTCCATTGAGATCAGATAGCACATAAGACATTTTTGTGACTTCCTTTGTGTCTTAATGTATGGTCTATTTCAGAGGAAGTTTTATAAACTCCTGAGAAAAATGTGTATTCTTCAGCGTTCATATGGAACATTCTGCCAATGGCTATTGAATCCATTTGCTCTATAATGTCATTAATTCATGTATTTCTCTTTTTGTTTATTTTAGGAAAACCTGTCCACTGGTGAGAGTGAGACATTGAAGCCACCCAGTACTGTTGCGCTAAGGTTAACTTATGACTTCACAGCTAACGGTATTTGTTCTATGAAATTGTGTTTAGGTTGTATTATGCTTAGGATCATAGCCTCCTCTTGGTGTATTCTTCCCTTAATCGGTATAAAGTAACCATTTTCAGCCTTTCTTTCATTAGTTTCTGTTGGAAGCTTATCTTGTCAGGTATTAGAACAGTGACGCCACTTGTTTACTAGGTCCATGTGATTGGAACAGCTTACTCCATCCTTCCACCCAAGGTAGTGTCTTTTGTGATGAAGTGTATCTCCTGGGGGCAACACAGGAGATTCTGACTTTCGGATCTAGTTTACAGGTCTGTATCTTTTGACCGGGTAATTGATAACATTGATATTCATAATTATTATTGAAATTTGTGCATTGATTCCTGTCATTATATGGCTTTTGTAGTGCTTTTATTTTCCCTCTTCTTCTCTTGCTTAACTATTGTTATAGCATGACTTATTCCTTCTATAGCCTCATAGCTGACATTTTTTTAATCCAAAGAATTCTTTCAAATATCTTCTGTAGAGCTCATTTAAGTTCCTTTGGTGCATTTTTATTGTGAATGGTTTTTATTTTTCCTTCAGTTCTAACACATAGCTTTGCTCAGTGAAATGGTCTAGATTGGCAGCTGTCATCTTTCAAAACTTGAAACACATCCCTACAAGCCCCTCTAAAGTTTCAATGGCAGAACCTGGTGTTAAAATAATGCTCCCCTCTTTACATAGAAGGTACTAGAATTTTAGTTAATGAGATTAGGATAGGAGGGAAGCAGGATGGGTGAGAATAAGGCTAAAGGGTTAGATTTATTCTGAAGAGGAATGCAGAGTCGCAGTGGCTGAGGTACTGGGAGGACAGCTGGGATACTGTCAGGCACCAGAGATGTTAGAGGTTACTAAAGTTATGGAAAATGTTGTACAAGGAGGGTGAATTTGCAACGTTGGTCTCCAGAGCCTCCACATTTAATGTTGTTCCAGTGTATGAGAAAGGGGAGAGTGTAAGTCTTGTCCTAGGAGCCCTGAGTTCTGTTTTGGCATCTTCTGGTCCTTCAAGTCTGGTGTATGTGAGCCGCAGCATTTCCCTCGCAACTTCCACCGCTCTCTCCCACATAGAGCACTGTTTGGAACCTGGATTTTCACGTTCCCCTCCCCACTGGTCATTTTATAACAGAATTTTAACGTTTCTCTGTGTGCTTTTCTTTTTAATTGCTTTTGTTTTATTTCTTTTCTTTTCTTTTCTTTTCTTTTTTTTTTTTTTTTTTACACAACTCCTAATCTGGCCACATTCCTCTGTTGGTGAAGTACACGGAGTTGACTATAATTTTTCAGCTCAAATCTTAGCAGTCATTTAAATGTCAACAGCCATGTTTTTCAAATGGGGATGCGAACAATATCTCATCACTCTGCGAGTCAAACAATAATATTGTCTATGGGCACTCAGATCTCATGCTTCAGGGGGTAAACTGGAGCATTCGTATAGAGGCAGCAAAGTGTTTTCATCTTCAGCATTTGTTATCTAACCAATTCTTTCATCCACTCTCTTTTCTGTTAATTTTCACATTAGTTTCCAGTTCTATAACTATTGGTAATTGCCATTGGCAATATAGAAAATTACATAAGGCAATAACCTCACTATAAATATAGTAAAAGTATTCTGCCTGGAAACTCCACAGCTCTTAGTTTATGATAGACAATTTTCACTTTGTGTATTACACAGAAAAACATTGTTCTTCAGAAAACAATTTTATGGCCTCCTATATGGTAACCTGTAGATGTATCCAACCTTCTTATTAAATAATAAACACAGAACCAATGCAAAGAAGAAAGCCAAGAGGTCAGAGCTAAGAGCTAAAACCTTACCCTTCCTCCTGCGGTGGTCCTACCTCTCCGAACCAGAGCTACCCCTGTGTTTAAAGTCTTTATATAGAGTTCCTGTCCTGCCTTCTCATTGGTTGTAAACCCAACCACATGACCGCCTCCTCACAGCCTGTCTGTATAGGCCTCCAGGTTTTCCATGATTGGTATTAAGATTAAAGGCATGTGTATCCAGTAATGGCTGTATCCCTGAACACACAGAGACTTACCCAGCTCTGCCTACTAAGTGCTGGAATTACAAGCGTACGCTACCACTGCCCTGCTTTCCTATGGCTTGCTAATAGCTCTGACCCCCGGGCAACTTTATTTATTAACATACAAATAATATTTTAATACAAATAAAATATCACCATAGTAACCCTTCAAAGTTCCAAATGAATTTTGTGCAAAATGCTGAACTTTATAGTTCGTGGTGTACTTGAATGAAAATGTCTCTTTATATAATGAGTATACACTAATAACAAGTTTTAAATTATTGAATTTCACAGGAATATGGTATATTTTAAATCAATGCAGCATATAGTGGAGAAGATGGGAAGATGCACACTAGACTTCTTTGGGGCTACTGAGTGCAGTTATCAGGATTATTGTATTCACCGAGTTTACACAATATAAGAGAATGTTGTATCCTTCTTTTTCTTTCCTTGCAGTAAGGTAAAACAATTCAAAGATTTATTAAGTTTCAATTATTTTTTTTACTGTTGGGTAGATGAACTCACCTGGCACCAATGATGGCCCTGGTAGCAATCATATCAAGGTCCAGCTTGAGAGATAATCATAAGGAATGGAAGAGGGAATAAGCAGAATCCTCTAATGCAAAGGGGATTCCATCTCCGTACACTACTTAGCACTAACCATATCAAGGGTGTGCCTTTTAATTTTGCTGGTGTTCTCTGGAAAGGTAAACTTTTATTTACACATTCTCATTGACTGGAAAATAATACAAGATGAGCTACAGCTAACCTAAAACTCTTAAAGATTTACTTCTTCAAGGAAATGAGTATCTCTCCCAAAATAGTGCCGTGTGACCCGACTGTGGCAGCAATAATTGCAACTTCTTGGATTGCAGGAGCAGAAAGTCCAATTAGATTGTTTTCATGTTAATGATGCTCATTCAGCAAACTGACTCCCTGTGTTGATTTTCCTCTTGAGTATGTGATTGTCTTTATAAGCAATGTGACGAAATATGATATATGTCAAATTCTAAGATTTGCTTGTTCTACATATTAGTTATTTTTCTCATTGTTGTGATGAAATACCTGGCAGAGACAACTCAAGAGGGGTTATAATCCAAGAGGGTAGAGTCCATCTTAGTTAAGACAGTATGCAGAGTTTGTGAGTCTGGGGGCTTAGAGCTGGGGTTCCTTGTATCTCAGCAGATAAGGATGGGAAGAAAATGGCATGCTGATATTAGCTGGCCTGGGGTGGTTTGTGCCACCACACTCAAGTGGATCTTCCTCCCTCAGTTAAGCCTTACCAAAAATTCTCTCAATGACACACCCAGAAGTGTGTCTCTTAGGTGATTGCAAATCCAGCCAAGTTGATAATGACAATTAACCACTACAGTCTTGCTATCAATACATAAAGTGGAGATAGTACATGTGTAGGAGATTAGTCACTTTCACTTTCAGGGTTTTTTTTTCCACTTTTGTGTTTTAAATTCCAGACAAATTTACTTGCTATTGAACTCCAAAATATATGCCTGGGTTCACTGAAACAGTTCTTAAACAGACTCAGTCACCTAAAATGTACAGTGATAACATGTTACTTCAAATTCTATATAACACAATAGGTTGTATGTAATAAAACATGAATGCACCATAACAAGCATTAAAACAAAACTTCAGCAGTAATTAAGGAATATAAAAATTGGCATTATTGAAAATATTATTCATTCATCTTTATTAAGTAAAGCAAGTTTATGTTTGAGTTTCTATGTATCTCATACATGTTGAGCAATTTTCATGAATTACTCGTATCTATTTATCATTAATATTAAGTATTTAGAAGTAGCTACTGCTCATTTCTTGATATAATTTTAATAAATATTAGATGTTAGGAAATTGATATTTAATGCATTATTCATTATATTTTAATTAAACAAAACACTGAAATATAAGTTTAGTGGAAAATGGTAATTGTTAGATGACAGATCCCAGGGATGATCACTATTTCTACTATAAAGGTTTTAAAGGTGTGAAAGTACCAACTCCACAGAAGACCAGGAAATAACCAGCGTCACTTTTCCAGCCTTCCTAGAAATGAATGGCCCCTCTGGAAGGTTTCTGTTGAATGGATTGTCAGTTCAGGCTTTATTCTTAGAAAGGAACCAAGCGCTGTTACAGTATCTGCCACATTTTAAACCCAATTGCTTTGTTGAGTACTGTGATCACACGGAAATTTCTCAGAAAAGACTGTGTAACTGATTTCATCTTGCTAGTTACGGGTCTGATCTTGGCTTTTACCAGACAAGGTCCTTGCCAGGGCAAAAGGGACGTATCACATCGTTAAGTCCACTTTTCGTTTCTGTTGGTGAGAAGTCTAGGGTGCAGAACAATGTCTTTGCCCTTGCAGAACAGCCCTTCCCACTGTGGCTGGTCGCTCTTTGCTCACTGTTGGAGATTATTCCATCCTCTCCTTGTCCCACTCATAGGAAGTTCTTTAAATCTGTTTTGTCTAGGAGCCCCCAAAGTGTTCTAACACATTGTGTTAATGGTATGTTGACAGATTGCAGCCATCTGGTACATCTAGGTGAGCCATCCACAGAGGTATCTTCTTTAGGTGAGTCTGAAAGTCTTCATCAGAGTCTGTGACAGCATGCCTTATCCTCAAAGCTCCAGTATTTTTTTTTCAAATCAAACCAATACAACACAGTCATTCAGACAATAGATAAACCATGTGAGTAAACCAAGTGACCAGTCTGTCAGAAAACAAAGATACACACCCTACCTCCATGCTCCACATCCATGCCCATTTAGGATCAATGATATTTTTTTTTTGTAAGCCACACATGTATCTTAGATCTTAGTGTTTTGTGCATTTCCCCACATGAGTGTGAGGCAATCAAGTGAAACAAGAAAGGGACTAGGAATGTGGGGTGAAGTACGGTAGCCTAAAACTTTGAGAATACACTGCTTCCTGTCAAACTCCAATTCTACCACTTTAGCCATGTGATCTTAGGCTAGGAATTTAAATTCTCTCTGGTTCAGTTGCCTCCATCTTTAACAATAACAACAGTGTCATGATGATGATGATGATGATGATGATGATGATGATGATAGTTTTTATCTTTAAGGATTAAACTCATAAAGACCTGTAAAGAATTCAGCCTAATGGCTGATATGTAGTAAGATAGCTAAAAATGTATCTGTTATTACACAGCATAAACACTTAACAAAAATGAGACTCAAGACTGAGTGGGGTTCCAATCATTGCTCTGCAATGCCCTAGAAATGTATCACAGTTTCAAATTCTAAGTGTATATTTTTTTTTAAATTTCTAGTTCACTGGTTCCAGAAACTCTCTACCACAATCCTTATGATTCCTAAGGAAAAAAACAAGCGGCTTATGCTTAGATGCTAAGACTGTCTGCTAGTGGGTTAAAGGGTGAATTCAACTGTGGTACTTAGAGCCATCCTAGGACATAGAAAAAAAATGTGTTGAAGTGTCTGGCATTTTTCAAAAAGTTCATGCTCAGAGCAGGAATTGTTTTTTGTTTTTTATTTTTTTAAATGCAAATATAGTCAGTCAGGAACTTATCTCTTGCTTTAAATCTTCAAAGAACAGCCAAGTCCGTCTCAACTAAACCCAAGAGCACCCGTGAGATAGCACTTACCTCCTCAGTGAAGAGCACGGACAGCTCATTTATTTTCCTAGCCTTCACTGTGTACCTGAGCGTTGGATTCTGGGAGTTGCTCAGAACTGCCCAACTGTGCCTACAGTTTTGTTTAGAAGGAAATATTGAAGCACATTAGACTTTAAAGCATGTTAACTCCTTATTGCCATACACAGCTTCCATTATGACAATAAAACCCACAATATTTGCTCTTTAAAAAAGCCTTTAGTCACAATCAATATATAAATTGGATTTTAATTAAGGGCACAAATAGAATTATTATGTGCTGATATTTAAGGAAATTGATAGCCACCACATCTTCTGATATGATTGGGTTATACCAAACAAAACAAACCTGCCTATCAATTCAGAGACAATTTCTTTAGCTTGGTAATAAAAACTTTTCCAGACTGTGCATGTGCGTGCACGCACATGCACACACATACACATGCACATGCATGCACATGTGCACATACACCCATATGCATGCACATACCTGTGCATGCACACACTCTATATTTTCATGGGCTTTAATTTTTCCTCTTAATGGGGCCTGTGACATTTTTTGGAGACTCTTCTTTTGACCTTCATTTTTGTTTGATTTTACTCAATACGTTGTACAGTGCCTTCAATTTTTTTTCTTTTGGAAGAGTTTTTTTCTGAGTAGCCCACATTGGCCTGTAATTTGAGATTCTTGGGCTTTAACATCCCAAGTGCTGAGATTATAGGCCTGTGTCACTACACTGACTTCATTTGCCATAAAAAGTAAATAAATAAATATAAATTAAAAAAATCAAACCACCAAATTAAGTCTCCAAAAACTTGGAAATTATTGCCCTTTATGCATTTAGCATTTAAAAAATATGTTCATCCTCTAGATGTACTATTTTATTCTAATGCATACAGACCCTGTAAGTCAACATGCAATTCAAACCTCTGCTTGATACACTGAACTAAATACTAATGCTATTCAGATTAAATTAAATATTTCCAAATGCTGCATTCAACAGCAAAAATCCAAGAACGTACTATGCTCTGTACTGTGTATGTGCAGAGATTCATATACAGCAACATTATGAGGTATGAGGAAACACATTTTTCATTTAAATTGTGTCTACTGATATGCAGAAAGGTTATTTCAGGCTAACCTTGTACTACAGCTATTTATTTTAGCAGGCTTTACCAGGTAGGCATTTTCACACCACAGTAAGCAGTCATTTCTCCTCTTTAATATAATTTCATCATATCACAGGATGAATCTGAGAAATTGAAATATAAGCAAAAGGAACATTTCTATAAATCTCAATAAAGATTAAAAATGAGTTAAGAAGCAATATGAAAACATGTCTGACTTTTCAGCTACATCATGTTACATTTTCCTTTGGAGAACAAATGGAGAAGATGGAAATTTATGCACTGAAGAGGTGCAGCCACATGATGATAATGAATGCAGGAGTTTTGGCTGTCGGTTGCAACCAAAGCTCTGTGCTTTGGGAGAACTCCGCCATAACAACTGGTACACAATACTTCCAGTGAGTAACTGCCCCCTCCCCCATAAGCAGAATCAGATCACCTCCCCTATCCTGAAATTGTTTTCTTATCATTGCATCTCAGACACTCAACTGAGGCTGATGGGTAACCAACCCCTAGCACCTTGTCTCCCAGGAACTGGGGATGGCAGTGTTGCAGGTGGGCTAACAATCATTCTTATGCTAGACAAATGGATTCAAATGTCTTAGATCTAACCAAAGTTTAAGGCAATTACTTTTTTTTTTACTTAAAAACTGTATTTTTATTTTGCATGTGTTAGTGTTTTTCCTGCATGTGTATATGCATACAGCGTGCATGCCTGGTGCCCTCTAAGGCAAGAAGAGGCTGTTGGATCTCCTGGAACTGGAATTATAGCTGGTTGTGAGTTGTCATGTGGATGCTGGCAACAGAACCTGGGTCCTCTGCTGTGCAGTGAGTGTTTGCTGAATAAATATGGGGCTTTGGGTTCCATCGAAGGCATGAAAACAGTGAAGGTATTTTTAAATCATTCCTGGGGGGACTTGTGGTTTACAATGAGACACTGAAGTACACATATGCCATATAAAGCAGATGGTACCCTGTGTCTCTTTAAAAACCTGGGACAGAGCTGGGCAGTGGTGGTGCATGCCTTTAGTCCCAGCACTCAGGAGGTAGAGACAGGCGGATCTCTGTGAGTTTGAGGCCAGGCTAGTCTCTAGAGCGAGATCCAGGACAGCTAGAGCTGTTACACAGAGAAACCCTGTCTTGAAAAACAAAACAAACAAAAAGCCAGGACAGTGTGCTATGGATGTCTGGGGGTGGGGGTAGAGGGCTGGTCTTTGAAGAGTTAAGAGTATGAAATGATCCTTGAAAAGGCTGTAGTAGTTTGGACCTGCGAGGTAGTAAGGAATATTCTAGAAGGAAAGAAACACAGGACCCACTGACACAGCTGTGCAGGCAGTTATGGCTTCAGTGTTGTTCTTGGGAACTAGTCGTCTGCAGAGAAATATAAACTGTATGGGAAGACTGGAGGCAAGAGAAGACACTCCCTGCAAACTCCTGGACACTTGGAGCTGGAGCTTGGGAATGGGCCAGGATTATGATAAAGGTTTTAGAATCCAGGCATTCTCTTCTTGGTGCTCACACTTCAGAAGTCGCAGGGAGAGAAAAACAGGAGCCAAGGCAAGTGTCTTGCAGGAGGGTGATGGAGTTAGAAGAACCAGGTCCCAGAGTAAACATCCAGCAAGCGTGACAGCTCAGAAAAGGACCGCTCAGCACAAGGTAAGACCTAGCGAGGCCGGAACTCAAGACACAGAGAATTCCGAAAGGCTATCCCACCTCCTGTACATAGGACTAAATGAGATATATTTTAAACGCAGTATCTAGATATTCTTGGTCAAAAGTAATGTCAGGGTCCCAGCTCTAAATATAATATTCTCATGTCCTGAATTCTTTTAGAAAGAAAGGGTGTTTTAAGTTACTTGTTTTCCTGAGAGACACACAACTGTTTTGACTGCTTAATGTTCCAACCATCGAGGTGCACCTAAGTCAGGAAGCTGCAGAGCCCAGTAATTTTGTTCAAGTTCACTGCATTTATTACACCCTGAAGTTGGGGAGGGGCCTGGGGTGTCCACCTTATCGCCCTCTCACTAAGGGAAAACTTGGCAGAGTTTTCCAGCCAGTAAATAGATCACTAAAGCAAGCAAGCCAGGGTCTGAACAGCGCCCCCGTGGGAAGCAAGAGTCAAAGAGGCCTCCCACCCAGCTTTATCGCCCAAACACAGAAAAGCGTTGACTTAGGCTAGGTAGGGATGGTCCCCGAGCATAGCTGGAGGTTCCCGGAGTGAAGTAACATTCCACCTGGACTCCCGTTTATTCCGGAAGCTTCTTTTATGGGAGAACACTCTGGGGCCCATCCTTCAGGAGCCATATGTCCTCGCCCCACTTCCCCATGGTGGAACAGACAGCCCGGGTTCTGGTCGCTTAGGGGTCGGGAGGCGGGAGAGCACAACAGCTGGAAGACAAGGGCCGGGAAATCCGTGAAGCCGCGGGAGCGTCCCGGCGGGGCGTCCCAGGGCTTCCCCAACAGCGTGCTTGCGGTGACCGACCGCGGGGCTGTGGGCCCCTTGCCGGGTGCAGCTCTGTGGTAGCCCTGCGGAGAGGCAGGTGGGTGTGGAGCCTGGACCTAGGCAGCGGCGGGAGCCGAGGGAGGATCCCAGCGAGGTGTGGGCGGCGCCCGATCGCCAGCGCCCCGGCCGCGCCCTGGGCACCGGGGGCGCTGTCGCCTGCCGAGCGCACAGCTCTGGTGCCGGGAGGCCGAGCCTGGCGTTCCCACCCGAGGTGCCCGGCCAGCAGCGCAGCAGGGCCGCCCACCCCGGGAGCCACGATTGCCTGGGAGCTGCGGGAGGAGGAGACACAGAGAAGGAGAGAAAGAGAGAGAGGCGGCGGCGGCCGCTCAGCCCGCGGGTGCGCGGAGCGCGGGAGGCGGAGCGCTAGTCTGGGTGGCCGCGGGCGAGTGTGCGCGCCCGGCCGGAGAGCTGCGGGAAGGAGGACCCGCACCCCGAGCGCCCCGCCTGGCCTCTTCTCGCGTGCACCTAGCACCGCTGCTGCACAGACACACACCCACCGAACGCCACCGAGCACCCGCCGCCCCCGCCGCCGCCGCCACCGCCGCCGCGCCTCGGGCAGCGGGATCCAGAGCCAAGTCCGGGGCTGGCGCGGCGCGCAGAGCACCACTTGATTTTTTTTTTCCCCCTTCACTCCAGCCCTCTCTGATCTGGGCGGCGGCGGGCAGGGGGATGGGGGCTCTAGGCGGGGAAAGGGGGTGACGATCGAGGAAGATTATTGTTCTTTTTAAAGGATGTCTTCGCTTCCTCCCAATGAGTCTTCTGTGAGCCTTCCTACTAGAGGCTGCCAACCGGAGTGAGGGATGTAAAGAGAGAAGGAAAACCGCCCGGAGCTCCAGCCAGCAGGGGAGACCCTCCTCTCTGCAGAGGGGAGGGGGATTTCCAACGACACAGCATTGACGAAAGGGACCTTCGTAGGAGAGGAGCCCTCCGAGGGAGCGGGGAATCCCACCGCCCTTTGTGGCACAGGAGCCAGGGCTGCTGGCTGCGTGGAGCGGGGTCTGTGGGAGCTAGGTAAGTGGCCCGGGCATTGCTGCTCCCCAAGAGCTCTTTAGAGATGCTTCGCCTTGACAGCCTGCCAAGACTTGAGTTGCTAAAGGAACTGGAAACTGCCATATGGCGCCCAATGGACTTACATACAAAGCTGACCGGGTTGTTAGCCCTGACTGATGATTATTACTGACCGATTATTAACGCAAGGCTTCTTCTTGGTAAGGAAGACATGCAAGTGTGAGCCCCTGACAAGCCTGCCTTGACCAAAGGGATGAGAACTGTTTTATGTAGGAAAGGAGTCCCTGTTGCCTTCTGCTCCTGTTCGTTTGTTAGTAAATGCCACACTCGCACGCACACACTTGTCGGACTAGAGTTAGGGAGTGTGATTTCTCGTTGCATGTACAGTCCTCAGAACACTGAGGCATGCATGCGTTTTATTCCTCAATGGTGAGTGGTCTTGGTTTCCAGGAGCGAGCTAGAACAGGTCTCTAAGGAAAGCACTCCAAGGCTGTTTCCAACACGCTCTGCCTAGGAGACTTGGGAATACAGTTGTCCTGAGTGGCATCAAAAGACACCCACCATTTGCCTCATCATCTGTTCTAAAGACTTAACGACCCTTTTCAAGATAATATCCTACCATCCATTTTCTCAGATTAGGAGCATTTATTTGTATTCATTCATAAAAAGTGTCAATGTGCAATGTGCATAAACATGCCATTTATACATTTATGACTGCACAAGTGTTTTAACAGTCAAGAATAACACAGGTAAGATCAAATACTGGGAAATTTTAATATGCAAGAGCAGGCATTGAGGTAATTGCATGCAGGTTCAACACTCCATCTAATCAAATCATGCAATAATGTCAATATTTTAAATAGCAGTTCACATTTCTTTTTTTTTTTCCGTATTGATTGGTTTTGGGGTTTGTTTACAATCTGATTTTTTTCAAGCCCAGTCCAAAAGAAAAGTAAATATTTCACTGTTAATGTTTTTAATGTCTAGCATTGTGTGGGACAGACACCTCTTGGTTATTTATCACTGATAGCACATTACATAGAATTAGCAAATAACAGATTTTGGTCAAATGTCTGAAGTCTTATCTGCCAGTACTGAATGAGTCATAGGAAAGAATCTGCAAAGAGAGTAATATGTTAAAATTGTTCATTTGTAAAGTTTTGTCTATTTCACTCCAGATGCATGAGCAGGGTGCATCAATAAACACAAGAATGTCCCACACCTATCTTTTAGTATGTGGATAAAACATATAGATATCTAGACTAGAGAGTTCTTTGTTCTTAAATTAACCAGAACTTAAACAGTTCAGTAGTTATGCGTGTAAATGTGCATTTTTTTAGTTTTCCTGCTGCTTCGGGTGTTGTTTTTAGTGTAGGGCTTATTTGTGTAGCTGCAAAGACTCTGAAAATACTGAAGGTCCAGTATGGAAATAACCCAGTCATTTCTCCACTAAGTGCAAAGGGACCAGGTCACCTCACAGTGTTTCTTCTATGCAGCCACAAAGTCAAGCCTGTGGTCTGCTCCTTCATGGAGTGCCGCTGGTCAGAGCAGCTGTTTGTCACAAACAGGAATCTGCCTAACATGCTCTTCTTTCTCTCGCACTACTCAGACTTTTGGAGAGAGGAATGAAGAAGCACTTGGCTTTCTCTCTCCTTCGGCCTTCACCTTTCCCTTCAAAGCTTAGTGTCCCCACGTCTCCCTCTTGCACCAACCCCTACACACAGATTCTAGAGACAAACTCTGCCTGCCACTTGACGTTTTCATGCTCATTCTGGGTTTCCATCCTCTTGTGCAACCCTTTCCTGAAGAGAATCAGTCTGAGCATCACTTGAAACTGTTTCCCAATTCATCTTATCCCACAGTTAAATTCTCCAAGCTTGTTTGTTTACTGATGATTCAGATCAACTGGTAGAAATATCACCATATCAATGCTTTTGATTTGGCTTTTAAAGCGTCCTTGTTGATGTCATGGGGGCATGAGAGTTTAGCCTGCCCTTCTAAGATGTTCAAGAATGAGATTGCTCAACAAAAAGAAATTGCAGGATGTGGGTTCAATCACATTTCTTGGCAACTTAAAGGCATATCTGATCAGATTTTTGTTAGACTTGTCTGAATGCTTAAAAGTGTCTAAGTCTGTGGAGCACTGAGAAGTAGTTTGTTTCTTGAGGGGGACAATGAGTGGCTTTTTGAACTGCTGTTGTACCGAGATCACTGCACATGTCTACATCTTATGAAAGTAGATCATGTTACTGGCAATCTAGGAAAGCCACAGACTATATTTCATTTTATTCCAAGGCATGATTTTTCTTTGATTAATTCCTTGAAATTTACTATCTCTTATAGACTAATTTCTAAGGGAAACACTTAAATTGATAGGTAATTTTCCCATATGTATTCTAAGGTCGACGGATATGGTTAAGATATTCTGTTTATTTCCAAATATTCTTTAGGGTGTTCTTACATTCGCATAGTCATCAAGTGGGATTTGCATAAAAGCACGCTGCCTGCTAATTTCACAAGGTCTCCCGAGGCGTGCAAAGCACAGGTGGGTTATATGTGAAATCTTTGAAGTTCAAGAGTATTTTTAAGGTAAGAATATCTCCCAGGGTCATAAAATAAACTTTATAGAGCAGAGCAATTTCTGGATTTCTTAGTTATGTACCGCAAGTGTCTCCAAAGATCTGTAGTCGATTCTTATTGCTTGTTTCCCCCCTCCCTTCATAGATAGTCTCCCCAGCTCTGTATTAAAGTGTAGTTTCTAAGGAAGAAAGTCAAATGTTGTCAGAAAATGGTCCCTTAATCCATGTGAGCCAAGTCCTACATTAGCCTCTTTCAAATGCCTTTCCCATAGGCTGAATTCTACCTGTTTTTACTCTGCAGTTTAATATCATAAAGAGGTTAACTAATTCGTTCACTAATTGGTATAATACTTACTGAGTATGTATCAGAAGAATGCTGGATAAGAACGTAACACATGCCAAATATATGGAAGACAGTCCCTGCCCCCAGTTTTTAAAGTATAAGTGAGAAAAAACAAAAACAAAACTCTTGCATTCTTGGATGAGGAATCTCAGTTTCAGTTCAAAATGACAGATTTCTTGCATGTGGAAACACATTTCACAATTTCATGCTTAATCAAAGCAAATTCATGAACAAGATCATTAAAATTTGTCAAGGCTGTGAATTTAGGACTTCTCAGAAAAGCCTATCATCAACAACACTGAAAGTTTACTAAATGTTTCATTTTAGACTTACAGAGTGCATGAGAATATTTTCATTATAAATCGGAATATTTATTTTGTTTTCTTTAAACAAAATAATTGTAATAGCCCACACTTAGTTGAGCCAGATGCTGACTTAAGTATATTGCAAAAATTTCTCCATTCGTACCCTCACCTTATGAGGAAGCTAAAACTAATGCCCTTCATACAGGGACATGAAAGCTAATATTCACAGTCATTCCTTACCCAGAGTAACACAGGAAGGAAATGGAGAAGTCACTTTAAAGTCAGTATTTTGGGTTCAGGAACACTGTGACCCACTTTGATATTAGGGCATGTTGGGAAAGATGACCCTAGACAGGATTAGGAAGTATGCTTTCACTTCTAGATTCTTTGGGAGCTGTGTCCTCTCTCTACAGAGGGCATAGTTCTTACAGATAAAGGGAGGCTTGGGAAAAACCAAATGGAGGGGCACTTTTTGTTGTTGTTGTTGCCCTGACCTGCTCTCCCCCGTAAATGTTTACTGGGAATCTGAAGGAAGAAAGTCCAATTGTAGGCCGACCTTCAAATTGTGGCGGCAAGGGGTTGAGGGCTCCTAAGAAAGCTAGCATATTAGACAGCACCATGCTTGTGTGACCTTTGAAAATGTGGGGCTAGGGGAGTGGTCCTATGCATGAAGCTCTATCCC
Source organism: Peromyscus californicus insignis (assembly GCF_007827085.1). NCBI lineage: Eukaryota > Metazoa > Chordata > Mammalia > Rodentia > Cricetidae > Peromyscus > Peromyscus californicus. The sequence continues at coordinate 168,026,037 of NW_026294573.1, read as the reverse complement.
AGCATGAACATAAGATACAGCGTGGTGGCTCAGACCTGCAATCATAATGCTGGGGAGGCCAGGCTGGAGGGTTTCTGAGCACACAGCCTAACTTACTTAGCCTGTCTCAAAGGAAGAGAGCAGCCTTCCCAGGGAACAGCACCAAAGCTGACCTCTGGCCTCTGCATGTGTACTCGCACTCACGTGATACACATACAGTTAAAAAAAAAAAAAAAAAAAAAAAAGATGTCTAACACAGGTGTCCTGACCGGTGGACTGCTCATAGGAGTCCAATTTTATGTCTAAGTTTTGTGAATTATTTTCAATAAAACATAGCATTACAGGCATTTTTAAAATGACATATTTATGCCTTAAAGGAAAATTATTGTATTCAGAGATATAATAGCCATTTATCAGTGCCCTCATCCTCTACTGTGCAAAATATAAACCCAATATTTAATGGGAATTGAAGCGTAGTCTCCTAGCAGATTCTTTCTAGTATATTCCTAGAATGCTTCTGTTTTATTACACAGCTAATAACTATAATTGTGGAAACAAAGCAAAAAAAAAATCCTCCTTTGAAATATTTGTCAAGAGAACTTAAATAATATTTGAAGCAAAGTTCTTTCTAAGTAGCCACTGCTTCTGTTTATGTAGAAAATACCATCTGGCTTAAATTTGAAAGATAAAATGATTAAATATTTTTGCAAGATGCCATTGAATCAAATATTTGGATTCATCTTCATGATTGATTGACACTTTTATTTTTCACGCAGATGTGTCTCATAGACTGGGTGACATAGTACATACAGTTGTCTCTCAGACTACAATTGGCTTGTAGTATAAAAGTTCACTTAAAAACTTACATTTCCCCATTAAAAATAAACAGTCTTAAGTGATGTTCAGGTCCTCAGACAAAATTAACAGTCTTTTAAATCAGTAAAATACTTGAAGTACACTGCCATTAACAGTAAAATCCATGACCATTATCTCTAGTAGTGTTCCCAGGGAATGGTTGTTTTAAATAATGTGTATTGACCTCTCTGTATGAGACTCCTTGGGGGCATGCAGAGGTGGATGCAGTACTGTCCAGGTCCACAAGGAGGAGGGAGGCTGGAGAGAGTTATGCATGAGGAGCTCTGAGCAGAAAGAATGCTTTCTTAGATTAGTTTAGGCAAAGCATTGACTAAGTGACTCACAAGCCCATCCTGAGAACAATGCCTTTAGGATTCACATCTGATATTTCATCCTGAAAGATCTCCTGGGTTTCTCCTCTGCTCTGAGTCCTGTGTGAATGAGTGTAAGACATCATGCATTCTCAGTCCAGAGGCAGAGACATAAATCCCCACAACATACCATAAATGATCTTGGTGGGTGGCATGGCAATTCAGCTGAGTAGCTGCATCACAGAAGGATCCTAGAGTAAGGAAACAGAGTTTAGTTTAATTCCTCCATATATTTATATTTAGAGCCATGATTCTGACCCCAGATAGACCAAGCTCCTCCTTTTTCATAGGCAGTATTTTGCAATTTCCCCTTTGCTATCTTGAAATGATATTTATACATAATACAACTTGTCTGCACATATATTTTAAACTAGTTAAAATAAATTTGTCAAAGAAAATACAAATAAAAGGAAAATACCTCCAGGGAAAAATAGCAGGTATGACAATATGTATGTGCTCAGATCCAGATGGACAGAAGATAGAATGGAGTAGAGCTACTGAAAATGCAGATGATTGGAAGAAAAAGACAGGTTGAAACAAAATAACTTTGAGTAAGAAAGTAATATTCTCTTGGATAGTGATGACACTTGTATATTTGCCATTTTAGAACAGAGTGAGATAAACACTCACTAACTGTGACAAATGTACACTGTAAACAGATGTGGGTGTACTGGAGTAGTGAACTAGTTAGCATGAACAGTGTTACACAGGGTGACACAGTTCTCCAAAGTGGTGAACACATCTTGGTGATGTTCCAAATGTGGTGGTTACGTTCCTAGAAAATTACTCTGTAAAAATGTAGTGTGTGCTATCGGGTTGGTAACCAGTGACATAATGAACAGGGCTTTGCTTATGTAGCTGTCCAGGGAGGTATATGACCATTTGCAGGGTAGGACACAGGGTTTCTGCACACATGCCCAGGGTTCTCACATCCCTGGGCCTGGCCAACTTTACCAAACTCCCTGCAAAGGGACTGTACCAGCTTTTCAGAAGCACTAGTTGTGCCTATATTTTCCAATTAGAGGAAGCTACTGAGGTTCTAATGCATGGCTAGCTGATTTGAAAAAGTGGAACTCTTAAGCTTTTTGTTTTATTTTTAAAAGCCTTTTCATTAGTTTTAGAATTTCATTCAATATATCTTGGTCATATTCACCTCCTCCCCCAGTTCCTCCCAGATCCACCCCCTTTCCTCACCCATAGAACTCAGTCTTCTGTCTTCCTTTTCAACCCATGAAGTGCAATTGTGCTGTTGATGTACTCTTGGGTGTATAGCCATCAACTCGAGTGTGATTTGACCCACCTGACTGACATACCTCAAAGAAGACTAATTATCCCTTTCCTAGCATCTATCAACTCTTCAGTGGAGTGGGAATTCATGCCTACCTCTCCTCTCCATGCTGGGATTTTTCTCTGACTTGAGTTTGTACAGGGTATTTACAGGCTTTGACACCCTCTCAGTTTGTATTTGCAACTGCCCTGTTGTGTAGGGAAGATACTGTTTCTGTACTCATCCACTGCCTCTGGTTCTTACAATCTTTCTTCTGCCTCTTCTGAAGTGCATCCTGAGCCTTGGGAGGGTGGGGAGGTGAGGCAAACGTGCCACTTACAGCTGAACATCCCACAGTCTCTCAGTTGTGGCTTTCTGCTCCTCAACCAGTTGTAGGTCTCTGGGTTAATTTTTGTCTACTGAAACAGAAGCTTCTCTGATGTGAGTTGAGGGATGCCCTGATCTGTGAGTGACAAGTCATCAGAGCTTTCAAGCTTTTTGGTAAGAAGGTGAGTTTGGTGACTGGCTGAATAATACGCAACAGTGACAACTAAAAGATCAAAACATGTAGCTGGCTAAGCACTCGAGACATCCCCCCAGTAGATACAGTGTGTAAGGGTGGCTGGTGGGGATGTTCTGATGAGGGCTGTCAGAGCTTCATTTCCTACGTGGGAGTGTCAGACATGCCTTCACAGATGAAGTGACATCTAAGCTCATTTTTAAAAGATGAGTAAGCATTCTCCAGGTGGAGAAGGAGGCAGATGGAGCATGGGCTGGGCAGAGGGAACAGCATTTGCAAAGCATTGTCAGGAAAAGAGCTAGGCTAGTGATTGGCTTGGTGTTGATGATTGTAGGAAGTTGATGTCAGAGGAAGATGAAGAAAATGAAGACAGGATTAGACATCAGAATGTTATATGCCATCCTGAAATGTTTGAATGTTGTCCCATAGGACAGGCTGTTGGGATCATGTGAAATTTAAAAACAAAAGTGACATGATTCCTTTCATGTTTTAGAGACAATCTCTACACTGGAATTTTGAGATGGTTGAATTATGAGAAGTAAGATTGACACCTGGGAGATAAATAGGCAAGATAATATCAAGAACTTCCCTTAAACAAGTATGGCAAGAGGAGAGGAAGATGTGGATTTCTTTTTTCTTTAGGGCCAGCTTTGAATTTCTTTGACTGTGCAATTCCCTCAAACCCTTCCTAGGTCATGCATGTATTTGCTTTCCGTTTTCCCAGTGACCACAAGGAGAACCTTTTCCTTTGTATATTTCTTGAACTCAATTTATTTCTTTTCTCATGACTCAAATACACAAATCTCAAATGATTACTGTCCTAGTTAAGGTTACTCTTGATGTGATGAAACACCATGGCTAAAAGCAACTTGGGAGGAAAGGGTTTTGCTTATTTGGCTTACACTTCCACATCACTGTTCATTGCCACAGGAAGTCAGGACAGGAACCTGGAAGCAGGAGCTGATGTAGAGACCATGGAGGGGTGCTGCTTACTGGCCTACTTATCATGGCTTGCTCAGCCTGCTTTCTGTTAAAACCCAGGACCAGCAGCCCAGGGATGACCCTACAGCTGGTGCCTCCCCATCAATCACTGATGAAGAAATTGTCCTGCAGACTTGTTTCCAGTCTTAGGGAGGCATTTTCTCAGTTGAGTCTCCCACCTCTCCTTTGACCCTAGCTTGTGTCAAGTTGACATAAAACTAGACACCAAAGTTACCTTTGGAATCATCAGCAAAATAGGCTTGGATGGTTAGGGAAATTCATTAATCATGTTTGCTGACAGGCTGTTACTTTGTCCATTTGTCCATTCCACCAGGGAAGAGCTGGTGAGTTTCTGTCACCCAAGGCTGTCCCTCTTCTTAGGAATCCCATCAATAGTGAGCTATTCCAGATTTTAAGGTCTTACATCCTAGGCTTTGGCTACTTCCCTTTGTCTCTGTTATAAAACTAGCAATTCCTTCCCAAGGCCAGCAGTTATTTGTTAATACCTCATTACAAGTAGTAAAGAGCAAGCATCTCATGCTAACATTCTAATAATTTCCTTTGGCATTCCTCAGGCAGGCCCTGAGTTTCTTCAGTTTTGCTAAAAACATAGCACAGCCTCCAGCTACCAAGTTCTGTATCAGTTTCCTTGCTGATGGCCAGTGTCACAATATTTAGATTTTTTTGTAAAGGCAGGACCTCCTTTCAGGGTACCAATTTCAGTTTCAGAGTAAGATAGAATAGTGGTAATGGCTGCACAGAACACTGAATGCAGCTGTTTAACATGCTGTACATTTCTCTAACAGTTACATAAAGAGAAAAGGGAAGGAGGGAAGGTAAAGAATGAGAGTGTCATCAGAGATGGCAGAAGGGGGTAGCAATAAGTAGATAGATGGATTGATAGATAGATAGATAGATAGATAGATAGATAGATAGATAGATAGATAGATAGTCAGTCAGTCTTGACTACTTCTTTAATACCTTAACTCTGATATGAGACATTTTGGGGGCTATTCCATTGATGAATATTTTTCAAACAACCTCAACCTAGATGGATAGGGGCTGGAAATTAAATCCTTGGCTTGATGGGAGCTTCTCAGTGACAAGTCTCTCAAATAAAGGTGAAGCATAAATTTAGATAGACATTTAGCCATTCTGATTGTAGTCATCTTCCTTCAAAATAAATTAGGGGGGAAATTGGTGTGAACTCAGCTCAGTCACCAGTCAACCCGCACTTTGGGTGGCACACCACATACTCCTATCTTCCCTTTGGCTCTCTTCCCAGACCTCTGGGACATGATCCTGTGAGACACATCTTCCTTTATTCTTTGAAGCCTCACTATTATAAGACTCCAATATGTAACAGACTCTGGCTGGGTGCTTTGGGATAAAGGATGGTAATTATAGCATAGACAAGAAACTAATTCTAATTAAATATTGGGTGTCATTGCTCCTGGAATGTATGTAGCATTTCTTAGCACAAGAGCTTTCCTACTGGCTCATATCTCCCTGAAGTCTAGGCACCAGCCATTTGCTATCTCTTCCTTCCTCCAGATTCTTCTTATTCTCCATCCAGAACTGTACCACTGTCCTTTGTCAAAGAGCCAGTGGATGACTTCAGAAGTCACAGGTAGCTTATTATGTGAAGCAGTTTAACTCGTTTCTCTCGCTTTGACAAGGACACTTGGTTCTAATAGCATAACAATCCACAGTGAGTTGGTTGGTTCGTTTTCTTTCTTCCTTTCTTTTCTTCTTTCTTTCTTTCTTTCTTTCTTTCTTTCTTTCTTTCTTTCTTTCTTTCTTTCTTCCTTCCTTCCTTCCTCCCTCCCTCCCTCCCTCCCTCCCTCCCTCCCTCCCTCCCTCCCTCCCTCCCTTCTTTCTTTCTTTCTTTCTTTCTTTCTTTCTTTCTTCCTTTCTTTCACAAAGAAGCAGTTCTTACTATTTCTCAGAGCCTGTAGTTTGAAATTATAGGCAGCTTTTAAGAGACTTGAGCTCAGCAAACATTTACTAGGCACTTTTTGGATAGGAAGCACTCTGCTAAGTCCCAGGGTTAAACACGTGGAGTCTTAACCTTCATGGGGCTCGAGTCCATCTGAAAGTAAGTATGGACCCCCAAGTCCTCTGTTCATGATGACTGCAGTGACTCTACTCTAGGTCAGGACCAATGATAGTTCTTCGGTTATGAACTGTTTTGGAAGGAGAGGTGAGAAGCTGCACATGGGCTGTAGTGTGCTAAACTGGGAGAGTTAAGATACCCTGCCACCATTAATTTCCAGAGGTGATTTTTGTCCTCTGTGGAGACCAGGACTTAGCTGTTTGTGTCTTGGTACACCATCTCCTCCTATTTTCACAGTCAAGATGAACCTGTCTTACAAGGAGCTAAGACAGACAGGGATAACATGACATCTAGAGAAAGTGGGGCAGAGGACAAATGGCAATCGACAGAGTCAGAGCTTTCAGAATATGGCAGGCTGTCCTGGGTGTCAGAGCAGCCAGTGCTTGGAGTTTTGGACAGGTGGGATAAAATGGCCAAGTCCCATGAACTCAGAGTGCTGTGCTTTGGAGGAACATGAGGTTTGGGAGAAACCTCTCTCTTTAGTGGCTGTCAGGGCTCCACCAGTCAGTGGTCTTGTACTGATGAAGGGATTCAGTAGACAGTTCCATTTACATGTGACTAACCTGTCTTTCTTGGACTTCCTGTACAACTTACTTACAGGGACTCTTGCTTCTCTTACCATTTAATTAATTTGGTGCTTTGCATATTTTATAAATATCACATATGATCATTTCATTTTTAGATTCTTTCTCGCCTTTTCTTCCTTTTCCTAATGATAAACTACCACGCCACAACTCTGCGCTGTTTACACTCGCATATTCCTTAAGCCCTTCCTGCTGAGGACTAGGGTATTCCCAGAGTCTGGGAGGGACAAGAGGGTGACTGGAAGCCCAGAACCGATCACTCTTGAGAATGGAGATGGGCAGTAAACAGGAATACAAATACAGAGGAGGCCAAGTTTAGTGCTTCCAAGACAACTTTCTCTCACCTTTTAAAGGAGAGAACTTATTTCTGCATTAAGAACAGAACTCGTCGTCAAAGCTGCAGAGGAGGGTTTGCAGAACTCCATTTGAGGATGGGAATGGTCTGTGTCCGTGCTTTCTGACCACAAGCCACGTGGGCTATGGAATACAAGAAATGTGACTTCTGACACTGAAAAAGAAATGGAACTTAAAGCTTACCTAAGTTAAGTAGCAATAGTGGCTAGTGGCCATGCTAGAAAGTGCAGGTCTGTTAGCATGAATTAATTTAGGAAACCTAAGTTTCAAAAGCAGTGTTATTTACTAACAATATTGACCATCTTTTACTGTATGTAAGGAAACATGTAGGCCATTTCTGGTACCCAGTGCCTACTTTGGCTCAGATGATCTCCCAGGTACTTGCTGAGAAAGGGATCTCAGTGTAATGATCCTTGTTTCTAATCATAAGAATCCCTGTTTGGGTGGCATTTCCTGCTTTCTGTGATCTGTACAAAATGTAGATACAAATGCAGAGTGTTATCCTTGTAAGTATCTGATTCATGTGAATCTAAATGTTTTCTCACACCCAGCTATCCTGACCAGGACTGTGTGTGTGTGTCGGGGGGAGGCAGGTACCCTCTCTTCCTCTCATCTCTTCACACTTCCTAAGCTCTAAAGTTACACAAATGCATCACTGTGTCCTTTAGTAGGTTCCCTTTCTTTTTTTGTATTGATTACTTTTCTCCTGTGCTTATTTATAAAACATGTTTGTCAATTTAGTTCAGAAGCAAGGAGCAGAGCAACAACAACAAATGCAAAACCATTTGGCTTACACACACACACACACACACACACACACACACACACACACACACACACACCATCTCTAAAACAATGACAACTTTTGGCTGCCAATTAATGCAGTTTGGAGTTTGTAAAAATTTAATAGTTTCAATGTGAAGTATATGAAGCATGTAAGGTATCGCATCACATGGACCTGGACTTTTACCCCCTCCCTCTCTCCATCCCTTCTCCCCCTCCCTCCCTTTCTCTTCCTCTCCCTTCCTTCCCGCCCCCCTCACACACACACACACACACTTTGATCCTTTAGAAGCACCAGTGGGTCAGGCTCTGGAATTCTTTGTCCTACTCTTTTCATGTAAGAAAGCATTCTAGTGACATGATCCTGGAAGAAGAATGTGGTGTCTAAAAGCGAAAATTATGAAGTGTGATAGTAAAGTAACATTTAAGAAGGAATAGTTTATCTTGATCCCTTTATCCTTGGTCTGAAAGGTTCAGGGGGAAAAAAGTGGGTCCAGGGGCTTTCATATTGAATGTCTCCAGTTCATAAAATCATGATTATTAATCAGAACATCATTAAATATTAATTGACTTTTGAGATAAATGTCTCTTTAAATTTGGAATCCTGGCTTTCTCTAAGTCTAAGGCGAGCATTTTCATTAGGCTTTATGGAGGGAGTGCACAGAGGAAGCTAAGAAGCTGGTAAAAACCTACTTCTTAAACCACCTCTGGCCTGAGTCAGACCCAACAAAACACTCGGCTTGCAGCATAATAAAGTTTTCAATCACGTGCATGCAGCACTGTGCAGCACTGTAGTGACGGCTTTTGTTAGTTTTGGTTTGTTTGTTTATCTAGGGAGCTAGTTCCTTGCTAGAATTTTATAATCTTAGGAATGTAATACTTAGTAGATAGTAGATACTCAATAAGTATTTGTTGAACAAATTAACAAATTAATAAAACTCCAAAGATTTTAAAAACCAAACAGCAGCAAAAGTTGTAGCTGACATAAAAAGAGACTATCCTAGAGGGTGCTTGGGGTTTTATTACTTTTCTTCCTTTGCAGCAGCATGCTTAAATCAAGAGGAAAGCTTCATGGCAACTCCAGTGTAATAATCAAGTCCACAATATCATCTGCACCTTAGAACACATGCTAGAAGCACAAATCCTAGAACCGCGGTGCTCTGTGCAGTGGTCCTGTTGGTTTCTTGAAAGCCAGGAGGTACTTTGTCCAATTTGTTTCCTTTGACCATAACGAACAGTAATAGCTGAGTGGCACATTGCTTTGGAGGAAAGAATGGAAATGAGAAGGGAGTGATGGATCTAAACCAGCATCTTTAATTTATATTTCATGTTCTTTTTCCAGTCTGACTATTACTGAAGCAGTAGAAATTAGGGAAGAATGTGGAAGCCAGAATCATCAATAATTAGGTTCAGCTCAACAGTGTTTGTAGGTTAAACTGTGTATGTACTTTTTTTATACTTTTTCTACCTCTCTGTTTTTATTTTATATTTGTTTGTGAACTCAGAAATTGTAAGGTCTAAGTGAAAGAAGTAGGTTCTAGCCTTCATTCTGAACACTCTTGGAAAGATGTCTTCAGCCCACTGATGTTATTTCTCTTCTAAAGTCTTTGACTTTCTCAAAGTTTTAACATTAAGAAAAAAGTTTTTTGAGTTACGTCTTGACCATAAGAATTGAATATTAAAACTGAGGCTAGGAGAGTGAGTAAACACCTTATTAACGACCAAAGAGGTATGGAGTTGAAATAGGCAGTGTGTGGGGCTCTGTGGCCAGTCAGTCTAGCTGAAATAGCAAGCTCAGGATCAATGAGAGACTTTGCCTCAAAAAATAAGGTGAACACTGTGCCAAGTTCCACCACTCATTTCATTCATCAGATATATTTTATAATGCTCTTTGGATATTAAAAAAATTATCTTCAAACATAAACCTACACATAAAGAACCAAGATATGCTTACTCTGAGAAAGCTAGAGACTTGACAAGTTTCCAAAGAGGGTTCTAGAAATATTTTAAGTTGCGTCAGCACACTGGAATAATTTTATTAAAATTAAAAAAATACAAGGTAAAGAGTAATACAAAAGATACCAGATGTTTACCTCTGGCCTACACACAGACACATAAGCAGACACACATAAATATATCCACATGCATGTGCACACACACACACACACACACACACACACACACACACACACACACAGAAAGATACACAGAGGAATATATTCACATGTATATAACACAAATATAGATGTTCCCATGAAGGAGCATGGATTCAGATAATGCTGTGAGTAGGCGAATCCTGAAGCCAACACTTAACTATTTTTGTCATTTTTGTATAAGAAGTTTGCCTTTCTAAAGTGTTAGTAAACTATACTGATACTCATCCCAACATGGGTTAGAAATAAAAACGAAACCCCACTATATCAGAATCAAATGGCTAAGCACAGTGGCTGCACAGAATGATCACTCAATATCTGATAGATGATAATGATAATTATTAACAAAGTTCACAATTCAAATGAGATCATAACTTGGGCTCAGTTTCAGATACAGCTCCAAGAATATCCCGCCTTCTAGGAAATGTAAATCTTCCTTATGGACATTGAGATCATAAGCTGAAATCAAATCCAAATTAAGACTCTGAATCTCATTGTCATATTTATTTTACATTCACATGCTCTCTCGTGGTGAGCCTCACTGCATGAGGCTTACCAAGGGGATAAATGCTTTAAGATTCTACCATGACCAAATCTAGAATACCAGACTTTCCTTAGGGGGAAATAGTGGGAAAATAGCATCATAGTAAATAAGAATTGCAATCAGGAAACACACGCCTGACCCCACCACCACTCTAATCACATCCCTCCTTTCATTTATTTCTGAATATTTTCCCTCCGTGAAAAGCAACAATTCCCTGTTTTACTGTTCTTGCCATATTTTTTTTTAATTTTTCCACACTGTTTTTGAAATTATGTATTTCAAGACTGTATCATCTAGTACCAATCACATGAACTCATGGCTTCAGTCAGTCCATCTGTGGTCCCTAATTTTCACATTTTTATTCTAGAAACTGTTGATGGGAACTGATGAGTTCATTTTCAATTCTCAAATGCTTTCGTATTTTCTTATCAGATTGTGCCAAATGTTATTATTGGCAGTAATTAAAAACCCCGAGGTTCACTGATGCTAGAAGGCCATCTTGCCCATCTGCTTCTACCCTTGCCATTGACCATTTGTCGTTATTGTAGAATCCCAGCCTTTTGTACAACAGACACACATGGAAGATTAAAAGAGGGGGCAGGGACAAGGAAAGGAATATTTAAACACTGTCATATACGGATGGATGCTTGAAAAGGACACTTAATGACCTGCCCTGATGATGAGAATAGATGGAGTGGATGAAGAGACAATAGTGTCTACACTTAGGGACCCTGTTTCCTTTACTACCTAGTAATGGTAAAAAAGTAAATAAATAAAAATAAAACCAAGCAGACATGTACTTATGATGAGTTCTGGTGTTTAAATATGGTCCATTAATATGATTTTCTTTCTGTAGTAGAATCTAGAACGCATCATCTTTCAATCAGAATGACAGAAAGGAAGGAGGGTTGAAAGGCAGACCAGAGGGTGGTAAGATGAAGGGGAGAGAAGAGGAGGGGAAGAGAGCAAGGAGAGAAAGGGAAGAGAATGGGAGACAGAGAAGGAGAAAGGGGAGGAACGAAATGAAGAAAGAAAGCAAAGGAGAAAGGAGGGAGGGAGAAGGGAGGGAGGGAGGGAGGAGGAAGAGAAGGAGGGAGGAAGGAAGGAAGACTTTTGACTCTGACTTTGCTGTTCCCCTGAGTGACTGTGGAGGGACAATAACAGTTCATGTTTTGCCTGCTTTCATTATTGTTTCGTTTGGATTTTTGTATCATGCCTGTGTACCTTCACTAGATTATAAGTTCCATGGTATCCCCAATGGCCCTGAGCAGAGTAGTTCCTCATACGTAGTTGCTGAACAAAAGAAGAAGGAACTCTGGATGATCTACAGAGTGATACAAGAAAAGCATCATAATAGATAAAACAGACTGATGACTCGATGAGGCAGGGGCTGTTGCTCCTCTCTGGAAAAGATACTTGTTTTGATCTTGAATAACAAGTGAGGGTTTATTAGAAAGAGAATGCAGAAAAGAGCATTTCATACAGGAAGCCATCTTGGATTGGAGAAATGGCAGATAATGTGAGGTATCTGGAATGGAAGAAAATGATTTCTAAATAAATAAAATACAAAGTTTGACATTGTAACCACTGTTGCTACAGGCAACAGTCAGGTACCTGACTCTAAGAAGTCTTAAAATATAAGAATTATTGTATGGTTAAGGAGGTCAGAGGGACCAGAAGTATCAGCTGTGAGTTGATGTCTAGAGATAAAGATGAGGAAAAAAGCTGTATAATTTTTTTGTGTGGCACAGAGAGAATAACATGTAAACATAAATGAAAAAGAGTCTAGGACTTGAGAGATTATCAGGGAAAATGATGTGGGAGAAGCACAGAGACAGAGTTCAGCTGTCATGGACTTTGTATTCCAGTATCTTTATTCTGAGAGCCTAGAAACCTTAGAAGCACCTTTGACAAGAAAGGCCCCTGAGCTGCGGTTAACCAGGTCTAAAGTAAGCAGAACCGCTTGGAGGGGTCTGGAGCAGAAGAAGGTGGTCACCATAGAGACTAGACTGGAGAAGCAGAGGAAATAAAAAACTCTGTGAGGCGCATCTCTCTCCATTCGCTTCAGCCATTGCCCTTCCTTTAAATGAACAACACAGAAAAGGCAGCTTGGGGTTGCTTGACTCAGTACTTTACATGAGAGTTATTCTTCAAAACTCTCACTAATAGAAGAAAATCCAAGGGTAATCTGTCAGGATGTGATGGAAAGAGACTTGTCTCAGTGCCAACAGATCTGGGTTCTAGCTCGAGCTCAACAGAACCCAGGTGATGTCAGCTTACTCATGTGACCTCATTGGAGCCCAAAGTTAAAATAAGAAAAATGGGCCATATCTAAGCTCTCTTCTGCCATGTGCTTTGTTCTAGTCCCCAAACATAGACATGTATTAGAGCCTGTTGTAACGTTTATGTTTAGCGGGATGGAGAGAAGGCTTCTGGATAAAGATCACTTGCTGTTCTTCTAAGGGCCTGAATTCAGTTCCCAGCACCCATGTAGGATGACTCACAACACACTGTAATTCCAGCCCAGGAGATCTGGCATCCTGTGGCCTCCAAGGGTACACACACACACACACACACACACACACACACACACACACACACACACGCATGCACGCACACAATAAATCTGAAAAAGATTATGCTGCAGAGCCAATCTTTAGTATTTGGGCCTTAAGAGGCCCAATATTACCTGTCACATGATGGAATCCAGGAAACAGGGACTGGAACTTAATTGGAAAATTTTTGTCTACTATTAATACATCCTAAATGAGAAATATCACTGTGCAAAAATCATATTCCTGAATGTTCGAGACTCATCATTATGTGCATTAAAGCTACTAGTGTTAGAGGGAGCCTAACAACATGTTCAAACTCTATCCAAATTTTATGAACTGTTTTAGTTTGGTTTCATACAGCCTAACTTGGCTTTATGCCAGCTATCCAAATGGAGCATGAAGTGTCAGCCAGTCATCCAAGGAATTAACTGCACCATCCAGACAGAAGCCCAGGTAGCAACTATAGTCTTCAAGAGATTAGTGTTGCCCATTGCTTGTTATTCCTTCAGTGCTAAGAACTTATCTGTTGATTGCTTTCTGTGTTTTTCTGACCAGCTTTCATCTTTGCTCCCCACCCCCTTACTCCATTGTGATTCTGGGAAGACTTTTGTAAAAAGAGATACCTGAAATAACGTGTCTCAGGTCCCAACATAAGGCCATGCTCTCCATCATAATATCAAACTCCAACCGGGCTGTGGTGGCGCACGCCTTTTATCCCAGCACTCAGGAGGCAGAGGGAGGTGAATCTCTGTGAGTTCAAGGCCAGCCTGGGCTACAGAGTGAGTTCCAGGAAAGGCACAAAGCTACACAGAGAAACCCTGTCTCGAAAAACAAACAAACAAACAACCCCCCCCCAATCAAACTCTACATAAGGGCACACTCTCCATCAAAAGATCAAACTCTACATAAGGGCACACTCTCCATCAAAAGATCAAACTCTACATAAGGGCACACTCTCATAGTATTAACTCCCTACTTGAATGCCCAAGTGATCCTATGAACGTTGAGCTTTATGCCATATAAACAATTAATGGGGAAAGGGGCCATGAATATGAAAGAGAGCAAGGCGGTATATGTGGTAGGGTTTGGAGGGAGGAAAGGAAAATGATGTAATTATTCTATAATCTCAAAAAATAAAGGAATATTTTTAAAGAAACATTAAAAAGACCGTTGTTCTAAATATAAGTCTAGAGCCTCCATGCTCTAAGTATAGCAAATACACGCATACATTGTTTAACTAATTCTTTAAATAATTCTGCATTCTAGTGAAGAAATGGTGTCTAAATAAAATAGTTTATTTATAAATTTGGGGACGTCTGTGTTATTGAAAAATGCTCATATTACATCTTCTTTAATACCTGTCTTTGCCCCTTCTGACTGCAGAAAAGCACATCCTGTGACCACAGAAGGCAAGCAAAGCTTTGGGCATCTATTTGAGTACATCTAAAAAAAGCATCACATCACTTACAGCAAGGGGGAAAGTTCTAGGTATTTGTTTTTTGTTTTTAACTAAAAAGTAAATAGTTGTGCTAAAACTGAGGGTCACAAAGACAGGAGTGGCCTTTGGTTGCAAAAGAGAGATTTGCATTCTATACTCAGGACACAGCAGCACCTCAGCCCTTACTGGAGTCCGACCTGTTGAAAAGCCACAGTCTGAAATGAGACAGTATCTCTAAGTTCCAACATAATCCTGGTTTGCTCAGTTTTCTTAGAATTCTTGAGAGGTTCCAGGAACTCTGTTTAGAATATTGTCTGGACATAAGAAGTTCAATGTATTTTTAAATTGTTAATTATTTTAAAGTTTTTTTTTCACTTTTTATTAATGTGTTTTAAAGGATTTTAATAGGGAGTGTATTTTTAAAATTGATTTCATTACCATCTAACAGTTATTTTGTCTTTCTCTCCAGATACCTCTCCAGATATTAACCACAGATAGTCTTTGTGGCTTTTTGAAATAGAAACAGCATTCCAAAAATCTACTCCTTGAGATATACGTGAAATTTTAAGAAGCAACTGCATAGCTAGATATGGATCCTAGAGACATAAAGGTCTAAAAGCTCTTTGCTTGAAAATATCTGGTCAGCATGGGCCAGCAACACAACACTGAAATGAGACATCACTAAGACCTTTAGAAACATTTGCTTTTTGTGTTCCCAGACCCAGCTTGGTTACACTAAGAAAGTGTCAAGCGTATGACATAATGCTAGTATTTTTGAGACTGCAGAAAGGAAAAAAAGAAAAAAAAAATCTCCTTTTCAAACCTGGAGCCTGGAGCTGTAATTATGATGCCATGATCAGAAAGTTGTGTTTTGTCAGCTTCGGCCCTGAATGGGTGGCAGCATAATTCCACGCTGCTGCTGGGAGAAGGATGCAGCTGTGCTAACCTCCAGTATTTGTGGTTGTTTACTGTGCAAAGAATCGCTTTCTTCTTAGACTAATGGAGGGATGTTGAGTACATTTGCACTGGCCAATTGATCTGCTGCAAGGCTTTATGTTTAGTCGATGCAACAAAGACAAAATATCAACTGTGATTTCATCCCTGACATAAGTATATATCTTCGTTTGTAACTGGTAATTTACATATATATAAATTCTGTAGTTACTTAATACCTATAGTTTAGGTATTGAATCATTTGATACTCAACATATATACAAGTTGAATTATGTGATTAATTTTTATGGAGTAAAATTATTATGGTAGACATAATTTCACATATAAAATTATATGTGAGAGAACACAGTACTTTATCCATTTTTCATTACCAAAATTAAAAACATAAATTTTGCCAGTACTCTGGAGTGGTAAGATACAATACCTAACCCAGAGCAAACTGAGAGATTCATTGTTAGAAGTAAAATTAATATGGAAGAAAAGAATATAGATTAAAAGTGAAATGCTACAGAATAGAAAATTAACTAAATGCTAAATAAAATGAGTGAAACTTTTATGATATTCAGAATGTAGTCTTGTCTAAGCCATGATAAAAATTAAAGGGCTCTTAAAGTGAAATATGCGAACCACCTTCTTCTATTAGGAAGCTAGAAGTGAAAATGAAAAGTTTTCATTGATTTGGAGGTAGTCTGTGTTTATTCCTGTTTAAAGTAAACACAGAGATTGAAGGGAAGATGGGAAAGGCCACAGAATCACAGTGACAGGAAAACAGTACCCGGGTGTCACAGGAAGTCAGAGAATCATAGACTTGGAAATGCCACTGTTCTATGGACAAGGAAACCGAACCCCAACCAGAAAGGTCAGCCCAAGTGGGAAGAGATGCTATGGCCCTCCTACACCTGTCCTTGGAAAGCACCTTGGGGCAGGCATGGCAGCTGGTGTCTACGGTCCCGGTTGCTTGGGAGGCTGATGCAGGTAGGCTGCTTGAGATTGCGTAAAGGAGTCTGAGATTCGACTGGGATACACAGTGACACCTAGTCAGAGGCAGTGAAAATACTGTCAGGGGCTGTGGTTACCTCACCGGTAAGGTGTGTGCCTTAGTAGTACAAGTGCCAAGAACTAGGTTCAGCCTCAAACACCTGAAAACTAATAACAGCTTGGCTTACATATTTTTGTTTTCCTCTAAAATAAGATCTGATAACTGAATCTTGAGAGGTTTTATATGGGAAGCCGTGTAACTCTGAAAATAATCTGTTTTTCGATGGTTTCCCAGGTTGTGAGAATCGAATGACATAGTGAACATGCACGTTAGGAAGACAGGGGGTGGAATGGTAGTAAGACACAGAATTTGCAGGGTAGTGGAGACAGGGGAGTGGGGGAGGCGCCAGCTGGTGGACACAACGGGTTGTTGAATTTCTGAGGTTCTGGTGTCTGGGCTGGAGCACTAGAGTGTACCGGAATTATTGGCTTATTCTGAAAACTTTTTTGACTCTCTGAACACAATTCACAATTCTTTAGTTACTCAAGAACTGATGTCTTTAATCAGGAAACATGAAGAACGTTCTGCCAAAGGTCAATGAGGAAATTTTACCACAGTAATAAAAGCCACAGCAGACAATGTTAAGTTGTAAGGAAATCGAATCAACAGGGCATTCTCTCACCCTGGTCGCTCTTTTCATTTTGAAAAGAAGGCATTGGGTTTCCGCCTGCCTTTTATTGTGGGAATCTGTAATCAACACTGGATTTCTTATAATAGAAAGTTCTTGATCAGTGAAGAAGATATTTTGAAATCTAAGTCCTCTGTCCTCTCTTCTCTTTTCACTTGAGACAGCCTTTGAAAAGGAAAATTCTGTGAAGTCGTGGGCATGAAATTGCTTAAGGAAATTTTGTCCTGCTGGTGACTGGGACACAGCATTTACTCTTGGCAATAACTTTACAAGATGGCAGGTCTCAGTTTACCTTTGATCATAGTTATGGAATGTTTCTATCAGAGTCATGTTAAAGTTCTCTGTATATATATCATAATCTCACACATGAGGTAATTAATTAAAACACTGTTTATCTTAAGCAGAAGGCATGATATTCCAAAAAGAGTAGGTACATTTTCTGTTCCTTTGTCCTTGTGATGGCTGTTCGTGGTCATGAATTTTACATACCCAGGAAGAGAGAACCTCAGTTGAACAATGCAGACTCTGTCAGACTGGCCTGTGAGTATGCCTGCAGGGGATTTTCTTCATTGGTGATTGATGGAACAGGGCCACACTGGGCAAATGGTCCTGGGTTGCGTAAGGAGGCTAGCTGAACAGAAGCAGTACGTGAGTCAGGAAGCAACATTCTTCCATGGTCTTTGCTTCACTTCTTACTTCCAACTTTCTGCTCAAGTTCTTGCCTTGGCCCAGCTTTCTTCAGTCATCATTGTGTGATGTGGAGGTATAAGCCAAATAAATCCTTCCTTCTCCAAGTTGCTTTGGGTTGGTGTTTTATCACAGAAAAGGAAAAGCAAAGTAGAACGGTATCCGAGCTCAAAGCAGTCTGGCCTTAATGTTTGTTGTTCATGTGAACTAGTGAAAGACTTTGAGTTGTTATGGTATCAGCAGAGTGAAGTCATTCAGTGGAGGAGACATCTGGGCTCACCACTGAAATTGTCCTTTCCCTAATATTTTCATTCAGTTTTGCCTGATATTAATATTGCTGCTCATTAAAAAATATTTATAGTTCAGTGTCAGTAAGATACAAAATGTGGACATGAACATCAATGTCAACATAGTGCATATTACAGGGTACCCATTATTTGTAGATCTACATCTCAATAGAGAAAAAGGATGAGACCCACAAGTCCAGGCCTTAGAAGGCAAAAGATATACCAGCATTCATTTAATAAAAATGAATGTGCTTTTTTATTATTCATTTTCTTTCAGTGTTTGAAAACCAAACCTCAGGAAGATCTGTGAATATTCTCATTTTATTCAGATGTATTTTCTTGGAGTGAGGCCTTTACACAAACTGTCTCATTTACTCACCGTGATGCCACACCTAACAGATGAGCTATTATTCTGGTTTTTATAAAGGAAGAATTCAAGTTCAAACAACTTTAGCAATCATTATAGTCTCTTATAGTCCCTTTTTACTTTTGTAAAAGTGGACATATTTTTTTTTAACCAGGCAAGAGGGAAGTATGCGTGTGTATGTGTGTGCATGCTTAAAATATTCCTATGATTATATATCTGAAAAACTCCCAATTCAAATATATTTGCTGTCCATGCCTAAAATACTTCTTATATAGTCCATCTACTTTTTCTTCAGAAGCCAAACATATTCATTTGAGAGGATGCTTGTCCACCAGATGGAGAAATAAATTTAACTTGCAGATGGAGAATCCTGGGGATTGCAGACATTGTTGTGCATCTTACAAGAAGGTTCTAGGCATAAGAACCTCTTGGATCTCAAAGTTCATCACTTTAGCACAGGCACTGACCTGTGAAATATGGCGTTTTACATTAAAGAGAGTGCTGAGGGTCAGTTTCTCAAAGCTCTGTGATTTTCTGCCAAATCACTCAGAAGACATTAACCATGAGGATTCTTCCTGCTTCTGATGACAATACAATAAGAACATCAAAGGGAAAACACCATAGATATCATGTTATAACCAAATAATGCCCAATGGAAAAGAGATGTGTCGCAAAAGAAGACAAACAACACATACAATAACGTATTCTGTACATGTACAGCATGTACACATGGGTGCATTTTAGGCACACGATCCCAACAACTTCATGTATACATCTTTCTGTTAGCTGCCTTACGGAAAACAAAGAATTGACTCATTATTTAAATGTAGTAAACCTCTCCAGTGTATAAGAACAGCACTCAATGACAAGGGCATAAAAATAAAGAAGGGTGGGCTTGTTCTTGGGAGCTTGTGGTATATTGTGGAAACATTGTTACAATAACATGGTGAAAGACAAGAGATACAGTTTCTTGATCTGAGAGGGGGTATGTCATGGAAGACCCTCTGGAGGAGGTAACATCTGGCCCAAGTCTTGAAAATCAAGCAGTTGTTGAGCAAAAGGAAATAGAAAAGGTGTAGATCCCACCAGGATCCACTATAAATAAGCCAAGTTCTAGAAACAGTGGTGTGTGCATGATGGGGTTGTTGCAACACGAAAGAAAAGTCCCCTTTATCCACTCTTTCACTTTCTGTGTTTTTAGTTAACCGTGGTCAAACAAGGTCCTAAAATATTACATGGAAATATACAGAAATTAACAATTCTTAGTTTTAGATAACTTCTATTATATTATTATAATTCTTCTATTTTACTATTAGCTATTACTGTTGATCTATTGCTGTACTTAACTTAAAATTAAAACACAGAAATATGCATGCGTGTCTGTATGAAAAGCATTTCATGGTATAGCTTTCTGTATCTAGCTGTCTATATCATTCACCTATCTACCTAGCTATACACATTTCAAGTATCCCAAAATCCACTGAGTATTTTGAGTCATATCCCCTGTAGATAGGAGATAGTTTTCAGACAGTGACTTGGACTAAAAGGGAAGGTGGAGAGGATCTTGCAGAACTGACTAGGTTTTACTTTCAATAACAAGGAGCCTTTGAAGGTTTAAGATCGGTGACAAGGCCAAGTCTGTATCTTAGTAGACGTTTTTTGTAGCTATTTGGTGAGTGGTTTTCAGATGGTCAGCACCAGAGGTTGGGCCAGTTTTAATGGCTTTTGGAGAGACACATACCAAGGAAGGCAAGGGATTTAGCTCTGTGCCTTGGTGCTGGGGACTGGATCATGGCAGAGGGTAGAAACAGTGTCTAGGAGATATAATGTCCAGACTTCCGTAGTTGCATGAAGATGGAGGATCAGGTGCTCTCAGACTTTGGCTTAGGTGACTGGGGTCGGTGTGGGCATGAGGAAGGCTGTCAAACTGAAACAGGTGGTGTGCACAGGACCTGACTGGGTAGGTTAGAGGCATAGCTGGTAGAACTGCGTTGAGGTTTTCTCTCTGAGGCCTTCATCGGCACGGGTACTTTTCAGCAACTTGAGCAAAAGGACTGGGGTGGCACAGTTGGGTCTTGTCAACTTACAGATGTGCACAAGTGAACACACAACTTCCTCTGTGAACCTAACTATGTTGCTTCCCCTCTATCTTATCTCCTACAACATAGACTTACACCTGTAAAAGAATGACCTGGTTGTAACAGCTGAAGGACCCAGTAGGACAGGCAGTGCTGTGGGATGTGGGAGAACTGTGAATAACCAAAAGCTGTTGCTTTGTTTCCAGCTGCCATGGAGATGCCTGCTCCGGAGGAGTCCTGCTGCAGCTGACCTCCTCTTTAAGGACCCTGGCTCTGTGGTTCTGTCCAGTTCAAAATGGCAGAAAAGGCTCCACCTGGCTTGAACAGGAAGACGTCCAGGTCGACACTTTCTCTTCCTCCAGAACCTGTGGACATTATCCGAAGCAAAACGTGCTCTCGGAGAGTTAAGATCAACGTGGGGGGACTTAACCACGAAGTCCTGTGGAGAACTCTGGATAGGCTACCCAGGACACGCTTGGGGAAGCTTCGAGACTGTAACACGCACGAGAGCCTCCTGGAGGTATGCGATGACTACAATCTTAACGAGAATGAGTATTTCTTCGACCGACATCCTGGAGCTTTCACGTCTATTCTAAACTTCTACCGAACAGGGAAGCTCCACATGATGGAAGAAATGTGTGCACTCTCTTTTGGCCAAGAGCTTGATTACTGGGGCATCGATGAGATCTACTTAGAATCCTGCTGCCAAGCCAGATACCATCAGAAGAAAGAGCAGATGAATGAAGAACTGAGGCGGGAGGCAGAGACCATGCGTGAGCGGGAGGGAGAGGAGTTTGATAACACCTGCTGCCCTGAGAAAAGGAAGAAACTTTGGGACTTGCTGGAGAAACCGAATTCGTCCGTGGCTGCAAAGGTATGGAGGGCATCGTCTTGGGTCACCTGTGTTGTCAGAAAAGGTGGAGTGCTCACACTCCACTGAGTGTCGTTTTCTTCATTGCTGTGGTAAGACAGAACAAAGCGTGGCTACACAGTACCGTATGTAGGCAGATGCCGTCATTTTTCCTGTGGAATGTCATAAAATGGTGCTAGTCCTTGAGAAATATTATTGTCTGTAGGGACAGGCCTGTACCATAAGGTAGCGTTCTGATTTCCATGGTGTACCACATGGTGTGGTGCCTTGGAGGTGGAGAAAGAAACCATAACTGAGACCCAAAGTCAGAGTCTTGTAGGCCCAGACATGAGCTTCATCTTTGGTCAAGAAGGTGCTGTTATTAGAAGTAGCAAAAGTGCCTCCTGGCCTGATTCAATGAAAGTTCAGGGAAAGAGAAGCTAGCATGGCCCAGAGGACTGAGGGGTCATATACAGGAGAAGGGAACCGTCTTAAAAAGCTGTGTAACACATAGGCCACTGCTCACAATGCACCCATTGACCTGTACTGTGAGGTCTTCCGTCATAGAGCTGTTTTTAACTACTGATGCATGTTTCTTTTATAAAACTGGCATATTATCATGTCTCAGAGTTTATAAAGTATTTGCTTAAAATGAAGGCAAACTCATGTTTTTCATTGTACCTGCATATAAAGCCAAATCTGAATTAGTTTTCTGCCACCGATTTTTGTGTTTGGTTATAATGCATGATTCTGTTTGTCTAATTTTATCTAGAGCATCAAGAGTGAGTGAAAGCCGATTTCCATGCCATATATTTAATTCTATATTGCAATAGGAATGATACAGAAAACATCAAGTTGCCTTTAGCTGCAGGAGCATAACATCAATGGCTTGCTCCTGGTAGATGAGATGGAGTGGGATAGAGAAAGGGAATGCCATGATATGGGACTTTCTGGTTGC
This sequence comes from Peromyscus californicus insignis, assembly GCF_007827085.1. Taxonomy (NCBI): domain Eukaryota; kingdom Metazoa; phylum Chordata; class Mammalia; order Rodentia; family Cricetidae; genus Peromyscus; species Peromyscus californicus. Next base: position 168,003,689 of record NW_026294573.1, on the reverse strand, counting down.
TCTTTCATTTTAAAATTTCTTCCTCTGTAAATGCTAATGGCTACAGGATTAAAATAGAACATATGAGCCTTTTGACCTGAAATGACCATTCTACAGGATCACCGGCAGCATAAATAATGACAGCAGCTGATGCAGATGATGAGAGCATTCGTTCTCATGGTGTTTGGTTTATCTGAGTTGGTTTCTGATTGACTTCCAAAAGCAATTTACTTTCTGGGCAGTATGTGCACTTTAAATAAAAAAAAAATGTCTTTCCTTTACACACAATGAAGAAACGTATCTTGTTGGCGACTATACAGTCTCACTAGCTCTTCTTTCCTTTTTTAGTGACAAATCCTTGGTTTGCTCTTGCTTGTCCTGTATGTAGGAGGGAGATGTGTCACCCGTGTGGAGATTTGTTGGAAAAGGTGATTGCCTTCCCCAGGGTTGAGTGCTCAGTTACATATTTGGGTTCCTATTGAAAGTATGGGGTGGATTTTGAAAGTGAATAAAGTAGACTCTAGATTTAAGTTAGTATTATGGGAGTTAAAAATTAACTTTAAAGAAAGACTTTCAGCAACAGAGGAAAAAGTTAGGTTTACACCAAAAGTTCAAGAAGGAGTTTAATCAAGTATGGAAAATCAAGCAGGTGGATCAAGAAGACTTGAAGTTGGTATGATTGATTTGATCATAACATTATCGATACACAGCTAACGTAGAATGCTGGTGGAGAAGATATTTGAAATATATGTTCTTTCCTTCTTGAAGAAGGTAATGCTAGGCTAGGGTCAGTAACGTGTTTTCCAGACAAGGGAGTATATTTGACTTCTAAAGTTTGGAAGCAGTACCTATTTCTTGATCTCTAGGAAGATAATGGCTTGTTTTAATATACCATTTTTACCCTATATGTCAACAATTATTTAAGCTTGCTTTGTATAGATATGTGCTTAAAACAATATGCAAAAGCTATGTACACTGTCCTTCACTTTTTTATGTTGTTATCAATAGTAAATTTGTTTCCACATATTAATGAAGAGTGATTTTGCTACCTTAAGTACAGTCATAAAGCATTTATGTTTATTTCAATGTCCACATTTCCTCTCTGTTTCAACAGTGAAATATTATGGAACTGTTTATGTCTGATTCCATAGTATTTTAATGAAAGTTTTCCTCTTTTGTCTGAGCTTTGAGACTTTTTAAAACAAGCTTTGCATGATGCTCAGTGTAAACTTATGCTTCAAAAGCAATAAAACTTGTTCTTTTCCTAGAGGGATTTTGGGAATGAGAAGCCCATTCAGCTATGTGTGAACAGCATTTTTTTGTAACTTAAGAATAAGTAGTTGTGTTACATCTAGAGTGGAATGACACTCCAGTCCTCACTGTGTATTTAGGTTCTAAATACATTGGGGGTTCTTTATGTGCATGAAACTCATGTGGAAATTGCTAGAATTGCTCTGTGTTCTTAGGAGGCCTAGGAGGCAGAGATCTGTGGTCCGGATGTCTGTTTACCTTCCTTGCCCAATCATTGCTGCTTTTGTTAGTTGAACTCATGTTCCACACGCACTATACGCTTAAAGCAGAAACTTGTGAAAATGCTCCCTTCTTCCCAGAATTTACAATCTGTCCTTTTATCTCAGGAATTTCATACCACTGAAAATACTGGAATTTTCCTCTTCTAATTTTTCTATATTTTCTGATCTGTCTGTAATGTTTCTGTAATAAAGTACAGCTGGGCATGTTGCTGCAGAGCTATAATCCTAGCACTCAGAATGAAGAGACAGGAAGATTGCTGGCAGTTAAAATCAACCTAGGCTGTATATCTAGTTCCAGGTCAGCCCGTGCTATGTACTGAGACCTTGTCTCAGAAAACAGAAACAAACAAATGAAAAAAAAAATGAATGTTTTGAGATTATTTGTCATTCCAACCACACTCCTAGTGTGGAAGGAAAAGATTTTTATCAGACTACCCATAATAAGTTAACTATCTACTCACTGATATATAATGCATATTCAATAATTGAGTAGCAATTGGTCAGCCACGCTATGTGTATCCATTGTGATGCACATACTCACTACCGACCTGCTCTACTTCATGTTTGGATAGGATCCTGTCAGTAAGAATTGGACCCTTAGAGAACAGGCTCTCCAGTATCACATAAAGAGCTACATTGCCAAATAACTTTCAATGTATTAGAACAACAACAAAGACAGAACAGGGCATAGGAACACAGTCTATTTGAAACATCAGTATTTGACAAATTAGCTTCTGTGCATATGCACAGGAGATGGTGAACAATAATTGTACTTTTTATAAAATCTGAAAGGACCGGTAGAAATGCTTTCTCTGGGTTTCAGACACGGCTCAGTGGTAGGTGCTTGAATAATATGTGCAAGGGTGTTAAATCTTAGCACTGCAGCCAAGGGAAATGTCTTCCTCAGTTCTTAGTGGTATGGTATGACCTATGATCTGGTTTTGCAGCCTAAGTTTACGTTTGCAAGGCGGACCTTGTCTTCTTTCCAGTTTGCCAGTCTATCTTAGGACCTATATTCACCTTCAGGTAGAGATATTGCCCTGAGTTAAGATGACAGGCTGTTTGTCAATGTTGGGTCCAGCCACATGGGCCTGGAAAATGACTAGGACACCTCTCTGAACACATGTGAGAGGGGATTATTGGCTCTGTTATGTTTTCATAGGACTGTGGAAGGCCACGGGCCAGGATTAACTCAATGTCAGTTCCCTGGGCAGTGGATTGGAATTAGATTTGAGCCTGTACCTCTTCCAGACTGGAACAATTTAGTCTATTTCCAGATTCAAAGCATTTTTCTCTCTTTATTTGGCCTTTTCCAAGGGAGCTGCAATAGCCATTTCCTATAAATATCACTGACAGGGACTTCAATATAAGGGATGTTTAGAAGATCTGAGGACAATACTTCTTGTCCCCTGTAGCACCCTCAGGCTTGAGGTAGAGAACAGAGGCACACAGCTGCCTACATTCTGAAGTAGACTAACTCACTGCATGCCACACAAGGCCACACTCTGGATGTCTAACGACAGCTGTGGACTGAGGACATCAGCTCAGTGTCCACAGCATTGCCTCAGCCTGGGCACAGGTAGAAATGACTCCAGAATAGTGCCTGGCAGCAGACTGATCTCAGACTGAGGAAACACAGGGAACCAGGGTTCCAAGCAGCTCTGACCCGGGAAGAGCTGAACACAGAAATACATTTCTGCTCAGTGGAACCAGACAGTGGGGGCCACACAGCAGCCTTGTCAGACATGGCACGGAGTCAGGAGTGGACACTAGATCTTGTCTGCTTCCTCTTCAGTTCCCTCATTTGCCATGGCTGACCTGCTTCACACACATTTCCCACTGTTCTTGAGTTTCGCCTCCTTCCCCTTCCCCTCTCCTCACTCTTGAAGTCCTGGCCCCCTCCCCCTCCTCCTGACCCTCTCTCTCTTCCTTCTTATTCTTTCTTCATTTTCTTCTTCCTCCTCTGTCTCTGTCCTTCACAAACAGCCTCTTTGTCCTAAATGACTCTTCATCCTCATCCTCCACCCGCATCCTTTTCCTCCCTTCTTCTTCCTCTCCTCCCTCTCCTCTACTCAGTTCTCCCATCTTTCATGCTTAGGAAGTGGCTTTATAGCTTAAGGGAAGTGGAGGTGATTAACCAGAAAAATGTTTTCCCAACAAGTTTTTATTAATAGCCACCTAACGAGAAAAATTAAATTTTCCCTAAAGAAAAGGAAGAAACCAAACAACAAAGAAGAAGATGGAATAACATTTTTTTAAAGTGGAGCTTAAAATGCTGCAAATGATCATCTTGTCTAAGTCTCTTCAGCCTTTCCCATTAGAACTACTTTCCCCGCCCCCCTTACAGCTGTTATTGTTTCCATTGAAGTTGCAGGGATCTGGGAAAAGGATATGAATCCATGCCCCTGTCTTTGACTCCTTCTTTCCATACTCTACATGGCCATCATGGGTAGCATGGCCCAGCACAGCACCTAAAGCAAGCCTGGACCTCCTACTCCCTGGAGACCCGGGGTCAATGTCAGGAGCTTCCCACTGTTGGGTTGCTCTGTGTGCAATAGCACACACCCTCCCTTATCCCACTGTGTGGGCCTTTAATGTCACAAAAACAGTAAAGAGAAAATACATCAAAAGAAACAAGAAAACCCTTTGAGCTCATCAAGGAGAAAGAATATGTAGCATTCTCATTCTTTTTATAGTATCTGGATCAATCATTCTAATGCTTTGAAAGAAAAAAGCTACTAGAGTAGAACCACAGGTGATTTCTGCTTAGTTCAAGAATGGAACTGTCACATGTTGACTTGTGGGTCTGTCTGTACAGGGCCAAGCTCTGCCATATGATAGTCTTCATCTAACTCTGTGATGCCTCTCTTTGTGATCAAAACCAAGTGACAACAAACATTCACATAATGACAGACTCAAAAGATGATGATGCAGTGTGAGCACACACAGAGAAATCTGCCTGCATCTATGCAGTTTTGTGAAGTAGACAGGTTGGTAATTCTTAACTAGGATTGACAGTTGGTTAATTACCACGCTAGTGGCTGCTTTGGTGTTCCTCAGTCTCCTTTCTCCTTTTCTTTCTGAATCTTCTTCTCTCTTCTCTTTCTTCACTCACATTTTTCAAAGTAAGCCAGTCTGTGTTCTCTGGTACTATAGCATAAGTGTTCAGAGGTGCCAACAGGAGATGGGAGATTGAACACAATGTGGCCAAGCTGTGGAAGATGAACTTGGAGGCTGATGTTTTTATTAAAAAAAAAGAAGAAAAAAGCTTCATCCATGCAGACAGAGTAGTCAAAATCCCAGCTTAAAAATATAGATAAAAAAGAAAGCAGATTAGATAGAAAATAACAGAATTTGGGTTCAAATATTCCATTCCTTATGGTCTTATGGTCTTTTTCTAAATTCCACTTCTCTGTTTTTCCAGAAAGGCTGCTGTGAAAGGCCCCTCTGCTCCACTTGGTCACATTTGATCAGGATGAGAAAAGCAGGCAAATAGGAGGAACCCACAAGCTCAGTGTGAGCCTAACCTGACGGAGGTGTGAGAATAGAGTCTGCTTATTTGCTATTTTGGCTGTTACTTCAATCTAATTATTAGTAACTTCTTTTTGCATGTGAAGACATCTCTCTTTACACTGTAACTTGTGTGATCACCCTCAACTACTCCCCACCCCGTGCCACGGAGCAGGGAATTGAACTCGGGTCTTCCTGCTTGCCAAGAATCTACTCTGTACCCAGGAATATTTGTGAAAAAAGAAAAATCCAAGAATTACTCATTTTTCATTTGTTTGTTTGTTTGGTTGGTTGGTTAGATGTTTGTGGTTGTTTTGAAGAGATCCGGTCCTAACATGCCACCAGCTTTTCATCTCTTTAAAAGACAAAACAAAGAGAAAGCATTCATGCTTCTTTCAAACTTGATTTTAAACATCAGTAAGTAATTATCATTCTCAAAGTTAATCTAAAAACCCAAGAAGCGCTTTCTACACTGCCTAATATTATCAAAAGCCGGAATGCATTTGCAATATTTAAATGCCATGGCTTTGAAACCCCAAGCAATAGCAGATTTGTTTTATTCCAATAAGAGCCTTTGTGAAGTGAATGAGCTTCTATTTTAAGTCAGCCTAAGTATGATGAAAAATGGTCGCAATATTGAACACTCTCCACTTTGGAAGATTCTGGAAGGGTTTGAACAATATGTTTTGATTAACCGCTCTTGCTGGAGCTTGATCCCCCATTAAAATGGTAAGAAGAAACCAAACCCTTCAAATGCTAAGAGCTTAGAAGGAAATTCCAGTTGCTTGTTCAGAGAGCTTACCCATCTTGTTTGTGTTCAAGAATTTGTTTTCTAGTGGAATAATGCCTTGAGAGCCTGTCTGAAAGTTGAATGAAGCTGCTTTGATTCATTGAGGAGATGGCTAAAAATTGTCTTTCCATTTTTGTTCATATTTTCATGGTTTAGCTTTGTCTACAGCATGTTACAGAGAACACATCATTTTTTTTTCAAAACTGATAGACTAGTATACACGGCATGGCATAGAACAGTGACAGTCACACTGACGTATAATATGATATAGATAGAGCAGTTAATTGACCTAGAACTGAACATCGGCAAATGATGTTTTGAATGTCATTGGTTTGTTCCCTTTAATGATCCACTTTTAAGTTTGGCAGAAATATCAAGCATGTGACAAAAAAGAAATCACTTCCCAGAGGATACATTAATACGACCATTATGGAACTTCAAGCTTTAAATATAAAGTATTGAATGTCTTATTGAATATTACAATAAGTAGTACACAAATTCAATCATCAAAAAGAAAAGGTTTTAGATGTCTTATTCAGGTTTGATTCTTCTGTACTTCCAAATTGTTCCACAAAAAGACAGTTCACTAGAAATCCATGCACTAATGATTCAAATAAAGTAACAATAAAAAAATCCAAAGCAAAAAATAGGAATGGAAAGATATTTTTTAAATTGCCATAGTAACACTAGAGAATATTTTGTTTTTTGCAAAATGCTGTGCCTAATTTTAGGGAAATATTACAATCTTACAATTTTAAATAGCCTTTAGTGTTCATAAACAAAATTTGTGCTCATGATTGGAAGAACTTGCCTCTCTGGCCTTAGTGAATGTCACTAAATGGCCCAAAAGAAGAGCCGTTCATAATAGAGACACCATCTGTGTGCCATTTTGAACTGGATTTTTCCTGATAAAACATGCTTTCAAAAATGATTAACAGTCAATTATAGAATTATTACTTGAATTAAAAATCTATTTTAATGAAATCATAGCTACATAGGTGTAAAAGAGCTGACAAAGTATAATTCATGAGGTAGATTTTTGTTTCGAGCAATGATTTAGCATTGCTGATTTTATTTCATTTGAGAGTAAGTGCAGAGTTCCTTGACATTCAACAGTTTTAATGTGCTGAGCCATTAATCTGAACTATATGTAATGTAAATTGAGATTAGGCATGCCAGTGACTGAGAGAATTTAGCTGGCCACAGAGCTTAACGTGTTTGAGGCTTTCTCCTCCTTGTATAAATTAATAAATTAATGTTTTATGTTATATATGAAAGGGGCAATTCTATACAATAAGAGATTTATAGACATCTCATGACACATTTATCATTAGAAATAACTTAGACAGGCATGGCAGCATGCTTGTATTCTCAGAACTTGAGTGATTGAGGCAAGAAGATTACATGTTCAAAGGTAACCTGGTCTCCACAATAAGACGCTGCTTCAAGATAAATAAATCAGTATTAAGTAGGAGATATGCACACACACACACACACACACACACACACACACACACACACATACACACACACATGCCTACTCACTTTAGGTAATTTTAAGGTTTGATAGGGGCTTTCTCAGATACAATCCATCAGGAAATTTTCTTGCTTATCAATAGCCTGAAATGAAGCTGTTCTTGTATGAGCAGAGATATCCTCAACATCAAGCATGTTCCATACAGCATGTGGGGAGCAGCACTTCCTGTGTCTATCAACAGTGTATACCACCTCCTCCTTCTTTCTCTTTCCCCATTTCTCCTGAACTAGAATTGAAGATGGCTTCGTATCTCAGAATCAGAATTAAAGGAGTTAATAATGAGGTATCTCTGTGAGTGCATTGGCAGCCTAACTTCAGACATAACCATTCTAGTATAAAGAAAACAGCTAGCTATGGACCAGCAGAGTATCATAACAGATACAGAGGTGGATCATGGTAAAGAGGAAGATGTTTGCTTTCGTCTTGATGAAGATGTTCAAGGAGGCACCGAAAGCTAACATCACAACCATTCCATACTTGGCATCTGTTTACTGTTCATATTTGACTGTGTATATTTCTATGTTTAAGTTGACTTCTTAAAATACATAAATTAAGTAGAGGTTACTTACCCTCTCTCTCCCTAAGTCACCCTTTTATTGTTTTTATTAACCCTGAAGTAAAGGAGGTCCTCTGGATATCCCAAAGGACAAGGCACTGAAGTAGATATATCTGTCCAGATGCATACACACTGCCACTTCTCCATCTAAGCATGTTAAAATATAAAGAATGCCCCTGCACGAAAACGCAGTCAACTGGAACATATATTTGTTAATTTAGTGTAGATTCAACTTTGTCATCCAAATAAGACGTTCAGCCCATTCAGAATATAACCTCCTGTGATAATCCGATCAAGCATGAAAACCCACGAGAAGTGCTCTATTACCCAAGAATAGAAAGATGAAGTGTTTTTATTAGTCTCCCAGGGTTTTGTTTCAGGATGTTGGAGGTCATTGCTACCCTGAGTGTCATGATTTAACTTGTGTCTCATTGAGTCACTCCTGATGCAACCACAAGTGTTGAATGTCACCCTAAATAGATGACACTCAAGCCTATGCCACAGCAGTACCAAGGGCAACCAAGTGATCTCAGCACAGCATCCTTTCCTGAAACCTCCCTCAGGGTATTTGCATATGAGAGGAAGGACTTCTGACCACTGCTATAACTCTAAGTCAATGTAAAACCTCGAGTACAGCTTTGGATATTGAACTGCAGTTGTCCTAGCTGGTGACATCCAACGTGTATCCTCAACCAAATTTTCAGCTAGGAACTTCTTTTTTAACGTTGAGATTTTAGTTTGCATTTCTAAATGGCATTCCTCTTTAGCAATTTGTGTGGGATTATCTGACTTTTATTTTGGTGTCAGACCGGGGCGTTTCAACCAGAACTTGGTTGAATTAAGAAATAAACCAGTGCCACTGTCTATGACAAATTTCTATGACCAGATTTGTGCTGTGACTGATTCACTTCATTCACACAGTGAGAATTTATGCTGAGGGAAGCTAGTAGAGGTCCTGCATGGTGCCCTCAAGGTGAGGAATCTGTGAGGTTTCAGTGCATGTGTTGGTGTACAAGCAGACAAACATCGGTAAGCAGTGTTGCTGTTCAACTGCTGATAATTTGCGGTGCCACAGACGGAATGAACTGCATACTCAAAGAATACAGATAAGAATGAGCAGGCTAGGAAACAGGAAACCGTGCATTTGCCATTTTACATTGGCTCTGTAAAAATCTAGCACATTTTATTGTATTTCTTAAATGAATTCTGCAGGTGTGAAAATTATTGCATTACATAAGGAAAGTAATTGCATTATGAGTAATATTACAATTGAGAGCAAAAAATCTGTTTTTTAGTACTGGTCTTTATTTTTCCATCTCTAGCACAGGAGCCATTATAAACATTTCAATCTCCACAGACTGTTTATAATGTAATAATCACATATGCCTTCCCCCTCTTTAAATTTTGAAAGATTAGCATGAGGTAGCTTAATAATCAGCAAACTATTTTGATTAACAATATAGCGTGTACAATTTGTTCCCAAAGAAAGAATGATGAATTTTTCTTTTGTACTTTGCAATGAATGAGCTGGAAGACAGGGTAACAGGTCTGGGTTGTTTACAGGCCATCCCAGCCTGCCTGTCAGAGGGGCCTCTTGGTGTATTTCCAGTGTTGATGAGATTGGTCAAGGCACCATATTACCACTGAGGAGGATTTGGAAGGCATGATAATGCCTTTCTCACAGAAATTTAGCCTGTAAGAACATCCCTTAATTGCTTCCTTAGAGTTTGATTTCCTCTCTGCCTACGTAGGCTCACTGCATCCTATACTCTTCTTTAATAACCCACTTCTGTATTCCTTCACCTGGACCAGATCTTCCAAATGAATTAAAAAGAAACCTGTCCCGCCCCCAGGCCAATGTGCAGCCCCTTCCCACTGAGCTCCCCAAGAGCCTTCCTCAGGAGAGACTGTGTGAGCTAGTATGTAGATTATTAAACAAACTCCTGCTTCTCCATTTGATTCCTTGGGCTCTTGTTAAAATTTGCATTTATGCTAGCTTTTCCTTGTATCATTGTTGTGTGCTGGTATTTGTTAAACTTCATGATGTGAAACATAGTATAGATTATAAATTAAGGAAAGTAGATGACCAATCGCAAATTCAGCCTCCTTTTGTTTTTAACTTGGAAGCCAGGGAGTCTAAGAGGAGGTATGCTTTTCCTTCATGGTTTCTTTGAAATCAGAATCTAGATTGTTCTTTCCCTGTTTCTTTGAGAAGAACGGGTTTGTCATAAACTCAGCAAGGAAAGTAAGGCTTACCTTCTCATCCCTGTGGCTGCTGCTTTCTCCTCTGAGCCTCCTAATTTGAGCAGAAACGTAACTTGGGGGAGGCTGCAGGTAGTTCACACCCGATAGAGAACCCAAAGCTGTATTTGCTTCCAGCTGAAACATTCTCCAAACAGCTTCCTCACGCCCATCAGCACAATGGCTCTAGTTTCCAATTCTGAGCCCCTTTCCTTTCTCACAATCCCATTTCCCTCACAACGAGGGAAAAATGAGCCTAATTCCCCACAGTCTAAGACCTCACACAATTTCCATTTACTCTCTACATCAGCAGTGGGAAGCCATTTTCTGAAAAGGGCCAGGGAGTCAATGTTTTCAGTTTTGTGGGACTCGCAGTCTTCACTCAGCAGGTGTGGTCAGAAAGCAACTAGAAGGGATCTGAAGCAACAAGGCTTCTTCCGACTTCCAATCAAACTTGACTCTCCAAATGGGGCCTATTTGGACACTGTTATTTTGTGCCAATCCTGTGAGAAACATCACTAACCCCATTGAGCAGATTAGAGAGCTGAGCCTTTTCCTGCTCAGGTAGACCTACCATGCTTTCTCACTGTTGTCCAGTGTCCCTGTCACTCCTTCAGAGTCCCAGAAGACATCGCTTCAGGACCTAAAGCATCCTGCTAGCCATCCTTCAGGAAAGCAACCAATGCTCAGTCCCCTCCTGAATGCCCCACATCTTGAAATCCATTAGCAGGGGATGGAATTTACATCCAGTGTCTTGAACTCTGGCTACGATCTCTGAGCCTGCTCTCTACGCCCCCACTGAACACACACTTTGTTCCCTATGCAAGATCTTTATGACTGCTTGTCTAATTCACGTTCCACATCATTGTGGCCACTAGATACCCTTCTATAGTCTAGGCTCTGCTCATCTTAGACTCCTGTGAAGGGTCACTAACTGGACTTCTTCACATTATCTCTTCCTCCCGCATTTCCAGTCTACTCTCCATTTGGCCAACAGAATTACCTTTTAAGACACATCTATGATGGATTGCTCCTGACACAGAAGCCTCACTGACTTCTCATTGCCCAAAGTCTAGTTAAGACTCCTTGGCATTTCACTGACGACCTCTAGCCCCTTTCTGTCCAGCCTTACCACTCCTGAGGTGCACGACTCTAAAGTCCTGATCTCTGCTGAGATGGGGCTCTTGGCTAGACCTAGTTCTCTGCCCTCTGCAGGCAGTAACCCCATATGACTGTATCTATCTATGGAGAGCAGGAGTGACACTTCTCTAACTTGTTCAAGGATGCCTGCAGCTTAGCTGCAGCCACACCTGCAGACACATGGCACATTGATACCTCTGTGAGCACCATTGCTTCTTCAGTCTGGAACACTGTCTATTCCCTAGCATTCTTTTTTATCTCAGCTCGCATGCCACATTTCTGTGACTTCTTTCTGACTCTACTGTTTTCCCTAGTCTTGCAGCCAGAAGATTTTGTCTGTGCTGTGCTCCTCTCCTTGGATCATGGCCTCAGAGGGACCAGAGCACCTCTTACCTTCAGTTCCTGACACCGTGCACAGTTCTGACTCAGAGTAACAAGTTCTCATTTCCTGCTACCAAATGGCACTGAAGGGTAATGATAGTAATAAAACCATGCTTGCAAATAGTTTGATGTCTCTGTGATGATTAAACAACACGGTTAGAAGTTGAATATCACATCCTAAATAATCAGACCTGGGTATTGCCAGGTTTGGCTTTGACAGTTTAAGAAAGTTGGAGATTTTATCGGTTTTAAATTGCTCTATGTTTTTAAATGTAAGCCAAGAGCCGCCGCAGCTGTGAGTTTTATATTTTTGTAATATATAACTTCTCCCTTCAGACATCAGTGGAGGCTTCTCTGTATGCTGCAGAGTTTCTGTAAAGAAAGGAGTCAGGTGCTGCTGAGAGGCAGGCTTTCAGATATGTTGCCTTTCCAGGTCTGCTCATTTTGTCATCTGAATCACAGATTCTTGTCAGTGGCAATAGGTGGCCTCTCAGTCTCTGCGTGCTGCACAGGAGAGCTGGCTCTGACTTCAGGCATGTGTCCGTCCACACCTGAGAGGATGGACATGTCATTTCATTACATTCAGCTTAACTTTGGAGAACTTTGGGTCGAAGGGATATTTGGGACGTAGACTCAGCATGTACTACTTACAACTCTGAGTGTGATAAGACAGACACTCATGTCCACCATGCATGGAGTGACACATTACCTGCACATGGACATCGAGGGACAGTGGAAGCCTTGGCAGCTGGTCCCCCTGATGCCCAGAAAAGCTTCTCAGGGTACAGAGAGTCTGGAAGGCAGCCTGATTTGAAGGACTTCCTGTTTCTGGAGGCTGCAGACAGTTCTTTGTCAGGATACTGTCTCCCCAACACATCTGCAGTGTGTTGAGAGCTGTAAATGAGAAAGAAGGACAGAGTCAGTCCAGCGCTGCCCAGAGGGGACAGGCCCTGCAAGGGGACCTCATCACTGATAAGCCACAAATAGGGTCAAATCCAGGGTTTGAAACAAGATTAATACAGGGGTTTTATGGAGAAATATTAAAGGTAATATTTTTTGAAAATCATAATTTTAATAAAGATTGATTACTTATTCTCACTATAAAATGTAGAATAATAATGTTATCTACATAAGTGAACTGATTTTGTATAAACAAAAATATTTTTCTGGAAATGCCTTAGTTAAGATTTTATAGAAAAAAATCATGGGGAATATTTTGTTTGTTTCAAAAGTGCTTGTAATCTGCACACTATTTTGCCAGCAAGTATGCTGAGACAATATTCTGATATTTCAGAAAATACTTTTGGGATTTTCTAATTTACTTTTTCCTAACAATGCTCATTGAGCACGTTTTAAAATTCTGTTACCTGTGAAGTGATTTTGTCTTCTTTCCGTTTAACAATTCACAAAACTATTTTCAGAACTATTTTGTGGATAATCAACCAGAATTTAAGCCTTAAATGTGCCGTCTAGGAACATAATTGCAGTTGCTCACAGTTAGCTTTTTCATGTGTTAAATCTTTTGACTTTTGACGCTATCACACCTGCTTTTGAGTTTTTAGTTCTGTCGTAGTGTAACTTAGTTCTCTGGGGATTCGGTATAGAAGGGAGGACAGAACGCTGCCAAGTTACACTATGTTCCCAGTTCTTTCACTGCAAACTGTACCAAAGAAAAGTCATGCTTGAGGAAATTATAAGATTTTATAGGAGACCGAGTTGGTAGACATAGAACGACCAGAATTCATTCTCTATACAAGCACAAATTAGAGCAGAAGTCAGTTTTCTATGTAGAGAAGTTTAATTATGCAGAATTTACTAGGCACAGGAGGCTTTCTGAACCAGGAAATAAAGCAGAAGGGATAAAATAATGTTAGGAGAAGGAGAAAGTATACATAAAGGCCACAGGAAAGGACAACAGTGTTGGATGCATGCATGGACGTTAGGGGACTGTCAAGAGCAGAAAGTTGATGGAAGGCTCAGGAGAGCCCTGCTTTGCTCTCACCTGAGGCCCACCTGAGAGTCTGTGCTCATCAGTAGATGGGCTTCTGTTTGTGCACAGTGCTGGGGCATAGCACAGTAGCAGAGCTATAGGCTCAGGGTTAAGACATCTGGAATGGAGGGCTGACTCAGATCCTTCACCCACTTAGAGAGTTTGCTCAGCCTCAGAATCTTCATCAGATGGGGGAAAGGAGAGCAGTAAGTAGCAAATACAGTTGTTATAAAGACAAAATTAGATACTTAGCAGAAACCCTGGTATACATACACATCTAGAATATACATTACCATCACTATTACCCAAAAAATAGTCATCGCAAAGAAAATATTTTCCTTTAAATATTAAGGATTTATGTTGCAATATGGTAATTTTATTTGAGTGTGAAGGACATCTGTGCACATGTAGTAAATTATTTTCCTCTCATTTTAGAATAAATCCTTTAAGAGCAGCTAATTGAATTAATATTTATTGATTTATCCAAGTTTTCTTGAAAATGATACATTAGATAAGTGGAAACTGGGATATAAATTAAAATCTTAAAGACCCTCTGCTTTGGGGGGTGGTAAATGGGACCTACTAATGTATGAAGAGAGAGAGACAGAGACAGAGAGGAGACTGACTTGGCTATTTAGTACTTGACCTAGCTGTCCTCTTTTCCAGATGGTCACTGTCGTGTCAATCACTGATATTACTATAACTGCCCGAAAGTTTAGCAGCTGTCAATAGGTCTATTCTTGCTCAGAAATGGTGACTTTGCTCTGGGGCAGCGAAGCAATCAGTCTATCATGTTGCACTTTCTGGTTGGGCTCACTGGTTCACCTGTCTTATCTAAGTATTTGTGGACAAAGTATGAAGTTAAACACAGAACACTAACCTTCTAAAGTCCCATCATTCTGAGTCATTAGTAATAATATATTTTATTGCAAATTATTATTTAACCTCAGCCTTAAAATTGTCCATGCTGCACTTCAAAAACTCTCAAGTTTGTTCAAAAACAATATAGCAACTAGGGAGTCACTAGAACATTAGTAAACACTAGTTTTTAATTTGATTCAGTTTTTTTCATCTTGAATCACATTTGCTAACTTTAAGACTGAGATATGGATATTCCATAATATTTGTTTTCCAATGTGGATATTTATTTAAATAAGGTCATTCCCCTTAAAATATCACATTTTATTTGTATTAGCATCTAATGAATCACCATCTTGATTAAGCGTATGCATTAGTAGGTCTCATTTCCTCAAATTATCTAAGACATCTTACAGAGACTGGCATCATGACAGGATAATAGACGACTGGGTTGTGGATAGAGAAACAGAGACTAAATAATCCAAATCAAAAGGGAAAGCCAGAAAGACAAACTAGATCACGGATGGGTCTTTTGTTACTCTCATGCTCACTGTTCTTGCTGTAGTATATTAAATCTACTTGTTTTCCTTCTAAAATATCCAAGATTTGATAGGCAGAGAGAGTGATAGATGATAAATTACAGATGGATTGGGTACATAGACAATAGACAAATGATAGCTAACTTAGATAAATAGTAGATAGGAGGGAGGGAGGGAGAGAGAGAGAGAGAGAGAGAGAGAGAGAGAGAGAGAGAGAGAGAGAGAATAGACAACAGATAAGAGCTGTAAGTTGTTAGATATAGAATACAGATGATTGGTTGAAGATGATAATAAAGGGAGGATAGATTGAAAATAAAAGATTTTATAGAGAGGTAGATAATAGAGAGAGATGATAGATATAAGATAAATGGTAGATAAATGGAAGCTAGATTGAAGACACATGATGTAAGATAGATGATAGAGAAATGATAGATAGATAGGTAGATAGATAGATAGATAGATAGATAGATAGACAATAGGTAGATAGAAAAATGATAGATGGTAGATGATAGGCTAATAGATAGATGATAGATATGATAGATGGTATATAGATGTATGTTACATTGAAGATATATAAGAGATAGATGTTAGATGGATAAGGAAATGTTGGAAGCAAAATATAGGGAAAATAAATGCAATATTTCAAGACATAGACACTCCTCTAGTTGTCAGGAAATGACAAATTTTGGACACTCTAAATGCTAAAGCAAACACACAGGTTTAAAAAAACCAAAATTCCACAAAATCTGGACTTCTCAGGTAAACCTCATAGTTCCTCTCTAAGTAAGGATCTTTGACAAGAGAGATGTGATGTACAGGGTCAGCTCTGCACATGTCATTCACCTATTGGACAGTGTCATTGACTCTTTGACACTGCCCTGTGTGCTAAGAATCCAGCCTTGAGGACAGTAGGCAGCATTAGTGCACCACCACTGCAGAAGGAACAGACAAATGGCATGCAGTCAACACATTCTTCATCTCTGTGGTTTCACACCCATGATTCAACCAACCACGGATAAGGCAGATTCCGGGATAAAAGTATATGTACTGCACACTTACAAGCTTTGTTTTCGTGTTTCAGTTTTCTGTAAACAATACTGTAAGACCACTTATCTACATAGTTATTCATATTACTGTAAGTAATGTAAAGATGACACACAGAGGGATGTGTGTAGATACATGCAGATACTACAGCATATTATATGAAATTTGCTGCGAGGACCTGAGCTTGTCTGGACCTTGGTGTTTGCAGGGCATCCTGGATCCAATTGCTCAGGGGTGCAGAGGGACAACTAACTGTCTAATACAATAAAAAGGGTGAATGAGGTGGGGAAATAAAGCAAGAAGTAAGGATGGGGAGTGTCTCCTGGCTGGCAGCTCTAATTGAAGTAGGTTTTTCAAGGGAAGGTGTCACTGGAAAGAGCATACTGAAGTAAAATTCTGAAGTGAACCTGCCTGGCAACTGTGGTTCCCAGCTTGGGTGATTCTCGTACTTCAGGAAACATTTGACAATGACAGAAGCTTTGGGTTTTCAACTTTGGGATAAAAGTGCTACTGTCACTGGATATGTGGAGGTTGGGATGCTGCCACATGTCTCACAGTTGACAAAAGAGCGCCTCAAAGCACAAGGTTTTCTAGAGGACCTGGCTCTGGCCTAGTTTCAAGGATAACACTGGGGAGTGAGCCTGGGAAGCCCGGGAGTTAAGCTCACACACTTCACAGGAGTCCGGATCCTATGGGGCTCAGGAAGCCTTTCTCTGAGCATGTTCCCTTTTCAAAAGCTCTGAGGTCATGGAGCCACAGGTAGGTTCTTTTGAAACAATCTCATCCCAGCTCCCATGTTGGAAATAGATGCTAGTGAAGGGAAATGGTGCAGATGGATGTTTCTGCAATAAATGTGAACAGTATATCCCACTAACTGATGCAACTACATGATAAACTGGTAGAGTCCCATATGAAACCCTTTAGACAATTTATAGTCATCTTAAAACTGGCATCTATGGATGCAACATCCTGGCTATTCAGTTTTTAAATCATAGGAGGTAATGCTGTCTATGAAAAATTAAATTTTAATAGTTACAGCAACAGAATGTCTCAAAACAAAAACAAAAGACCTTTAAATACATAAGGCACCTTAGGAATGCCAGTGCCGGTCAATTTGTCTTCAGCAACTTTCACAAAAGAAAAGAAGCATTTTTTTTTAATGAACTAGATTTATTAACTAAATCACATTGCTCCATGTGAAACTTCTGTGGAATCATATTAAACATTGAATAGAAAATTTACTTTTTTAACTTTTATTTTTGAGGTTTAGATTAATTATACTTCTCCCTTCCCTTTTGTCCCTCCAAATCCTCCCATATACCCTTTCCTGCTCTCCTCCAAATTCATGGCTTCTTTTTCAATAATGTTATTGCATGGAAGTATATAGATGTGTGTACATATATATTCCTAAATATAACCTGTTGAGTACATAATGTTACTTCTATGTGTATCTTCAGAGCTGTCCATTTGAGACTGTGCAGCCAATCGGTACGCTCTTCCCTCTTGTCGACCACCCCTCCCACTCCCAGCTTTACTCAGTTGCCCATAGCTCAAAGAAGCATTTATAAGAATTAAAACCATGCAGCTCAGAATACCAAAATATCTTGGGGCAGGGGTTGGGGGAGGGGTCATCTAAAGAGGATCATTTCAAAAAATAAGTTAAGCAGGGGAGACAGATAGATGAATATAAATATTTTGGAAAAAGGCAAATCCTACCCAGATAAATGTGGGAGAATTGCAAGAGAACAAGAAACTCTCATCACGAAAGCTCCCTGCACCCATGTTTGACTGTGGTACCCAGGTTAAGGCTCAGAGCCCACACTGCTACAAGCCTTTTCCTACTGCAGTGCCCTATCAAATCAGCTAACTTCATTTTTTTTTGCTGTTGTTCAATATATATTAAAAAAAGTCTCTTTCCCTCCTACCTTTTTAAAATTTCTTTGACATTACAGAGCACTAATGATTTAAAGATTTAATTAGACAAAGGTTCCTGTAGTGGCAGTAGAAGCTACTTCTCACCCTCTATGCAGGGACAGGAACTGTCCCTTTGTAAAATGTCTTCGTAACTGTGCTCCACTGAGCAGGTAAAATTATGCTCTTTTATTGCAGGAGAAGACATGCTTGTGAGTTCATATGTTTAAAATCATGTGAGGCACTTTAGTATTTGCTTTGTGGCCATACGATTTTGGCAGAAACTACTATTTAGAGCCCCAATTTGGGATGTTTGAAGACTGATAAAATTGAATCCTTTCTCCTCTCTTTATCCCCATCTCTTTGACTCCCTCCTCTGGATTCCCACTAAAGGTTTACAGGGTTAAGAAAGGTCATTGAGTCTCACCCTTACAAATCATGTGACACTTGAGGTAACACCTCCACCTCATGTGCTTCAAGCTCTTTTACTCTAATGTAGGGTGGCCACACTCCTGTCTCACATGATCCTGCTAAGGACTGAATGGGTTAGTCCATGTTACTTAGGTTAGAGGAATACCTGACACACAGTGAGTGCAAGGTAAGAGGCTGTGTTGTTATTACTGATGTCTCTTTTAGCAGCAACGTGTGGTGGTATTGTGTTCCCCAAAATATTGTGCACACTAATAAACTTATCTGGGGTCAGTGACAGAACAGCCATAATATTAAACATAGAAGTTAGGCAGTGATAGCACACGCCTTTAATCCTAGCATTCCAGAGGCAGAAATCCATCTGTTCAAGGATACAGCCAAGCATGGTGACTCATGCCTTTAATCCCAGAAAGCGAGCCTTTAATCCCAGGGAGTGATGGTAGAAAGCAGAAAGGTGTATAAGGCATGAGGACCAGAAACTAGAAGCATTTGGCTGGTTAAGCTTTTAAGTTTTGAGCAGCACAGTTCAGCTGAGAGCCATTCGGATATGAGGACACAGGGGCTACCAGTCTGAGGAAACAAGATCAGCTGAGAAGTTGGCCAGGTGAGGTTAGCTGTGGCTTGTTCTGTCTCTCTGATCTTCCAGTGTTCACCCCAATAACTGGCCTCAGGTTTGATTTTATTAATAAGAACTTTTTAAGATTCCTGCTACAGCAAGGTGTATGAGCAGTGAAAATAGCTC
Organism: Peromyscus californicus insignis; assembly: GCF_007827085.1. Taxonomy (NCBI): domain Eukaryota; kingdom Metazoa; phylum Chordata; class Mammalia; order Rodentia; family Cricetidae; genus Peromyscus; species Peromyscus californicus. The sequence continues at coordinate 167,984,510 of NW_026294573.1, read as the reverse complement.
CTAAGTAATATGCAGAAAAATTGCAAGTAATTCCCTAAGGATTATCTGTAATATTATCAATAAATTGGGTCTTACTCTAAGAAATATCATGCAGGGATGGAGAGATGGCCCAGTAGTCAGGAACACTTGGTGCCTTACAGGGGACTAGAGTGGTTCCTAATCCCATGTGGAGTAGCTCACAATTGCCTTTAACTGTCGCTCCAGGAAATCTGGCGCCCTCCTCTGGCCTCTGTGGGCACTAGTGTACGTAGGGAACATACATATGGAGTCACTGGTAGGCAATTCTTTTAATTGCTTTTTTAAAAAAAAAGATGACTTTTTCTGTTTCTTCTTAACTATTTTCTGTGAATTTGCTTCCTCAAATTAGATCTTAAACTGGATGAGGATTCTATGGATTTGTTTCATTTTTCCTTCCCTCTAATGCTAGGACCAGTGTCCCCTCATGTTACAAAGTACTAAGCACACAGTTGGTAAATGCCTTTATTTTGCTATTTGCTTTAGTTTAGAAATTTTACATCAATGGTTAACAGAAAGACATTTTATATCAAAATTATTATGACAAAATATGATTTTTTCAGAGATATACTGGGATTGTGAAAGCAGGGTTGGAAAATATCATATTTTAGCCAAATTATGGCAGCTGACACTTTTCTCAATTGATTCATTTAAACCTATACTTTCAAAACACAGGAAACTGACAACTTGAAAATACACTAGTTTAGAACATTTAAAAGGATGTTGAGTTTTTATCTAGTCAGATCTTTTCCAAAAATTAATCACTCTTTCTTATGTTCTCGCTCACTGAAAATAGATCCTTGTTAACCCACCAGCATTTCTGAAAAGTAACATACTGGTGTTCCTCCATGTGGCGGAGAGGAATGTCCACATTGCCAGATGCCTTGGGTTTACCAGAAGGAAGTCCTCCTACATTGTGGTCTCCTGGTCTCTGCCCTTTAAACAAGATAAAAAGCATCACAGAATGAACTGCTTGGAAACACTAGAGGCTGGATGTGGTGTTGACATATTGCAAGCCAGCATTTGGAAAGTGGAGTCAGAATTAGGAGTTTAAGCCTCAGGGATACAGTGAGTTCAGAATTAGCCTGGAATACATGGCATCCTATCTAAACAAATAAACAAAGAGACAAACAAGGTAAAACCAAAACAAAAGCAAGCAAACACATAAAATCCAAGAACTTAATATGTGTCAATTCTACTTTGAGAGACTATATCTGAAAAATGAAAATATTCCATTAGCAGCCATGTTTTTACTGTTTTATTGTGTATGTGTATGTGTGAGATACATATATATGTGGTGTTTATATGTGTGACCAGAGGAGGGTGTAGACCAGGCTGTCCATATGTAGCGTCCTTTACCTTACTCCTTTGAAGCAGGGTCTCTCACTGAACCCAGAGCTTACAGTTTTAAGCTTAGCTGGAAGCTGCAGGCAGCAAGCTCCAGCCCTCCTGCCTGCTCCCATCATTACTGGAGTTGCAGGCATCCATAGGACCATGCTGGGCTTGTTACATGAGTGCTAGGGTTCAAACTGTGGTGCCCATGCCTATGCAGCAAGTACTCTCAACTGCTGAGCTATCTCTCCAACCATTATTGTGGAGATTTTAGATGGAGTTCTAGATAGTAGATAAATTAAGATTTTTCTCTTGTATCTGCAAGATCTGAGATCGTTATCTTGCTCACTTTCAGAATGGCTTTTGAAACAAATATGTTGACTTTTTATAATTTCTGCATTCAGTTGAAGAAGGGGGAAAACTCTTAATAGAAAAAGAAATAAGCAAACTGATTAAGCAGACATATCTTCAAACTGTCTTCTTAAATACTTGTCCTTATGCGCATTGATTCACGGAGAGCTCACCCCTCACCAGAGCAGTTTCTTATTGTAATGAAGGTGGTTAATACAGTGACTCACAACTAGTCAAAGTGTAGAGAACAAGTGACTACGGAGTGCTCAGTTTCATGAACATCTGTATCACTTCCTTCCCCCGAGGCTCAGGGAACATCCTAGAAGAAGGGATAAGAGACAAAGGTTGGGAAGTACAGTCATAAAATAGAGTGTTCTGGACATGACATGACCATTTCACTTATGAACTCACAACATCAATGGTTACTTGCACAAGACCTGCCCATGATCAAGGCAGTCAACATTTGAGCATGGATGGGAAAGAAACTCCTGATGCCCCTCCTATAGCTGATAGCATTGGCAGTTGATGGCTACTGAGAGAGAGGGGGCCATTTTTTCCGAAGGTGTGACATCTAGTAGGTTGCCTATGTTGCATGGATGGCCCTATACCCATGAAAATACAACTAGAAAACAAAAGATATGAATTTTGGAGGTGACATGGAGGCTTAGGGGAACTTGATGGAAGAAAAGGGGTAAATAGGATCCAAATACATTGTATACATATGTGAAATTCTCTAAGAATAGATGAATAAAATAATGCTAAAATTAAAAATAACACTACCATGTGAACAAACAAGGAAATTGAGAAGGATGATGTTAAGGTAATGCACAAGAGTGAGGTGTCTAAGGAAGAAACATGAGCTGGCTTTTTGGAGTCTGGGGCCTATGCTGGGACACTTTGCTCAGCCTGGGTGAAGGGAAGAGGGGACTGGACCTGCCTGGACTGACTGAATCTACCAGGCTGAGCTGAATCCCCAGGGGAGTCCTTGCCCTGGAGGAGATGGGAATGGGGGGTGGATTGGGGGGAAAGGCAGGAGGGGGTGGGAGGAGGGAGGACAGGGAAATCCGTAGCTGATAAGTAAAATTAAATTAATTATAAAATTTAAAAAAATAAAAATAAAAAAGAAACAGACATTAATTATCTGCCATAACACTTTCCATGCTCTATGACCACAACTACACAGAAATCATGAGGTATGTGCTTTTGTTCTGACCTTGGGGATTGAAAAACTAAAACCCAGAGAGCTTATGCAACAGAACAAAGGGCATTTCCCAACTTTGCATCCTGGCTTAAGTAAGTCTATCATCTATACTGCCAAGACAGTATAAATAATTCTTGAGGAAAGAAGGCAAACTGCCATCAAAAGTCCAACCTCATTATGTCACTAAAGTCCTCCTCAGTCCCTAGGACTGGACTCACTTCGAGTGGCCGTTTCATTTGTGGATTATCAGGAAATAGCATGTCTAAAATAACATACATTATGCTCTTGGGATGTTGCTAGGAACTTGTATCCTGTGTTAGCGTCTCTGAGATTTCATTCAAAGGAGGACTGTGGGAAGAGGTTGTGTATTTTCTCTTTTACTGCAATGTGTTGCTGTCAGAGCGAGAGCCCGAAGGTCCCTTTTGTCATTCCTGGACAAAACAATAGAGAAATAACAAATATGGACTTTAAACCTTGAGAACGCATCGTCAGAGGACAGCCGCTCTAAGACTTCTTGTTTGGTGTGGCTTTTTACGCTCACAATCCCTGTGTGGCAGCTTTTCTCCTGGGCATTGAAAGCTTCTTGGATACAGGACGGTGTGATGTTTCCATGAAACAATGAGTGAATTTGTTATGTCTGAATTCACATACAGCTTTTAGTAGAGCTGTGACCAAGTAAACTCCATAACAAATGGCAGACTTCAATTTAAAGTCACTTTCTACTTTTGAAGTTGTCATAACATCTTGATTACATGAAGAAAACATTGGTGAACTATTCCTTTTGATGAAACATGAATGCCTGGACCATGAAAAGAGTTAACTTACTACAGTCATTCACTGAAAAATCTAAGGAATTGGCTTAAAATTCCAACCATATTTTAGGTAAAGGATTAATGGGCCACATGTACTATGCACTCATTTTCTTGATTTTTGTTAGAAAAGAACCAGATCTGGAAACACAGTCATATCTTTGAAGTTTGGAAATGCTGTCTTCTTCATGGATGTTCATGCTGGCCCACTTTCGAGTTAAGGATTTTAAACCTCTAGATTTGTTGCCAATCTGAGGTTTCTGAGCTCTGTGAGTTTCTTTATCTTACCAGAGACTCTTGAATATCATTCACATGTTAGTGTGATCCCTGGACAACAGGGAACCTGTGGTGCTCTACCCCAGACTCTGCTCTTCAAATCACCTTAGTGGGTTATCTCAATCTTCATACTTCTTACGTCATGCTTCTTACTCAGCCTACGGAACTAGTAGGTTTTCATCCCATTTTGTAGGTAGGGATCAGATATACAGAGAAATGAACAAGCATACACCATTTCACATAGCTGGAAAACGGCTGAGTTCAGGATGATACCAATAGTCTTATTTCCAGAGTCCCTGGGTTGCATCACTGTAGACATTGCTCTGCCTAGGAAGAGCAGTACAGAAATGTGAGAAAACATAACATTATAGAAGACACTGAACACTGCAGCAGAGGGGCAGCACCAGAAATGTGTTTCTTACAGGTCACAATGGTCCTTCATGGCCCTTAACATGCAAGTGTGGGCATCTGTTGACATGTCTCTACATCCATTTTTTTAATTGAATATCCAAAAGTGGAATGGAAGTATGAATCCAAAAACCACAGTACTTTACTTTGCTCTGAATCATACAAGATGTGGAACAATTCACACCAGGGTTGCAGCACTGCTCATGGGAGTATAGTTACTAATACATGCTTGCATGTTGATCATATAGCTAAGGGCAGACATATGGCTAGATCCTGGCTGCATGAACATTTGCATTTGGGAAACCTAGATTATTTCATTAGAAAGGGTATCCATTTGTTTTTTGTTTTTTGTTTTGTTTTGTTTTTTTTAGCTACATTTATTAGTCACTTTCCTCAGCATTCTGACAAAATACCTGACAACAAGATAAAGGAGGAGGAACGTGTGGCTCATGCTTTCAGAGGGTTCTGTCTATGGTCATGTGGCCTTTTGTTTCTGGGACTCTGGTGAAGCAGAACATCATGAATGTGGGACGTTTTGGGGGAGGCAGCTGTGCATAGCACAGTGGACAAGAGTCCGAAAAGAGGAGAATAAGAGGCAAGAGGTACCGCTCAGGGCCGTGGCTTTATAACCTACTTTCTCCTGCTAAGTCCTATTTCTCCCAATGCTGCCATGATAAGGAGAGTTGTCTTTTGACCTCAGCATGCATGTCCATGGTACATATGAACCTACATCCTCACACACACACACACACACACACACACACACACACACACACACACACACACACGGATAGTACCAGCAGATTTGGAATCTATCCAGAGATGAATCCAATTATTAATTCAGGCTTCTCAGGATCCAATAATTTCCTAAAAGCTCTTCAATTGCCAATCCACCTCCCAACACATGGAATGACATGGGACATTTCACATTCAATTCAAAGTCATTATTAACATTTTTTAAGTGTACATAAGTTAAATTACTCACCAGTTTCATTCCAATGTAGCAACAAAGCCACACAAAATCATCTTTTCAAAGGAGGTGTCACTCTTGACAGAATTCAGAATCCCCAGATTGCCTTTCATTTGGAGCCGTAAGCACCTAGAGTCATTAATTTTACTCTGCCAATTTTTGTAGCAGTTAACCAGTGTTAACTTAATCATCTAGGAATTACTTCCTTGATAGGTACCATGTGGTACAATTAAGATGCACATATATGTCATCACCCTGTTTGTAATTTGTTTTAATTGTACTAATCTCAGAAGCAATACAAGAATGGACACATCTTCCTAGGTTGGTTTTCTCATTTCTCTGCTGCTTTGATTGGTATATATATATATATATATATATATATATATATATATATATATATATATATATATATCCTCTCAAGAAAAAAAAAAAACCGTTAGAATCAGTAAGAAGTTAATGCCGTTGAGCAAAAGGGCAAATTCACTTCTTTGAAAAAAAAAAGCAAATTTTCCCTATGGTAACCAGTGTATTTATTATATGACATACACAACATATGGCCCATGCATATCAATCCTTTCAGAGATGAATTTCTCTCAGAGAATCACGAGTGTAGCAAGGGCTAAATCCAGGTGACAACATGTCTCATCAGGTCACACCACTCTGCAGCATTTCATCTACAGTTTGCAAGAGCTGACAGTAGCATTTCACTTTTATAAAAATGTTTAATGAGGCCCGGGCGATGGTAACACACGCCTTTAATCCCAGCACTGGGAAGCAGAGGTAGGTGGATCTCTATGAGTTCGAGGCCAGCCTGGGCTACAAAGTGAGTTCCAGGACAGGCGCCAAAGCTACACAGAGAAACCCTGTCTTGAAAAAAACAACAAAAAAAAATGTTTAATGAAAGCCAACCATGTGTTCTGATTCACTTTCCAAGCATCTTACTAAGTCCCCAAAACAGCATGGCCCCATTTCCTGTAAGTGTTAGAACTGAGTAAAACCTCTGGATCTCACTCAGTCTTCATTTGATTTCTTGGGCCTCATCTTGGTTGTTGGTTACACACTAAAAGCAACAACAAAAACCTACTAATTGTAGCTCAGCGTTTAGCCTTAGTAGGCAAAACCTTTGGTTCTAAATTAAGCTCACTTATTTAATGAAGGGAAGGAAGAGGAAAACCTCCAGAGTTTTTGCATCAGACAGAGTAAAAGTTGTAAATTTTAATCTGCATAGTTTTTAAATATCCTTTGCCCTTTTTGGTTAGAAGCACCTTCTGTTCAGTCAGTCCTTGTTAGTTAGTTTCTTTGGCATCACTTGTGAAGGCAGGACTCCCTTATGTGTTTGTCCAATGTTAGAACACCTTACATTCAGTTGCTGTCCAGCACTGGTCTGTTCTTTTCAGGGAATCCAAGAGATGGGTGATATTAGTTATTATTAGTGGGTTGGGAATTACATAAGTTTTCTTTACAAATATGTTCAACTTTTTACATATATTTACGAATTTACATTTTAAATAAATTTGATACATCTGTAAATATGTCAACCTAAAAATATGCCCCCATGGTCTGAGAGTGATTAGACATTCACAAGAGCACATTGAAAAAGCAGGCTTTCAGAAATAATAGAAAAATTTGTTAGGCACTATGGGAGTAGAAACTACCTATGCTAGTAACCTCAGAGGCTCATCATATATTCAGTTATCAGTGAAAAGTCGGGTTATATATTTCTGACTCTTGATACCACCCCTGTCTCCCCTCAGTGTTTCTCTCATACAGACTCAAATTTCAGGATATTAAGGAAAAGAAACAATGAAGATAGGGTTCATAAATGGAAGAAATCCACTGCAGGGTGGATTGAAGACCACAGTCATACCTCTGTCAACTTTGACTTGCTTATAGGTAGCATGGAGCTGACAGGGCATTCAGCATCTGGTTGCTGAATTAACATTATTTTGATTATCATTTTGTGTAAAACTCTTCACATTATAATGCTAGTCTTTTGAATTATAAGAATAGAATCATGGGGAATAATCTTATGTAAATTTATATAACTAAGAGATAGAGGATCTTTTGAAGTGAATATTTAGCTACATAAACTGTACATCCAAACTTAAAGCATAAGAAATTTACATTTTGGCTAGGAGAGTCTCTTTACTGTTGAATTATACTGTGTCCATCTGCTCCAGCGTTGCATAGATTTCAGCTCTAGTGAGCCAAGTGGGAGGATTCAATGGATTATTCATCTGCCTCATACTCCAATACATAGAAAACTTCTGATTTGTAAATTTTATCCCAAGTCTTTCCTTGTTTCATGATAATGAAATTAGGAAATCTGTACTTGAGTTAAGGTTGACTTTGGAATTCTTCCCCTGACCCTAAAGAAGGAAAATGCAATGAATGTAGGAAACCAAGAGTTACATTGGTGCTGATTTAAGGCCCTTTTCTCTCCTTAACCTAATATTAAAAAAAACATATCTCACATATAGCTGCATGTTGTAGAGGGTAACTAAAAATACTTATGACTTGGGTTAAAAAGTGTGTGTGTGTGTGTGTGTGTGTGTGTGTGTGTGTGTGTGTGTGTGTGTATAAATCATTCATTTCTGTATAGAAAATCTACCTTAAATTATAGTAGTCATTAAGGTTGTTCATTGATTTCTATGACATAAGGAATTGTCATGTGACTTGTACTGGCTAATGAAACATGAGTACTGTAGGTGGTACCACTTCTTGGCAGATATTTTAAGAGTCTGTGTGTAACATATGCATTTCCTTTCTGCTCCTCATCTTTATGAATAGTGGAATGTGTGTTGAGATGGCTCTACCATCAGACAGTGTCTCTCAGTGACTAGTCTGTGTTAATACAGTAAGAATGAAAAAGACCTAAAATTTGTTTTATTACCTTTATTTAATGTATGTATTTAGTGTTTGGTGAGGGTGTGCATGCCACAGCTCACAAGCAGAAGTCAGAGAACAACTTGGGAGTTAGTTTTCTATCTTGTGAGTCTTAGGCTCGGATCCTCAAGGTTGGTGGCAAGTACCCTCTCCTGCTGAACCACCTTGTCAGCCTGAGAAAGAGACTTGTGTGCATTACTAACCTTCTGAGATTCAGAATCATTTTGTTCTAGCAGTATAGCTTAACTTAACCTACTTCAGCAAAACCTCAACTCTCCATTGCTCGTTCCCATCACGTCCCCCAAAGAAAATGACTGCTTTAATTACTGTAAGTATTTATAAGTGAATCTGGAGGAATAAACTAAATAAGACTTTCTGAATTTGAAATACATAGATTTACTTTGGACTTCTTTTGTGAGAATGACATTTAGTGAAAGGAAGCCTGCTTTGACTGTGTGGAATATTTGGCATGCTTGATAACTGGTGGTTGTAATTTAAATTAGAAAATAACAACCATTATAGATAGGATTCTTGGTTTGTTTGTAGACATAAAATTTATGTAGTATTTACATTTCAGATTATGTACTGAGCCCTAAATATCTTGTTAGAGAGAAGTACTTTAATGTGCACAGAACTATAAGAGAAATATGAATTATGAATTTAGACTTCATTAAATTCTTTATTTATATTCTTTAAGTATTTTAGTTCGCTTCTTTTGTGCTATGATTAAACACTGATCCAAACAAACTTGGGAAGGAAAGGGTTTATTTGACTTATAGGTCCATCGCCAAGCGAAGCCAAGACAGGAATTCAAGGCAGGAACCTAATGAGGCAGAGGCCATGGAGGAGTGCTGCTTCAGGCTTTCTCCTCATAGCTTGTTCACTCAGCTTTCCTATACAGCTCAGGAGCACCTGCACAGGAGTTGCACTGTCTACAATGGGCTGGACCATGCCATATCAGCTATTAATTCAAAAAATTGCCCTGCAGACATGCCCACAGTTCAATATGATGTAAGCAACCCCTCAATTGAGGTTTCCCTATCCCAGGTGACTCTAGTTTCTGCCTAGATAACAAAAATGAATCAGTACACTAAATATTCTGATTTATGTTTGGGAAGCTATAGACATATTACTTTAAAATTATTCTGTCTCCTCTTTGGCTGTGAAAAAGACACACAAAAAAAAACCTGACTATGGGGTTTGCAGGAACTAAGGGGAAAGATACTGAAAATACACTGTTCACTGAGAGCAAAGAGCTTTGTAGAGATTCCATCGTTACTGAGGTAAATATTGAAGAAACAAGGTTAACATCTGTTCTCTCTTTTCTGTCTTAATTTCTACGCAATTCCAGAGAAACAGTTTAGAGCTTGTGTGAGATCTAGGTGGGGAACCTCTGACATTCCCATCTTACCACTTTTGAGCACACTGCATCAGATGTGAGACAATGGGGATCAATGACCACTTGGGGATCCGGGTGATTTTCCAATAACCCTTTCCCCAATCTGGAGCCCTGGTCTGCTGCCATGGCTGAATTGACATTGTGGTGATCGATGATTAAGACCATTGTTAGGGCGTCTGAAATTTTCAAATCTGCTGGGTTATGGTTAATTTCATAAATATTGGATGAGCCAGCATCTGCCAAATGGCTTCGATGTGTTTACTGGGCTTGTAGGAAGCAAGTGGGAATGGGTTCTGTTTGGGTTCTTTACGTACTGGAAGGAAATAGAACCTCTATGGAGAGTTACTGCAAGCCTTCAAGGATTTTTCCATAAGGGCCATTTCACTTACCTTTACTTGTCATTTACTGACAGGTTTAAAAGAGATATAAAGCTGAGCAAAACTATCTTCAATTTCAAGGAATTTAGAGTCTAGCATAGAAAATTACAGGCTAGTTGTGTACCTCATCTGGATATTGCTGTGACTCAATTCCATGGGTGCTTACAATGGCCTTTAAAAGGGTATAAATGGAAATAGGGAGATAAAATGGGTTTCTTTTTTAAGGAGTTTTTCCACTTTTAAGAAAGCAAAACTGTCTACCATGAAGAAAAAAAATACGTGTTTTGTATACCCCTATTCCCCCATCTTCTTCTTCTGCCATCTTTTAGATGTACGACCACTCCATTCTCTGGTCAACATCAATTAAGGATGAATTTTTTTAAACCAAATGTGTCCAAAAAGAATTTTTCAATTGCATTGGCTTGTGAGAATTTGTTTTGGAATATAGCTAGGAGTGGGAGGGTAAGTAAGAAGGCAACAATTCAGGTATACTTTGATACTTGAAGGGAGAGCAAGGGGTTAATTAATGGCTTTGGTAGCTTTGGGAGCTGTTACTTGGGCTTTTCTTTCAACAACAACTAAAATTTTCTTGCTGAATGTACCAGTAGACACACTATTTCAATTTCAACATGATGTGTGGGCTTAACCTAGCCCATGTCTTTACCTTTAAATCATTGACTCAGCTGATGAATATGTTTCATGAATATGTTTCATGTTTCAGATATCTTCTGTGGTGGCTAGCTTTGTGTCACCTTGACACAAGCTAGTGTTATCAGAAAGAAGGGAACCTCAAATTAGAAAATGTCCCCATTCAGGATCCATCCCTGGTGCATGGGCAGGCTTCTGGAACCCAGTACCTGTGGTGTGACACCTTGCACAGCCTTGGTGCAGTGAGAAGGGGTTTGAACCTGCCTAGGCTCAGTGTGCTGGGCTCTGCTGACTCCCCATGGGAGACCTTGATTTGGGGGATGTGGGGATGTGGGGTGGCTTAGAAAGAGGGCTGGGGTGTGGAAGGAGGGAGGGGGGCTGTGGATAGCATGTGGAGTTAGTAGAAAATTTCTTAATAAAGAAAAATGAAAAAAAAAAGAATTTAGTTTAAAAAATGTCCCCATAATATCTGTCTGTAAGGTATTTTCTTAATTAGTTATTCATGGTGGAGGGCCCAGCCCATCGTGGGTGGTACCATCCCTGTGCTGGTGGTCCTGGGTTCTATAACAAAACAGGCTGAGAAGGCCATGGGGAGTAAGGCAGTAAGCAGCATCTCTCCATGGCCCCTGCGTCAACTCCTGCCTCCAGATTCCTGCCCTGTTTGAGTCCCTGTCCTGACTTCCAGCAATGATGGACTATGGTGTGGAAGTGCAAGCCAAATAAACTCTTCCCTCCTCAACTGCTCTTGGCTATGGTGTTCCATTGCAACAACAGAAGCCCTAACTAAAACACCCTCCAATCCTGCTCTGCTTCTTACTGATAAAAGGACTTTCTTGATTTATTATGTTTAAAAAGATAAACAATTTTAAAACATGAATAGATTTAATATTATGGCAGGGTGAAGCAACACATTAGCTTGAGAAGATTAGAAGAAAGTTTTCTCTGTGTATGCACATCAGTCAAAAGTAATGATTGACACACACCTGGATTGCTGAGAATAAAAACCTATGAAAAGCTTTCATGAGATCACAAACTATTTTTAGTAGTAGTTCTTTGAGAATTTCATGCAATGTGTTTTGATCATATTCACCTCCTCCCTTAACTTCTCTCAGATCACCCTCCTCTACCCATCCAACTTTGTGTCCTGTTTTTGCTGTTTTTTTTTTTTTTAAATCCATCAAATCTGATTTTTTCTGGCCATAAATTCTTGGATGTGTGGCCTTCCACTGGAGCATGGTTGACTCATCAGGGGCTAAATTCTTAATCAGAACTGACTGTCTCTATACCAGAAGCTATCAATTGCCAATAGCTCTTCAGCAAGAGATGGAATATCCATGCCCACTCCCATTCTATGCTGGAATTTTATCTGGTTTTAGCATACACAGGACTGATGTTTGTTATCAGAACCACTGTGAGTTCATATTCATTCTATAGTCTATATTTCTATATTCTATTTATGTTTCTAGAAGTCACTGTCCCCTTAATTGTCATTACCACTTCTAATTCTTACAGTCTTTCTGGCCACAATATTCCTTGAGACTTTGGAGGGGGAGGTATGGTATATATCTGTACATACATATAATGTGTGGGGTGTGTGTGTGTGTGTGTGTGTGTGTGTGTGTGTGTGTGTGTGTGTATCCCATTTAAGGATGAGAATTCCATGAGTCTTTTATTCATACATACATACAGTGTGTGTGTGTGTGTGTGTGTGTGTATATGTGTGTGTATTCCATTTATGGATGAGAATTCCATGAGTCTTTTATTCTTTGTATAGTTACCAGTTGTAGGTTTCTGAGTTAATTGGTATCGACTTACTGCAAGAAAACATCTCTAAAGAGAGTAGATTGGGCATTAATCTATGGGCATAATGATAAGTTATTAGGAATTGGTTTAATACTATGTCCTCTTAGCAGAATAATAGCAGCAGTTCTCCACTAAGGCCCATGACCTGTCTAGCCACAGATTCTGGGCCCTACAGTGGTGCCAGATATGAGTTTCATCTTGTTGGATGTGGATCATCATGCAAGACATAAATCCAATCAGAAAGGGGTTGGTTAGTCCATGATGTTCATACCACTATTGCATCAGTGGGCATCTTCACAGGCCAGTCAGTATTATAGCTTACAGGGGCCACAACTGAGTAAGACTGATGATTACCTTTCTGTTCCAGTAGTGTGCATAGGACCTTCTAGCACCATGAAAGCTAACCAATAGGGATGAAGCTTCCAGGTCAGCACCAGCTTAATATCTTCATGTTCCCTGACTTAAGTATGTGGTATTTTCAACAAGAGAATCTTACTATTAAGTTCTGAAAGACAGCCAATAGCCTTGTTAACAGTCTTTAATGGTCAGGGATATATGGGGTCTCATTGACCAACAAATCAAAATAGGTAAGCCGTTCCTGGCACTGGGGATTTTATTGTTAGCCTGTGGTATCTAGTAGAGGTGCTGATAACCTCTTACAGGGCAATTCCACATTGTGTGTGTGTGTGTGTGTGTGTGTGTGTGTGTGTGTGTGTGTGTGATTCTACAGTAGGTAGGATTCCATATGACTTTTTCAAAAAGCTTTTAGTGTTATTTATACCTCCCCAGTATTCCCTCATCTAGCCTGTCCTTCCATCCTGTCCCAATTTACCCTGCTCCATTATTCCCCTTGAAGTTTTTGTGCTGATGCGTTCTGGATCAGTTGGTGCAAAGACAAATTGTTCTTCCTATTTCAAAAGCCCTCTGAGTGTCTATTTTTTACATAACAGTGATTCCATCTCTTCCTCCACTCACAGGGGCAGTCAACAGCTTTCCATGAGCATTGTTAGTCAGCTTTCAAGTCACTATGACAAAACACCTGAGAAACATGGTAAGAGGAGGAAATGGTTCTGTTACTGCGTGGTTAAATAGTCCGTAATCACTTGGATTTTGTTGCGATATGCCTGTAGGGCATAGTACATCATGGTGCTTGTATTGGACAGGCTTCTCTAAAAGAACAGAACTGATAGAGTGAATATGCACATACAGAAACATACACATGCATACATGGTATTTATTTGATTGGCTTACATGATATGGTCTGGGTGGTCCTTCAGTGACTGTCTCACACTGGAGACTACCGAATTGAGAAGTTTCAGGTCACGAGACTGGATGGCTCCACAGTCCCTGTGTAGAGCTGAAGCCTAGGTGATTTCTGGAGAGTTGCTGTCTCCAGTCCACATCAGAAACCTGAAGAAACTGGTTCTAATATCAGCAAAGGAATGCAGCAGCAATTAGGTAAACTTGCCAGCAAGAGTGGAGGCAAGGCCAAGTGTGGAGACCCGCAATTCAAGCACTTATAAGTCATAGGAAATTGTGTCTCTGGGAGTTAGAGGTCCACATATCCCACATAATTAGACACAAAATAAATCAAAGAAACAAATAAAATAAAAACTTTTTAAATGAGGGCAAGCAAGCAAAAACTGAAAGTTTCCTCTTCCATGTCCTTTTATTTGGGCCACCACCAGAAGGCACTGCCCACATTTGGTTGGGACTTCCTACTTCAGTTAATCTGTGCAAGAAAGTCCTCACAGGAGTGCCCAGTGGCACACACTTCATGTGACACAGGGTGCAATCACATTAACAGCACTATTAGTTGTCACAGTATGAGTGTGGTAAAAGAGGACCTACCTCCCAAGAGTTTCCCCACATCACTGTGGTAGCACAGGCTAGAGATCTAGCTGTGAGGTACATAGAAAGTCCAAACAAGCATCAACTCCAGATTCCTGTAGAGAGAACCCTTTCTGTGCTGGTCACCATTTTCCCTGCTGCTTCTTCATTCCCACTGCCATTGCCCTTGAGTCTTCCATGAGGGCACCCTAGAGGGTCATTGTCTCTCTTACCTTCGGCCTGTGGGGCTCTTCTTCCGAAAGTTGCTCTTGTCAATTTTTAGTCATGCTTGCATTCCCATTTAGTACATCACCAGCCCTGAGAAACCTTCTCTGACCCTCCTAGAGTAAGAGAAGTGGCCCTTGCTGTGTGTTCTTGTAACAATCTATACATTTTCCATCCAACCTGCTATAGTTGCTTGTTGAATAGTCTTGAGCAGGACTTAGTGAACTATGACCTATAAACAAAATCTGACCCCACCTATTTCTTAAAGAAAGTTATAGTGGAACGTGACCATGCTGATTTTCATGACTCCTCCCACAACATAATGACATATCTAGACATGGGGGCAGAGGGTGCGTGTTCTACAACTTCTTTAGTGTCTTAGCTTTTCCATAAAAATGCTTCTGGTTCTTGGATTTTAAAACAAGCAATATGTCTCTATCTCATGCACCACAAATGTCTAGTGTTCAGGACAGTATTTGTATAGAGGACATATTCCATGCATCTTTAAGAAATCAGCCGGGCGGTGGTGGCGCACGCCTTTAATCCCAGCACTCGGGAGGCAGAGCCAGGCGGATCTCTGTGAGTTCGAGGCCAGCCTGGGCTACCAAGTGAGTTCCAGGAAAGGCGCAAAGCTACACAGAGAAACCCTGTCTCGAAAAACAAAAAAAAAAAAATAGAAAATTAGCACAGTATATAAATAAACCAGTGAAGCAAAAATTAAAAGAAATATTCACACTCTGTCTAAGCAGTGTTCTGGGTGCTACTCATGAAATCCTCAGGGCTAGCATGCGAAGACACCACTACAAGGAAGGGTGAAACAATGATTTTGTTAAGCATTTCGAAGCAAGTAAAATTGATTTGCCTGGAGTTCGAACCCAGACTTCTCTTGTAGTAAAAGTAGAGAGAGCACAGCTAAGAACGACATCTGGCATTAGAATGCAGGATTGACTGGAGTCCTAGCTGTCACATTTGCTACCTTCAGGACCTTCTATGAGAACACATTGAACTTCTCTGATAATTTCCCATTTATGAGAATTTATATAATCTTTCTGGTATTTGTCTCCACATGTAATAAACCAGTAGATTTTAGTGTTTCTTTGGGATGCTGTGAAGATGAAGTGAGGTAGATTGAATAAAAGGCTTTGAAGTGGCTGGCTCAAAGGAAGCTTTTAAAGACGTGATTTTCAGTGGTAAGTGTCTCCCTCAAAAATTTTTGCTTATGAGCAACACGGCTGCAAATGGAGGTAATTACATTAAGTGAAATAAGCCAGGGACAGAGTGACAGACACTCCACATTCTCCCTCATCTGTGCAGTTACATAACGGCATCAAAAGTCAGGGAGAAGGGCTGGAGAGGTAGCTCAGCAGTCAAGGGCTATTATGGCTCTTCCAGAGTTTTTTTCCTAGAATTCACTTGGGGTGGCTCACAATCACCCACAACTTCAGCTCTAGGGCATCCAACTCCTTTTTCTGTCCTCTATGATTATTCACACACACATGCCATACACTCACAGAGACACATATAGAGGAATAAAAATAAATAAACCAAAACAAAAAAATAAATAAATAAAATTCTGGAGAAAAACAAAAAGAAAAGAGGAATTAGTTCGGGTTTTCTGTTGACTACAGAAATCTAGGTTTTGTTTCAAATTTCCAACACATAAAAATAAGTAGGTTCACATGAGACAGGTGCTCACTATGCTGATAGGACATGTGGTACATTTTACTAGGTAATATTATTTCCTTCTAAGATCTCTGAGGGAGTTGAAGATTAGATAATTGTAGTTACAGTTTTCCTTGTTAACAATTTCAGAAAAGAAACTCACTAAGAAGTGTAAAGTGTATAAATTTGAGAGACATCATAAGATAACTTTCTGTTGGTAATATAAGATAGGATAGAAAGCTAATTAGGTACATTTTGGATTCACAAAATAGGATAGATAATGGAATATTTTCTCTGAATTTGTCAATGCAAATGGACTAGACATTGTTGATGTATTTATTGCTTGTATATATTGTATATAGTTATTGTACTTATTGTATATA
The DNA here is from genome assembly GCF_007827085.1 of Peromyscus californicus insignis. Lineage (NCBI taxonomy): Eukaryota > Metazoa > Chordata > Mammalia > Rodentia > Cricetidae > Peromyscus > Peromyscus californicus. The sequence continues at coordinate 167,967,935 of NW_026294573.1, read as the reverse complement.
GTTTTTCTTATATTAAAATATGTGTAGCATGTTATGCTATATCCACAACTTTACAAATTATACATCTCAATAAGAAATATAAATAAAATTATAAATCCTTGGTATTCATTTTTAAGTTTTTAAGAAATTCCATCTTATTTGTGACATATTTCACTTAAGTTCAAAGAAAACTTTCACTGGTATTTTGCTTGTGCTCTTTACATAAAAGGTTAAGAAGAGGTTCTAGATATATCTACATTCACAGATACACCAAATATTATATTTTTTGCACTGAATTTATAAATATTCTTTTGTTTGTGTTATTTATACATAGTATAATGTAATGCAGAATAGCATAGAATATATAATATGTGGCAAGCTGGACTTCTATGGTTTGAAGGTCAACCCTTCTGTGTGGCATTAAAGAGTAGCATGCACAGGCTGCTGGCTTGTGGTTTGACTCATTATAGGCTGATTGACTAACTGATGACTTAACTTTCACTGTTAGTGTTTAAGGAGCAAATATCCATGCAAGATTAATTTAAGTATATCTACTGTTCTAACAGGTAAATAGATTTTAACTTCTGAAAAAAGAGGGTAAGTATGGTTTCTTGACCTGAGCAGTGTCAAGACCAACTCACACAAGAATAGTCCGTTGACACTTTCACTAACACAAGGCTTTCACAGGACTAAGTAATGTGAGCAGACAGCTAGTGAGGACAGGACATCACAGACTGAAACCCCTAGATATGCCGATTTACAGACAGATTTGAACTTACTTATCTTTTGCAAACTACTGCAAGAATGGTGGCTTCAGTGACAATCATTTTAGTAGAACTACTCTTGATTTTGTGAGCTGAGAATTCAGGAAAGTCATAGCTTGGAAGTTCTTGAGTTAACTCACATCAAGCATCAACTGGTGGTTTCATTGGGCATCTGGCTGGTCTTCACTCACAAGTTTAGCCCATGCCTGGGAGAAGTTGGAAAGCTGGTCATCATGGTTTTTTTTTCTTTCCAAGAAGTCTTTCCACATGAAATGTCAGTAGAAGTTAGACTTTATAAATAGCAGCTCAGGATTCCTAGAACAAGCCCCCTGAAAGGCCTATGTGGAGCTGCAAAATGTGTAGTGACTAAACCTCAAGAGTCCTACCATATCGAGGGTCCTGCCTGAGCACATTTGTTTTTAATTTATTTTGAGAATTTCATATATGAGTACTGTGTTTACATAATTTCCAATCTGCCCACTTCCTCCCTCTTCTTCTGAAATTCATGAGCTTTTCTTTATTCTTGTTTTACACATGCACACACACACACACACACACACACACACACACACACACTCACACATGTGCATTCACACACAGAGACCACACACACAGCCTGCTGAGTCCATTTAGAATTGTCCATGTATATGTGTTTAAGGCACTTAAGTTTGCCCATTTAGGATTGGGATTGGATAATTTATCAGGGGGCTCATCCTAAAAAAGACTGATTCTCCCTCTCTTAGCAGAAATTAATTGCCTATAATTCTTTATCTAGGAGGGGTCTTATGAGATTTCTCCCATCTACAGATGTCAACTGGTGCTGTCATTGTTCATATCTTGCTTATGCAACCATAATATTAAGATTTCACGGTTGTAACTACCTGTCATATATAGAATACACCATTTCCTACCAGATGCCCTAGCTCTTACAGTCCCTCCCCACCCCTTCCATGATGTTCTTGGAACCTTCATTGTAGGCTTGAATTGCAGATGTATCAATAGAGGAACGGCACCCCACACTCAGTTCTTCTCTATATTTTGATCAGTTGTGTATTTCTGCAATGGTCTCTGTCTTTTGCCCAAAAATAGCTTCTTTGATGAGGGGTGAGAGCTATATATATCTGTGTGTATAAAGAATCCATCTGAAGACTGAATGCAGTTGAGAATTATACTGGTTTAGGAAAGTGTCAGTTGTATGTTCTTCTCTAGGTTCCATGGCCCAATCAACCACGGGTGATTAGCCAGGTTTACAGTTACCAGCCATGAACTTTCCCCTACTGAGCAGGCCTTAACTCCAACTAGACAGTTATTGGTTACCCCAAGATACAGTGCCACTATTGTACCCTGGGGCATATCTTGCTGTGCTAGTCATTGTTATGCTTCCTAGGCTTTGCAGATCGGTAGAACTATTGATTGCTTTTGTTCTTAGACAGCTTGCACAGCACCTTCAGATACTATGAGAGCTAGGCCTCAGGAAGTGGACTTCCAGGTCAGTTACAACTTGATTTCTCCAAGTCCTGTGACTAAAATGCATAGGACCTTCAACAATAGGGTCTTACCTGTAGGCTTTCAACAAAGGGAAACAGCAATAGCCCATATTGTTTTGGGATTCTCTTGGACTCCCTTGACCAACAAATAGAAGGAAGGTTTCCTATGCCTGTTAGTGGAAATTATTACTCCCTAAGAGGATTAATTTCATCTAACCTATATGTGTGTGTTTAAGTAAACATAAAACAATATGCTTCCTTACAGATTTTTCAAGCATCCTTAGTGTTTGCTATCCCTTCTTCCTCCTTCTTCCTTTGTATTGTCCTTCCTTTCCCTTCCCAAGTTAAAACTTCCTGCTATTAAAAGCAGGCAAAAGGCTCTAGTCACTGAGCCTGAAGCCATATCTCCTGTAAACCTCATGCATACTTATTATCTCATGCTTCTCTTAACCTGTCCTTTTTCATTTAACTTTTCAAATACACCCCTTGAGTATCTTCTACATAGATAGCCTCATCACTGATATCCCTGCCTCCTCTCCAGTGTGACCAAAATTCTTATACTCCAGCACACCCACTGTCAGTTTTCATTGACACCTCTCAGGGCCATATAAAGTGCTGTACTGACACCTTAGCTGTGTGCTCTAAGACCTGCATTGCCTGCTCTCAGTCTGCTGCTGCTTCTTTTGTTGCAGACAACTTTTATACTTACTTTTTTATGTGTTTAGAATGGGAGAGCACATTTGGAGATTGGAGGACAGCCTGTGAGAGTCAGTTTTTTCTTCCCATCATTTCAGTTCTGGGAATCGATTGCAGGTTGCTTTCTTTTTGACTTCTAATTTCTATAAAGGTGAGAGAGTAAGTATTGCATCAAGCCACTAGTTTTGTGGAACTTTGTTATTGTATCCCTAGGAAATTAATGCACTAACTGGATGACCTTGAGCACTTGACTTTGCCTTTCTACACCTCAGTTTTATCATCTGTAAAATGGTCATAATGATGAGCCTTACTTGGCAAAGTGCTGTGCAAAGTAAATGGGTTATGATACAGTAACTGCTTAGAACCTTGTCCACACAGAGTCAGTGGTCCTCTCTATACACTGTTAGGCTTATGTTATTCTTCACTACAGTAGAGATGACCTCTGGTTTTTATGCCTCCTTTGAGAAGCTGTATGACACAGCTTTAAAAAATAATAACTGAGTTCAAGTTGGGGATGTATTGTCATTTAAGGGTAATTTTGAACAAATTATGTAACTTGGATCCTCAATTATCTCATATATAAAATGACCTAATATGACATGTTTTTCAAGGATACTGTGGCAAGCAGGACTGCTCTATAGCATCACATGCCACACTGATCAGATAAGGGAGCTAGCTTCTTTTCTACAAAGTCACTAAGACATGAACTGTGTGGATGTTGATGGCACCCACTTATAATCCCAGCCCTTGGGCGAGTGAAGCTGCAGGATTGAGAGTTCAAGGATAAACCGGTAGGTACTACATAATGAGTAACAGTCAACCTTGACTTCATAATGAGACCCTATGTCTAAAAAGAAAATACATTTAGATTGAATATATCAATCATTGTTTCATTGCTTACTTAAATTAACACATTTTAGGAATTCTGTATCTTTCCAGAAGTATGTTTGTGGTTATGAATTCTTATGTCCTTTCCCTTAGGCCCCAAAGGTCATCCCCGTCCTGGATGAGAATGCTGAGTAGAAGCACATGATCTTTTAAAAATGTATCTTTTATTACTTTATGAACTATCTATCAATCATGCCTTCTCTTGTGTTTTTTAAAAGAGGGAAAAATGGTTTTAACATTCTTGACAAGCTTTCTTGCCTGCTTCTGGATGCCAAGTTGGTTCTCTTGTTCTCGTAAGTTGATCAACAGCCTTGCTTAGAATATTTTATTCCTTTCATGTTGTGCTGTCACTTTTAAGACAGCCAATCAGCCTAAGTGTGGCTCACCATGGTGTGTGCCACTCAAATCTGCAGTAAGAAAGACTTTCAAGCACTAGGCTAGAAGACAGAGTTAATTAGTAGAAGTAGACAGTAAGAAGTCACTGGGGAAAATGTCAGGAAGAAACAATGTCCCACCGCACTGCCACTGTGATCCTTACTAAGCCCTGACACGGCACAGATGGGACCCGGTGTTAACAATGGCGCCAATAAGGTCGTCATTCCTCAGCAGCTGTTAATGTCCAGGCTACACGGGGGCTCCATGGAAAACATCATTAGGGCTTTTGTGGCGTAGGAAGCTTCGATTCTGTTCTCTGGGCCCATTTGTGCCTTTGCTATCAGTCTGAAACATAAGTAATTTAAATGTTATGGAAACGATTGTATGGCCTTAAAGGATTTTCTTAGGAAAAATATAAGAGAACAGGATTTCAATAAAGCCATTTAATCTTATTAACACAACTTCTGAAAACATTACTAAGAAAAGGATAGAATAGTCAACAGATGTGTATTTGCAAAAAGGGAATATATCTAAGTACTTTTTGATGCTGTAAAACCTGCAAACTAATTTCACTGGAAAGAAAATGTTGCAAATGAATACCATACACACATCAGTTTCAACTTCCTTTGCTCACCAAGTTCATCTTTGTGAAGATATGTGATTGAATAAGGGTGCTAATAATGGCAGGAAGGGATAAAATTATAGACAAGATGATAATTAAGTGGTATTTATTTTTACGACAATATAAAATCATACCATTAGACTAACTTTTCAATATAAAGTATAAAGTGTTGTATCCTCAATATTTTTCTGGTAAGACATTATTTCCCTAATAATTGAGGGAAAAGGACAAAGGATGAAGAAAATTTATAAATTACCTAGTTATACTAGAGAAATGCTAATAGAAAATAGCAGCTCACATTTCAAATTGTACAGTTCTAAAGATCCCAAAACTTTAAAACATCTTAGTGTTGATGAGTACACAGTAGGGCTGCTGTGGTAAACCAAATTGGGACTAACTTTTGTGATAACCTTCTTGAGGGTCGCTGGAGTTGAAATGGCAAAAGTGTGTGCTATGGTTTGAATATGAGTGTCTCTCAAAGATCTGTCTGTTTTAACACTTGGTCTCCAGCTGACAATGCTAGTGTGTGTGTGTGTGTGTGTGTGTGTGTGTGTGTGTGTGAGAGAGAGAGAGAGAGAGAGAGAGAGAGAGAGAGAGAGAGAGAGAGAGAGAGAGAGAGAGAGAAGAGATGGGGCATTGTAACAAACATTCAGAAGAACCGTGTCGGAGAATATGAGTCATTGGGAGTGGTTGTTGATGTGTAACAGCTCAGCTCCACTTTCTGTCTTGTTTCTGATTTTCTGATCTTTCAAGAGGTGAAGACTTCCAGCTATGTGATCGCAGTACCTTGAACTCCACCACACCCTTGCTTCCATGATGGACTGTACTCTCAAACTCTGAGACAAAATCATCCTCGATTCTCTCCTATTCCTTCTTGCCGAGTATTTAATCACTGCAATAAGAAAAGTCACTAATAGAATCTGTTGCTGTGATGAAGCTGAGCATACGGTTTGTAGGCATTCGGAACAGGTTTGTAGGAGGAAGGTAGAAAAGATGTGAGCTAGAAAGGCCTGGAGTGTTGGGAAGAGCTCTTGAAGGATCCCTTTGGTGGATCCTTTCAAAAGACCAGAATGCTGACAGAAAAGATGCCAGCAAACAGTGGACTTCTGAGGTTTCAGAGAGGAACAGGGACTCCCGTGAGAGGTGTGCTATGGGCCATTTGTGTTGTATTTTGGCAAAGAATCTGGTTATGTTTGTCTCGTGTCTTCAAAGTTTGAGTGTGATGAATTAAAAAATAATGGACTAAGATGTTTGGAGAGAAAATTTCAAAGCAGTCTGATATCTCTGCTGTGAAATCATTGTAGACTGTTGCATTTGCCCATATTTACAGTGAGCAGCAGCAGCAAGCAGAGCAGAAATACATGGGAAATGTTCAGTGTGGCAAAGGAAGGAACATGAACTTAGTCAAAAATGTGGATAGAAATATGCAGTGCGGTGGAGAAGGAATTTGAACTCTGGTGAAGTTAAGTTTAGGGATGTTTGAATAAAGTCATTATAGTTGTTTAAAAAAACAACTAGTGCTGTTAAGAGAACTTTTAGATTTTTCACAGGGACAACAGGAAATGTGCCTCTAGAACAATAATCCACTTATTGAGAGCTCAAGGATGTAAAGGTGAAAGTTAATTTAAATGGCGACATCTAAATGGCTGTTTAGGGAAGTGTTTTCCCAGGTTCAGCCATGAAAGCACACAGAGGCTAGGCAACTCCAGCCAATGCTGACCAGGTTGCATCTTGAGTATGCAGTGAGGCTTGGCATTCTCTATGCAAAAGGGGTTATAGAGACTTGAACCAAGTTTCCAGAAAGCTGCTGAAATCATACAACATACATCAGGGTCAGATTCTTTACATGGAGCCCTTGAGCTAACTGCATGTGAAGCTCTGAGACTGAAGCCTAAGTTATAGTTATGATCCAGGTGTATGAGAAATACCAGGAATATGAGTCTAAAAGTTTAGAATGTTGCAATTATCAGTTGGAACCAGCCAAAAAAGAGAGGACACCTGTATCACACACAATATAGCTACAGGGATGGGGCTACCCAAGGCCTTTGGAGCACTGGTGGTGCCATCATGAGCTCAATATGCCACATATGATCTGGTATTTGGCCTATTGGGGTTTGGTCTCACTTTGGTACAAACACTGCTCATTCCTTTTAGAATGGGAATTTTTACCCTGGGCCAAAGTCCCCATGTTGGAGTGTGTGATTTATTTTTATGAGAGTTAGGAGAATGCCTGAGCCTTTGAAGAGACTTTTAATTTCACATTTTTCAGCAGTGTAAAGACTATAAGACCACTGGGACCTGTAAAGCTAGACTAAATGAAGTCTGCATTATGATATAACCATGAGCATATGGGGCTGGGGAAATGTGATAGCTTGCATATGAAGTGTCCCCCATAAATATTTGAACACTGGTTCCCAGATTGAGGTGCTATCAGGGGAGGAGGTGGAACGTTCTGGAGAAAGTGCATCATTAGGCTCTCAGCTTGAAGTTTTGCAGTCCAGTCCTATGTCCTGTGCAGTTTCTGCTTCCTAGTGATATAAAGAATTCCAGCCATGTGCTTTCTTCCCCATGAGAAACTACATCATCTCAAACAAGCCAGACAAGATCCTACATTTAAAGGAGCTTATGTTCTCATGGGGGTGAGAGAGAGCCATCTGAAACTTTTCAGGTAGTGAGGCACTACCCAGGGATTTTAGAGTAGAGTGGTGTGATAGAGAATTCTGAATAGATAGACTAGATTATGAGGTTGAAGAAAACCTTGTAGAAGAAGCCTGGCACGTGCATATTTGTGACAGGATTGTGTGAGCACTCCTAACAAGAAGGAAGGAAGTAGCTGCGATGGAATGGTAAGTTATGAGAGAGGTGAGCAAAGGTTAGGAAAGTGTTGGCTGGGGAAAGGTGGCTGGACTAGACTATTGGATGTCAATCTGACAATGATCATATTTGAATGGAAGGGAAATAAGATGGCCTTGGGTATCATCAGTTCCAAGGGGCAGAAGGGAGAAGAGCCAACAGTGGAAACCGATAAAGAAGCCCAGTCAGACTGTGCTCTTGAAAATGAGAGCTGAACAAGACCACCAGTGTGCAGACTCTGATCTTTATAGTGTGGTCCAACTCATGTAGATGTCATAGGTCCAGTTACAAAGATGTCAGTTACCCAGTGACTGTAAAAAGATGGACGTGAAGAGGGACAAGATGTACAATCCATCAATTTTATTTAACACTCAGAAATTTGATTCAGTTCTCTGTACCAAGTAATTTTTTGTGATAGAGCTGTTGCAAAACAGAGCAGTAAGTCAGGGAGCTGGAAAACGGCTTCATGGAGCGTTAGAATGGAAGTGAACTGGAATACTGCTTTCTTCCACCCTCCCCCTCCCCCTTATTTTCAGAATTTGTTCAGAGTCACACAGTAGTGTATGAGCAAGTAAAGGCTAGAACCTCGTTCTTTATTCCTTATGTCAAGTATGTTAATAATGTGCATATACACATACACACTCATACATTCAGGCACACAGGTGATCACATAGCATTATTAACTTTCATAAGTGACAAAAAAGAGTAATGCTGAGAGTAAATCTTCTGTAGAACTAAAATCTTGGGCCATATTTCTATTCAACGACATTTCTTTATGAATGCGATTGCATTTATCATCTAAGAAGGGAAGCATTATTTTTCCTTATCAGATTACAGTGGTTATTTTTTCTGTTGCTGTGATGAAGCACCATGGCCAAGGAAACTTAGAGGAGAAATAGTTGTTGTTGCTTACAGTCCCACGGAGTCTGAGTCTGTGCTGGCACAGCAAAGGCAAGGCTGCAGGATCTGGGAGCTGACAGCTCGCATCTTGAACTCCAAGCACAAAGACAGAGCGACGGAATGGTACATGGCTTCTGAGACCTCAAAGCCTACTCCCACTGAAATTCTTCTGCCAACAAGGTCTCACCTTTAAACATACACAAACAGCACCCCAATTGGGGACCGACTTCAAACATCTAAACCTATGGGGGACATTCTCATTCAAATCACCACACAGAGTCTTTTAAAGTAGAATAATAGATCTCCCCATTATGATCTATAATTTTATTCTATTTTTTCATGAAGAACAGGAGATTAATCCAAAATAAATATTAATATTTTCTAATGTGCTTTTGTAGTTGAATAAAGACTAGAGAGACCCAGATAAAATCAAATTTTAAATGGACTGTAAAAATGTCAGGACCAAGAAATAAAATATATATACTACATTAGGCCATGCTATCAGTTAGGATCAATGTAGTATAATTTCATTTGTAGTGCTTGGAATATCTATAAAATGTTTTAGACCATTGCGCATGATGCTCGTTTGTGCATTTGTCCAAATCAGGTTTTATTTTGGCTCCTGACTGAATAAAACATCATCTAAACATCAGTGTCGTCCCATCATGCAGCTCTAGACCACCATTCCCATTGAACATTGGGACTGGGGGCTGTTAGTCACTTGAATTATGGTCCTGGTTCCCCCTAGAGGTGTATGTAGTCCAGCATACTCTCTTCTTCTCTTGTGTGAAGGAAAATTGGTTTTCTCACCCATAGCAAAGGATCACAAACAAATTCTACTTGAAGGGAATTTGTAGACTATTCTGACTGCAGTGTTAGGATAAGGCAGCAGGGGAAAATCTACACATCAATGAACAGAAAAGGATTAGAGCAGAGAGCCCAGGGAAAGGATAGCGACTCTCAGAGCACTTCAAATTACAGCACTTGAAAAGCAGATGCTGTACTGAAATATAATTCCTTCAGAACCAAGGGCTTAGCACTTTAGTTCCCCCACCGCCCTCCCCGCCCCTCTCCCCGCTCTAACCAGCGGGCAGTGGAGGCGGGGGTGTTCCTTCTACTACTGATATGCATGCAATGGAGTCTAAGCTAAATTGAGGAAAAGGTTTAACATAGAATTTAGGCTTTATGCAATTGAATTTATGATGATTTATCTTGCAATCATTTTGTGCTCACAAAGTACTGCTATTTAATGACTCAGTTTACCATTTGTATCTTCCTCAGATTTCTAAGATACACTCTGCCTAAGAAAAGGATAAAATTGGAAATGACGTCCTATTACATAGGCAGCAAAATTAATACTCATAATACCATCAACCGGTGATGAGTGTTTCCTGTAAGAAAAGCTCCGTTGTACATAATTTTAAAGATAGGTTAACCAGTTGGTCTTTACAAGCAATCCTAAGAGAAAGGGACTGTTATTAGCCTCACTTGTAAAACATGCCTATGGAAGCAAGGTCAGTACAATAAAAATAGCACCATTCTTCTCTGTTGAGGAAAGGGAAACATATCAATCTTTAGCTTGAGTAAAATCAAAAGACAAATCATTTACAACACAGCAAACAGGATTTGGAAAATTAGAAAAATAGGAGAAGGAAGCAAACAGATAAATTTACTAATAAATATAAATTTATTTGCAATGCTAAGTTTTTGGAAAGTGACATTTAACCTGTCCATGAGTGATTTAAAATGTATTCTACCAGTAGGAGAGATTGCCCAGCAATTAAGAGCATTGAGTTAAGATCTTGTGCTACTCTTCTAAAGGATCCAAAAGTGGTTCTCACCAGCCAAGTCTGACCACTCACAACCAGCTGCAACTCCAGCTCCAGGAGGGTTTGATGCTCTTAGCCAGTTACATTCACATTCATATATCCACATATAGATAAACATACACAATTAAATATAATCAAGATAAAAATTTAAAAATTAATTTACCCAAGCTTTGGCAAACATAAACATAAAAATAATCTTCAAAAACACAGGGGAGGGAGATGGTTCAGAGTTCAGATCCCCAACACACATGTAAATTCCATATGGGTATGGTAGCACATCTGTAATTCCTGCACTTTGGAAGCAGAGACATGGAATCTCCAGTGGCAGGCTGGCTAAGATTCTGCTTCAGTTATCAAAATAAATAGTGATCAAGGAAGACACCTGATGTGAACCTCTAGGTTTTGCACAAATGCATATAAAGCATACATGTGTATGCATACTGGCACACATGTATGCCCATGTACATGCACACACACACACACACACACACACACACACACACACACACACACACACTTGTATACCACACACATGCACATGCAAAAGATGAATCAAAAAGGAAACACAAGGCAATAGAACACAATTAATCAGATTATCGCTTCCGGTTCTTTGCATTTCAAAGCAATAACATTTCTGCTTTGCCTTCATCTTCTCTTAAGTTTTCCATCTCTTAAGTAAAAGTATATGGAGGACACTGTGGCAGTAGGAAACACCTGATGTGGGAAATCCTAGTTCAAGCCTGCAGATGAAGGCTCTGCACTCCTCAGCAGTGTCAGCATCCCAGACATCAAAGTCAAAGTCTACAACTAGAGAAACAGAAACTGTTGCCTTGGGCTTTGTGGAGGTAGAATGGGTGTCTGAATGTGACTGCATGGATTCATTGATTTTTTCCTGAGGCAAGAGTAATTTAGTTCTTAAAATTTCCAAGGGAGTTCAAGTTTTACCTTGCAAGCAACAATTTTTAATATGAAGCATAGCCTGAGAAAAGTTTGCTAGAATGATCTTCTCAATAGATTTAAGTTACACCCTCTGTATTTCAACACTTCTTGAAGATTAAACATGATATAGTATTAAAAGATACAATATTTTGTTAAAATAGCCTCTCTATAAAGGTAGAGTTGTTTCATTCACACAGGAGTGCAGATGAGCTCACAAACAAATATAATAGAGAAAGAAATAAGAGAGAGAGAGAGAGAGAGAGAGAGAGAGAGAGAGAGAGAGAGAGAGAGAGAGAGGGAGGAAGGGAGGGAAGAAGGAAGGAAGGAAGGAAGGAAGGAAGGAAGGAAGGAAGGAAGGAAGGAAGGAAGGAAAGTAAGCAACAGTGAGTGAACAAATGCTTTTCCACACTGTGACCTCAAAGAAGAAACCGGATTTTAGGAAGATAAAATGAAAATAGCACATGGCAGATAGGCAATTATCTTCCAGAGGAATTGGATCAGAGCAAGCAATACAGAGATGGGGGTGGGCTTCCAGAAGGTCTTACAGGAATCTGTTAGTAAGTCGAGGATAACTATGAATTTATAGTCCTTGAAAAATAGCATTTCGTCTAATTTTCATACAGGTCACTGTATAGATGAAGGTACTGTCAGGCCAAGAACATCCGTGTTATGTAGCTGGAACATGTTTCTAATTAGTCCCGTCCTTTTCTAACATTTGACTTAGAAAAAAATACATAAAAATGAAACCTCTCTTACACTGAATCAATGTTTTGCTGGGTTTTAAGATCTGACCACCCGCCGGGGCGCGGTGGCGCATGCCTTTGATCTCAGCACTCGGGAGGCAGAGCCAGACGGATCTCTGTGAGTTCGAGGCCAGCCTGGGCTACCAAGTGAGTTCCAGGAAAGGCGCAAAGCTACACAGAGAAACCCTGTCTTGAAAAACCAAAAAAGAAAAAAAGATCTGACCACCTAACGAATGTGCCCAACTGGTGTTTATCATCGCCCAGCCTGAGCTGTGTGCCTGGAAGTAAACTGTCAACTCACCGTGGCCTGTCCTAGCCATTCAGGAACATCTGAAAATACCTCTGGCTCATGTTCCTTTGTAAGTGCTGGAGGTGATTCAGCAGTGTGCCTCATCGTTGCTACCAGCTAGCACACTGAGCGTTCAGTTAAACACTCCTTTCCTCCACTGGGAATTTGGAAGGGTCCCCTTGAAATTTCATCAGCAGAATGAAGGAACACAGAAGGGTGAATTTCTCGAACTCTTGTAGTTACTCAGAGCGGGTCTGCTCCATTCTCAACATGCAGAGATTAGGAGTGTAAACTCCCACACGGCAGCTGAGATAATGACACCAACTCAAAGCATAAACGCGGACTGATCTAATTTTAGTCGGGTGGCAGTAGATTCCCTTGTAGAAATGTTGCCCGTCTTCCTGCTGGGATGGATGGGAAAACACAGCTCGTCGCCCACTGCGGCACGGCAATTTTCCTCTTGCTAAGAGTGTAGTGTTCAGAAAGAAGTAATTCTCCTTTCAGACAGCGTTGCAGTTGCTTCTCTGGAAGGTGTGTATTGGGTAAAAATAGTTTTATTAGATACAGATTAAATGCAAAATAAGAAAGAAATACCATTTACAATTAAGTATATATTTAAATTACATACACAATTAAGAAAATAAACACATAAATAAATTTCTCCATATTTGTCCTACCATTGAGTTGTTTGGAAGGGTAAATGTAGATAGGACTTGGGTTTAAATCATAGCTCTGCCTGTGGTCCTGTGAATAACTTGGAAGCTATTTTATTTTATTTAGTATGAAATGAATACCCCTACACAACACACCTGGTTCTACTGCTGTGGCAACTGAGATCCTACAGTAAAATACACAGCCTGGCACTGATCGGGCAGATGGCAGTCTCTGAGTGCCACAGTGTTTGAGAAGTTTGTCCTCTGCCTGCTGGACAGAGGGTGTTTATAAAGATGCCTGCTTTTTCTCCAATTTTTTCCCAATGATGATTGCCTCAAGATACTTCAAATCAGCCATTTGATAGGATCAGGTCCTGAGTGTCTGTCTCCCTTCTGCAGGCTCCCTCTTTTCTGAAAGTATCTTTCATTTCCTTCAATTATTTCCCGTCCCTACTTCAGATCAAGAATGTTCAGAAGAGGCTGGAGAGTCACCATCACTTACAGATGGCCCTACAATAGTTCATGTGACCTAATGAATAAAGGCTGACCCAGTTCCACAGAGCAAAGATGTCAAAGATCGTGTAGTGTCACTACAGAGCTCCAGGACAAGGTGGAGTAAGTCGTGGCCAGGGAGATAGCAGAGCTGACCACCAGGAGCCAGTCTTTGCTGTCTGAGTCATGCCTGTATGAAACATTGGCAGTGGATTGTGAACAAGAATCTGAAATCTTGCCCAGCTCTGCCTTTTACTAATCACACATAGGAGAATGTGGTCCCTACCCTCAAATCTCAGCTTTTTTGCTTGTATAACAAAACTAATTTACTCTGCTTTCCATGAGTACTCATTATGAGAATGGACTACTTAGTGAAAGATGGGAGTGGTGAGGCTTTCTGCTACAAGTAGTTGGCGGTCTCTGGTCCCATTTAAAGCATTGGGTTCTTTGAAACTTTGCACCGAGAGGTATTCTAGGCTCAAGAAGTTACCTTAATATTCTAAAGTTTGGCTTCTCAGTTGTATGAGAATTCGAGTCCAAGTTTAAATGTTGTGTCTGGAACCTCACCTCAAGAATTTCTAGTCCATTTGGTCCATAATGAAGCCTGTATCTTTAACAAGTACACAGTGGTAATACAGTGCCTCATCTATGACCAAATGCGATTTTGTCCCCTAAGGGGCCAGTCCACTGGGGATAGGTATGTTTGGGGCAATTACTTAGGAATAATAAAGTGGAAGCACATATACTGTAAACTATAAATTCTGACGACATGGAGACTATAAAGTTTAGAAAATTAATACAAAATGGAGGTATTCAAAATCTGTATATTAGCTTTTGTTAACCCCCCAAAGGGCAGTTTTTAAGTGACTAGGGTAGATGAAAAAGGTAAGGGGGGTAAACAGATGTATCCTCAGTAGAGGATGGAACTGCACAGCTGCAGGGCTCATAATCTGTTCTGATAAGTTTATAAAATTGAGGAACAAAAGACAACTTAAGCTTAAGCCACACAGAAAAGAATTTATTACTTTGGAAATGTCAGCTGTCTTGTGCAGGAGTCTCCCAATTATTAGCTATCCTAAAATCATAAAAATTAAAGCTGCATAATCACGAGGGAAAAAAGTTTCTCTAAGCTAGCCAAAGAGAATCAGGCTTCCCATTTTTAAATGGTTTTATTGATGTATAATTCACATGTAAGACAATTCATTAGATTTTGACCTATTGCATAGATAATTTTAATTATGGTAAATTAATGTATATATATCATGGCATTTCCACTCTAACTATTCTTAAGTGTACAATTCCATGGCCTAATTGCATTCACAATGCTGTGCAATCATCACTGTTATTATTCATAATCCCTGTCAGAAACTTTATAGCTTTTTCAAAATGACTCTATTCTCTATTTAGCTGTCTATGCCCATGTATTTGCCTCTTGTGGATATTTCACATGAGTGGTGATTCAGATCTTTTTCATGGTTCTTCATAAATCTTCATGGTATTTATTCCAGTTTTTGTGGAACTGTTGTAGCCGTGGAAGTTAGGCATCTTCCATCTATCTCAGTGTGAACTTCTTGAGTCCTTGGTTCCATCATTCATTCAGTCATTCATTCTAAACATCCCACAGTCCATTTTACAGCTCTCCCTCCCATGTCACATCTGCTTACACTTTTATACCATGTCTCAGTATTTGAAACTTTCCTACTTTTCTATTTATTCTTATCTTCCACTTCCCTTGGGATGTGGAATTCATGAGAGCAAGGCAGGTTACCATTCCTGCTCCTCCCTAAAGCCAGACCCAAGGCTTAAATAGAAAACGACAAAGTGTTTGCTGGATACCTACAGAGAGAATTGATGACAATCATCAGGGAAGTATTCTGACCTCTGAACTCTGTCCTATCATTGAAATCTCATAAGGGAGGGGACGAAAAGAATCTCACATCTCTTACACACACCATAATTTATTGCCTTCTAGAATTCTTCTTTTTCTTATGGGTTCTATGTTCTATGAAGTTATACGACTTCACACCATAAGCCAGTTTTCTTCTTTAATATGATTTATGTACAGCAGTTATAACCAGTGGTATACCACCTCAGTAAGTATGTAACTAAAACGTCCACTGATAAAGAGAAGCCTGGTTAAATGTCTAGTTTTGCATCTCCATGACTCTAGACTGTATTAACCAAATACACCAACTTCTGCATCATAGTGAGCAAGAAAAAAAAAAAAAAACAAACAGAAATGTCAGGCCATGGACCTGATCCTGTTGCTCACGTATGAGATTCTTTCTGGTCTCTCTGAGTTGGACAGGTGAAACAATAAGACCTGATTTGCGAGCCTAGCCACTGCCTGATCACGCTGCTGATGTTGCCTTCTCTCCTCCTTTTCTACATGAAGCATCCTGTAGAATCACAAACATTGAATGAACATCTCTGTAGAATCCCAAACAAGAGTTTCTGCTGAAATACCATTTAGATGCTGAGGAAAACCATCGTGGAGAAGGTGGAGTGGTGGTTAATGTTGAGTGCCGATTTGACAGGATTTAGAATCACCGAATAGTCAAGCCGCTGGGCATGTCTGTGAGGGATTATCTAGACTAGGTTAACTAAGGTGGGAAGACATTCCATGGTTGGGTTTCCAGACAGTAAAACGGAGGGAGCCAGCTGAGCACCAGGAGTTATCACCCTTTGCTTCCTGACTGTGGACAGTGACCAGCTACCTCAAGCTTCTGCCTCTGGCTTAGGCTTCTTCACTATGGTGGACTGTAGCCTCCAGCAGTTAGACAAGTAAACCCTTCCTTCCTCAAGTTACTTCTGCTAGGTATTTTGTGACAGCAATAGAAAGAATAACAAACACAGGTAAGGAATAGAGCACTGTTAGGTCATTAGATCACCTGGGTATCCATGGAACAGATGCATGGTGACAGGGACTCCATGGAACAGATGCATGGTGACAGGGACTAATGATAAATGTATAAATGCAGAGGGGTGGACAGGTTTGGGAAAGTGTGGCAAGCAAGTGATGTCTACTGAATTGTCCTAAAATAAGGTCTCCCAAGACAACATAAAGATACTCTCTAGCTGCAAATGTTGAATGACAGGAAAAGGAACAAGAGGGAGTAGCTCTCCTCCAGACTCACCGATACATCTAGAAACATCTCTGCTGGTGCTTGGTTGCCCAGGTTGCACAATTTCCTCTCACCTCTAAGCTTGCCATGTGATAGCTTTTCCAGATAACAGATTCCTCCCCACTTCTCAAAAATAAATAAATAACTCATTAAAAATAGAGCGATTTCTGGCAAGTGCTGTCTAAAGCCTGTTTTAGAAAACACACACCATATTATCTAAGCATCCTCTCAGGATTTTTAGCGAGGGATATAAATATGCAGCAGAACATCTTCAGGACTCCCATATCGAACATCAGCCGTGACATTTGGAGTCTTTCATTATGCAGTCGCTGGGGCTCTGCTGCCTCCCACTCACCTTGGTACCTACACACACTGCCGTTTCTCAGACTCCCTTGTGTGGCTGCATCTGGGTAACAGGAAAGCTAGAAATATCTGTAAACATGGCAACGTAAATGGACTTTCTCTCATAAACCTTGTGAACTGACAATGTATATATAAATGTCCCATCAAAATCCCAAATGACTCAAATTTCTATAGTACCCACGAAGAATGAACTAGGTCAAAGAGTAAAACCAGACAGTACCTCTAAAATCTTAAGCTTTATAACTTTAGGATCTGGGAAGCTGTATTAATTCCTAATTAACATACCACAGGTATTGGTTTAAAAACAGAAATGTTGCTGGATTTTCAGGAGCCCTTCTTGCTGGTCTCTAGAATTTAAAATATGATTTCACTAAAAAATATAATTTAATTCTTTTCAGTTCATACTATAAGTAGTCGTGAAATAATTTCACTTACTCACCTTCATTATATGATTTCCTTTCCCTCAAATTTTGTTTCTTCTAAATCTTATCATTCAATATCATTGTTCAACATTTCAATGTGCACAGACATGATCAGTTTCAGGAAACAACTAACAAAATCTTCAAGACCGTAATAATGAAAATGGAATGTACAAACACTTCAGAATCATTTATTTGAAGTATCCAGGAATTTAATTGCCCATTTGCTGGATGGTGTTATGGTATGACTATGAGATGTTCCCTACAGGCTCATGTCTTGAATTCTTGGTCCACGGATGGTGGTATGATTGTGAGAAGTTATGAGGTGAGACCTACCTGGAGGAACTAGCTCACTGGGAGAGGTTTCTTAGTGGATGTCTTTCTTCCTCTGCTTCCTATCAGCCATGAAGTAAAGAAGTGCCTCTGTGATACAGGCTAATGCCATGGTGGTGTTCTACCCAAGCATACTGGGTCACCTAACCATGCACCAAACCCACCAATGCCATGAGCCAAATGAATCTCTCCTTCCTTAAAATATCATGTGATATTTTCCCACAGAGGCAATAAAGGTAATTCATATAGATGAATAGAGCAGTGCTGTCCAACCTGTCAGATACTAAGGACTTTAAATGTAGCTGGTTTGAGTTGAGATGAGCTACAAGTATAAAACACATGCCAATTTGTTTTGAGAACTTGCTGAAAAAAATAAGAATGTAAAATACTCCTTTACAAGTCTTTAGGTAGGTGGCACACAAAACAATGATATTTTGAATATATTGTGATAAGATATGTCATTAAGCCTGGCTTTGGTGGCACACGCTTTTAATCCCAGCACTTGGGAGGCTGAGACAGGTGGATCTCTATGAGTTCCAGGCCATTCTGGTCTACAGATCGGGTTTCAGGACAATCAAAGCAACACAGTGAAACCATGTGTTGAAAAACTTAACAAGATATGTCATTAAAATTTATTTGTTGATACTTTAAAAATTTAACACGGACACAGTTTTGTTAGTGTCCATTGGACATGGCTGCTTTAGAGAAACTAAAATTTCTCATTATTTTTCTGAAAACAGTTAAAGTACAACATTACACATTGAGATCCAGTATAGCTAATTTAAATACTCTGCCCAGAGAACCTACTCAAAGCTCCTCCAGGACAACCTGGAAAGGCATCTCTGGGATGGAAATGGCCACCTCTTTGTCTACTGACTCCATCCTCCATCCCTCTTCTGCAGTAACAGCCATAAAGTATCGGTATGTGAGGGAGTTGCTGAACCGCCAAGTGCTGTAAAGAGAATGACATACATCAACATGTACGGCAGAACCGGACTCTTTAGTGCCTTCCCACATTTTTCTATGGTAAAACCAACTGCCCCTTTCAAACAATGTGTCATTCCCAGAGGCATTGTTACCCAAGGGGTTAGGCTTTCCCAGTATTACCTCAGAGGTGCATGAATTCAATGGATTATGTATTGAACCATCAGGCACAAATGTGAACATGATCTGCAGACTTCTGTCTTCCTGAGATATTTCTGTGAATGCTGTCTGATATTTGAGCATTCTAGAATACAAAATATTAATATAGAAATGAGTCCTCTTTTTTATACAAGAAGACTACAAACTCATAGAAATATGTTTTCCAAAGGATCTTTGTGAAATGCATGCATTTTATCTCTTATCAGTTTCTAATTTAAGTTTTTAAAATTTCATCTGAGTTCCATCCTAAGAGGATGGTAATGACCTCTCATGCACGCCAAGGAGCTCCTGCCATCTGCTGGTACATGTGGAGTTCATACAGTCAAAAGCCCCACAGCATCATCTTGGCCAGTCCACTTCCCACCTTCTAGACTTTTCCATTAGAAAATCCAGAAAGACATTTAGAATAGGCTTTATCTATTTGGCATGGTCGCCAGACACTGTCACCAGGCGTTGCCACCAGGCTCAATGTTTTGTTTTATTTGCTTCCTAGGAAGCTTGTTTGATGCTTTGCCTTTTATTTCATTTTTAATTATTTATATGTGTATTTATCTATGCGTTTTGTGTGTGGTGTGGCTATACGTATTATTGTGAATGTGTGGCTGTGGAAGTCAGATCTCAACATTCACTGAGTATCTTTCTTGCTTGTTCTTGATTTTGTTCTTTGAGACAGAGTATGGCCCTCACTGAACCTGTAGCTCCTCATGCATCTGAACTGGTTGTCAATTGAGTTCTGGAGATCCATCCATCTCAGCTCTCTTTCCCCCAGCATTCAGCTTTTCCGAGCACGCCAGAGATCCAACCATGGGTCCTTAGGCTTGAACCGCAGTCCTTCGACCCACTGAACCATCTCCCCAGCCCTATATAGTTCTTCTGTACCATAAAATTACTTAACTCCTCTGTTTCCGTTCCCTCATTTTCTTTCACAGGATTTTCAAAACTAGAAATAAACAATTTAGCATTAACAGCCCAGATTCAATGCAATTAAAACCACACTTAAAAATTAATTTTGAAGCTAAATATGTCTTTTGGTGTGAACCTGAAGTGACCCAGCTTGATCTCCAGATGATGGTGGTGTCGAAGGAAGTAGAACTTGGAGGAGGTGGGCTCTTGCTAGAAGAAATGGCTTGCCAGAGTCAGGCTTTGTGGGTTCCAGCCCATGCCCATTCAGCTCAGTCTCTGTCCTTTTCCGGACTGCAGAGAAAATGTAACCAGCATCCATAGTGCTGCAAGCTACCGTGAACTCTGTTAGGCCTTCCCCACCATGGCACACCTTTCAAAGTCTGACTGAAAGAAGGCTTCCTTTCTTTAAGTTGTTTCTGTCGACTATTCAGTCACAGCAAATTACAAGGCAAGTAACCAATGCAGAGTCTCACGAAATATGTGCCGTTCAGTGTGATTTAATCTGCATTATCTGACCCCAAGTTAACTTACACTAGTGTGTGACAGTTTGCTTTTTTAAATGTATATAGGTTAATTGTAGCTATATCATAAGACTATATAAAAACCTATAAAGAGAACCTTACTGTTTAAGTAGTTTTATTTTTTATTGTATATTTTATAAGTTCTTACCATGTCCTGGGCTCTGTGTGAAGTTTTGGGGATAAACTGATAACTTAGTATCATCTGATCCTTATGCAAGAAAATAGACATGTTCAGGATTTTCCTAGGATTTTGTTTTGTTCTTTAATCCCAGCACTCGGGAGGCAGAGGAAGGCGGATCTCTGTGAGTTCGAGGCCAGCCTGGGCTACCAAATGAGTTCCAGAAAAGGCACAAAGCTACACAGAGAAACCCTGTCTCGAAAAAAAAATACCTGTGTAGTCTGACCATTTTATACATATTTTTTTATTGATTCATACATTATTTCAGAAGGAGAAAAGCCCTATCCCTCCACTACTGGCTTACTGAATAATGGTGACAGTTTTGCTTTTTATCCCAAAGATAGGAGACCAAATGCAGCATTTTTTTTATCAATAGTAGGAGATAGTCCAGTGTGTTGTTATCATAACATCCTATCATAGATCAGCTGAAATTCAAAATGAGCAACCCCAAGCTGAAATCCAAAATGTTTTGAAATCTGAAACCTGTGTATGCTTGCGTGTGTGTGTGTGTGTGTATGTGTGTGTGTGTGTGTGTGTGTGTGTGAGTGTGTGTGTGTGTGTGTGTGTGTGTGTGTGACTGAGGACTGAAATCAAAGCCTTGCTCATACTAAGAAGAGGTACTTTACAGCTGAGCTATTTCCTCAATCTTGGGTTTTTATTTAATTAAAAAAAATTTTTTTTGAGGCAATGCCTCACTAAGTTGCGACTGGCCTTGAACTCAGTCTGAAGTTCAGGCAGCTCTTGTAATTTCAGTCCTTCTGCCTCAATATCCTGAACAGAGGAGACTACAGATCTATGCCATCAGGTGCTGTTTAAAACCTCAAACTTTCTGAACACTGTCCAAAAGTGGAGAGTCCCACATCATGACACTTGGTTTCATGTACAAAATGATTTCGAAACCTAGTATAAAGTTGCTTTCAATCTTTATGTGTAAGATGTACAAATCATTAAAGAATCTAACATTTATGTTTGTTTTCTATCTCTAAGATATTCATAAGGTATATTTGAAAATTAAAAACCACTCCAAAGTCTGAAATGCTCTGCCCCTAAGCAGTTTTTGATGAGAGCATTTCGACTTGTACTGCAATATTAGTATCCTGAACTATGAGAAAGTCTAGGGTAACCAGTATCTTTATTGGATGGTTAAGCATCTTCCTGCCTGGACACAGTGAAATGGAGTTAAAGTCACTTTCTCTATGTCAGGCCCCCAGAACGGTTAATTTATTAATCTGAACACTTGAGGCAAATGGACACATACACACATGGTGTGGGGGAGAAGGTGGTACTCAGTGAGGAATGTGAGTCTCAATGAAGAGGAAAGTGAGTAATCCAGGGATTAAATCCTACTGTGCAGCTTCTCTGAAAGTTGATCTATGGAGAAGTCATGGGCACTAGTTAGGAATCCATGAGTAGAACCCTGTAGAAGAACAGCAACCAAAAGTGGATTTTGAATTTGAGGTTGGTTTATCTTGGGCTCCCATCTGCTGACTGGATCACTGTAACTTGGTCATCTGGGAGTGCAAACTTGTACAGCCACTCTGGAAATCAGTATGGAAATCAATCTTTCTTAAAACCCAGCTATACCACTCTTGGTCATAATACCCAAGGAGTGCTCAATCATACCACAGGGACACATGCTCAACTATGTTCATATCAGCATTATTTGTAATAACCAGAACCTGGAAACAACCTAGATGCCCCTCAACTGAAGAACAGATTAAGAAAATGTGACACATGTACACAATGGAGTACTACTCAGCAAAGAAAAACAATGACATCATGAAATTTGCAGGCAAATGGATGGAACTAGAAAATATCATCCTGAATGAGGTAACCCAGACTCAGAAGGACAAACATGGTATACACCCACTAATAAGTGGATACTAGATGTAAAGCAAAGGATAACCAGACAACAACCCACAACTCCAGAGAAGCTAGCTGACAAGGAAGACTGAAAGAGGGATGCATGGATAGCCCTTGGAAGGGGAAATAGATGAGATCTCCATGAGTAAACTGGGGATGAGGGATGGGCAATAGAGGGTAGGGGCTAGGGGATGAGAACATAAGGGAATGGGATGGTCGAGCTGGAACAGGGATGGAGTGGGAAAGCAATGAAAGAGATACCACCATAGAGGGAGATACCATGGGGATAGAGAAAAACCCAGTGTTAGGGAAGTTGTCAGGAATCCCCAAGGATGACCCCAGCTTGGACTACTAGAAATAGTGGAGAGGGTGCCTGAACTAAACTGGCTTACCCCAGTGATCAGGTCAGTGAATACCCTAATTGTCATCACAGAGCTTTTCTCCAGTGACTGATGGAAGCAGATGTAGAGATCCGCAGTCAAACACCAGGCAGAGCTCCAGGAGTCCAGTCAAGGAGAGAGAAGAGGGATTCTATGAGCAAGTGCATCAGGATCATGATGGGGAAACATGCAGAGACAACCAAATCAAACTAGTGTGAAGTCATGAAAGTTGGATCAATGGCTATGGAGCCTGCATGGGACTGGACTAGGCCCTCTGCATGGAGAGAAAATTGTGTAGCTTGATCTGCTTGGAGGGCCCCCTGGCGGTAGGATCAGAATCCATCCCTAGTGCATGAGCAGGCTTTTTGGAGTCCACTACCTATGATGGGACACCCAGTGCAGCCCTGAGGCAGGAGGAGGGGTTTGGACTTACCTCTATTGGATGTGCCTCCCCATGGGAGGCCTTGCCTTCTTGTAGTGGGAACTGAGGGGTAAGCTGGAAGGGGGAGGCTGGGGGGGCAGGAGGAGGGAATAAGGGGATCTTAAATTATATTAAATTAAAAATAAATAAAGAGGAGCCCCATAGTGAGGCTCTGAGAGTCCAAGGACAATAGTTTGGGTTTGTGACCTGTTCAGTCCCCACCTATACTCCTCATGTGAGCGTATAAGAGACACCACCTCCCTAAACTTGAATTTCCCCATCTATAAGACAGGAGCAGGCTCAGCACTCTGATTTTTTTAAAAAAAAAACAAAATCTGATAAATGGAAGGCACCAGAAGGTTTGAAGTGTTATTTTCAGTGTGTCTTCATTGACTGGGTTGTTAGTAATAAAGCCATTTCATTGGGGCATTTCTGGTGTGAGGACTTGTATTCCAGTCAGTCTGAGTCAATCGATGTTGAGGTTAACTTTCTCTGAAGGTATTGATCTGATGAAACAGTTATCCCCAAAGCACTAGGAAAGAAATGTCTTCTCCCAGCTTAAATCACAGAGCTGCCCATCACAAATTAGAAGCACTTCTGATCGTTTGCCCTTTGAAAGTTGGCACAAGGGTTGCAGACATCAAAGTTTAGCTTTGAGGAGAAGGAGGGCTGGGTGAGAGAAGGGAAGTCTCCCCTAAGTCTGAAGAAACAGACACCAAGAACTGAAGGGCCATTGGCTGAAACCAAAGGCAGAGGCGAAAGAGACAGGGAAGTTATGGCTATGACCTGCTGTTGATTCGTGTTAATAGACGATTCTGGAACCCAAGCTATTCAGTCACATTTCAGGAAAGCACAAAGAACTGAAAAAGACTATGCAATAGAAGGAGAGGGAATGGGTTGCTAGGAGAAAGATAGTGGAGATAACCTCCTGAATTAGTTGAAGGTAACTGGCTCATGGTACACAAGAGATCGTAGTTAGATTGAAAAACTAATCCATTCACACATCTCAGAACATAGAGTATACATTTCTTTATTGGTTTAGAAAGAAAAGGAAAAGGTTCCTGATGATGTAAAATGAATCCACCGGTGTGGCTTCTTCTGAGGACACATAGAGAAATATAAAAACATCACCTCCAGTTCTCATGTCTGAAGAAAGGTATTTGGATCCTTTATCTGCGGGACACATCAAAATCTGTTTTTTATAATACTGTATTAGTCTGGCTTTTCTAAAGGAACAGAACTGATAGAGTATTCATTCAAATATATATGTATTTGTATTTGAATATATATTCACATATATGGAATTTTTAGAATGGCTTAAAATCTGTGGGTCCAGCTAGTTCACCAATGGCTGTCTACAGAAGGTCCAAAACTGCGGTAGCTATATAGTCCACAAGGCTTAATGTCTCAGCTGCTCTTCGGTATATTCCAGAATACCAAAGAAGTGGGTTCTAATGCAGTGAAGGAATGGGGAGTGAACAGGCAAAGAAAGCAAGCTCCCTTCGTCTATGTCCTGCATATGGACTGCCACCAGAAGGCAAGGCCCAGATTAAAGGTGCATATTCCCACCTCAGTAGGCTCTGGAAATCTGAGAGAAAGACCTTTAAAGAGAGGGTTTTAGTTTGCAACATGGCTTCATCATTTTATCCTTTGGAAGCATTTTCATCAACAAAATTCAATGTTATATTTTGTTGTTGTTGTTGTTTGCTTGTGATCTCTCATCAAACTTCATGAACCTAGGGTACCTTTTAGCATGTCATTCTTGCCGGAGGTGTTTCTTTTAACCACATTCTACCTTCAGAACTTTGCAGTGGTCTGTCTGTCCCTGTGATCCTACAAAACATGGAAACATTTCAAAAATAATCCACCTAAACCATTAAATACAAAGCTGCCCAAAGTCACCAGGATAAAGCTATTCCAAAATTGGCAATTCAACTTCTAGAAGATTATTGCCTAAAAAAGAAAACCTGAAGTTCCGTTTGTGCCATCAGAAGATTGTAGTCACGTTAACAGATGTGGTATGTTAGTGTCTGGTGCCTCTCCAGAGAGCTCTGGGCAAGGGCTTTGGTTGAATCTCTGCACAACTTACATAACTTTGCATTTAACCCCAGAATGTCCAACCACAAGGACCATAGCTCACCTGGTCAAGTGCCCAGCAAGTCTGAGATGCTAGTCATGTAGGGAACCTGGAGTGTCTACCTTATTCCTCAGACAGCAAAACCAAGGCCACATTCTATGGAATAGACTGAAGTGTTTTTGAAACTCATATGTAAATAGTCCTATTCAGAACACATGTAGAGCTTATATGTGTTCTGTTCACTGTGCAGTGAAATGGCTGACACTGTGGTACACATGAGATTCTCATGCAGCTGGTTCTAACCTTATTGTTCACAATATGTGTTGATTCTGTCTGTGTTTAGAAATCAGATTGAGTAATTTGATATTTATTTCATTTTATTTTCTTTAGAGTATCATTTCAGGGCTGGAGAGATGGCTCAGTGGTTAAAAGCATGAACTTTTACAGAGGACCCAAGTTCGATTCCCAACACCCACATCCGTCAGCTCATAACAGCCTGTAACTCTAGATCCAGGGGATCCAATACCCTCTCCTGGCCTCCATGGACACCTGCACTCATAGGCACATACTACAGAAAGACACACACAAGTACATATAATTAAAAATTTAAAAAAGTAAGTATCATTGTCTCTGTTGAATGAGTGAAGGACTTTAGAGAACCCAAACTGCATACCAAAGCTCCAATAACAATGACACATTAGGGTCAAAATCTTAAATAAAGTCCTCTGATGGCTTCTACGTCCCTACATGCTGCTGTTCGGTGACATGACACTGGGACCTCTCATTTGTCCCTCATAATAACCCCATAGAAGACTTTTAGAATAGTCAGCATATGCAATCAACATGTTCAAACAACTAGTTTTGGGAAAAGCTGAGCTATAGGCACCTATTTTCTGGTGAAATAATCATTCTTTACACAATTGGGACAAATGAAGACACCAAAATGGTTTGTTCTGATAGGTGAGCATTATGTGCACTGCATGTATCACACACACACACACACACACACACACACACACACACACACACACACATGCATACATATCTGTGGTTCGTGTGTGTGTGTGTGTGTGTGTGTGTGTGTGTGTGTGTGTGTGTGTGTTATTTCAATGTGGGAATCAAAGTCAAGGACTGCTCATGCTAGGCAAACATTCTACCACTGAGCTACATACCCAGCCCTGTATGTGTAAGTATTAGTTACTTTTCTGTTGCTGTGATAAAAGCAATGTAAAGAAGAAAGACGTTATTTTAACTTAGGGCTCCAGAGAATGAAGTCTTCATGGCAGGGAAGGCTTGACATTGCAGAAAGCTTGACAACAGGACCTGGAAGCTGACTGATGACTTATCACCCACACAGAGGACGGAGAGAGAGCTCATTGAGGTGAAGCTATAAACCATCAAAGCCCATCCCCACTGCCGAACTTCCCTCTTCAAGGCTCTACCTCCTGAAAGTTTCATCATCTCCCCAAACAGCACCACCAATGGGGGAGCAAGAGTTCAAATACCTGAGTCTATGGGGACATTTCTCATTCAACCATCAAAGCTACGATGTATACTTTAGTAATAATAAGTTTCTCTCACACTCCCTTAGAAGTTTTTATTTATGGAGAGGAGAATTCAGACACATGAAGACCCAAAGCACTTCTCTAATAAAGTATGTCATTAAGGAGGAGGGCAGAAGAGATTCTGTGTAATGGTTCTCAGAAATACTAAAAACATTTTCTGGGGCTTTCAATTCTGATATACTTTATGACTAATTATGTTTTGTACCATAGATAACCTTGTTTATAAACTAGAAGCTGCAGAAAAGAAAATTCTAAAAAATATTCAGAAAAGAAGAACATAATCATTTCTACTCTACACGTTTTAAAAACTCAAAGCCATTCCAACACTTAATTTTCTTACATTGGAGAACAATCTGAGCACAATGTGAATTTTTTATTTTCTTGTACATTACTTTTTATCCATAAGAAATACTAGGTGAATACAGAAAACTGCACTGAGCTAAATAATGTGTGTAGTAATGCAAAGATTGTGTACATACACACATCTCTAACCTCTGCCATCTTCACTTACCATATGTAGCAACCATGTGTTTTCAACCACACAGCTCCATATTTTCTGCCACAACTTCCATTCTGATTCCAGATTCCCCTCATTCCACCACCTCACATTCAATCCCAGGTTGCTTACACACCTACTTCCACAAGAAAACTCCATGTCTTTTTCATCAAACTATTACAGTATTTTTTTAACATGCAAAACTATACTGTTATTTTATTCACTTTTAAAAATGTTTCACCTTGAAATTTGTTGCACTCATTTTTCTCAAGTCCTGTGGTGTGTGTGTGTGTGTGTGTGTGTGTGTGTGTGTGTGTGTGTGTGTGTGTGAGAGAGAGAGAGAGAGAGAGAGAGAGAGAGAGAGAGAGAGAGAGAGAGAGATTTCTGCATTCTACAGAGGTTGTTAATGTAAGACATTATTCAGAACTGCTTTCCTTCATTGTATAGACCATGGTCCTGTTAGGCTGCAGGCAAATGCCCAGCCTTGCACTTAAAGTAAAGTCTACTATTTATATAAAGCACTTCTTGTCACAGATTTGGAGGAGATTTCTCCAAAGTGATAACTAGGCATCACTTCTTAGTGAGGTTTTCAGAAGATAGCCCCAAAGACCAGTGCTCATTTGATTGTCTAAGTTGGCATCTCTTAAACCTTGTGGTAATAACAGGAGTTCTCTTCAGTAGTCTCAGAAAGCAGCTTGCAGATTTTTCACCCCTTCTTTTACACTGAGATGTAATGAGTGGCAGGCTTTCATGGGTTTATCTTAGGGCCAACCATTGAGAACATACCCGTCAGTCTTGCTCTGTGTACACACTGCCTTTGACTAACATCCACATGAGATGCCCCATTTGAAATAAGGTGTCAGCTTGGACACCATATTGGCTTCCTTCTAACTTTTGCAAAATTTACCATATTTCCTTGTCTTTACTTCAATGGCTCAAGAATAGATTTGTGTTTTCTGAGTTACATGGAATCTCACACCTTATTATATAAATAATTTATACTTTGAGCAATAAATAGATTATGATGCTACTGATGAAAGTCAAACCAATGGTCAAGCAGTGACTGAAAGGTAGTAAGCAACACCAGGCAGGAAGCAAAGACATTTCAAAACATCCTTATCACACAAGAGTTCTGAAGCAGAATGAAGTAAATGTTTGTGGGTATGGGTAGGATCAACCCATGACTTCTGAAAAACACACTTCAACTCAATTGCTAAAGAAGTGCTGAAGAGGACTCGGGTATGGAGAGTGGGAAGAGTCATGTTCACTGGAAGAATAGACTCATTGTAGATACAGAAAACTGCATCTAGTTGAATGGAGTTCTAGAGAAATGCATGCATCGCACACATGTACACACCTCAGATACACAATTCACCCACATACAGACATGCACTGATGTCTCCAGAAGTTAGTTCTCACACTATGTAAGTCCATCAGTCTTTAGTAAGCTCCCCTCTTAGGCATTCCTATGGCTTCTAGAAACTCCAAGCTTATATTTTGTCTTCTCAATAATTCCAACAGAGAACAGTTTTCTTCTCCAAATTTCTAAAATAATAACATCAGTGATACAACCCTGGACTTTATTGGTCTGATGGCATCTCCTAAGTATCATCATGGCTACTGTAGCAAAGGAAATGAGGGACTCTGATTGTCCAGTAGTCCTAACTGATCAGTCACACTAAGATTGGATCCCAGGAAGAAATTTATTACTTGTGAACTTCATGAATTTAGAGTATAAAATAACCAATGTCTTGAAACCCTAAAGTCACTTGCCATATCTAGATGCATTGTTTCCCTCTTCCTATAGCTAGCTGGCCAACCAAGGATGATTAGCAAGTAGTTGTTGCATAAATCATTATCATTATTTGTATGCTGGTGAGAAATTCATCTATATATCTCTTTCCTTCTAAAATAAGTTAGTGTTCATAGCTTGAAATCACAAGCTGTGATGGAGATATTTGCACTACCATAGAAATAGGTGCACATGACAAGGCACAGCTTCCCCACCACAAAGATCTAGTTGTGATCCATTTCCCAAAATAGTTATAGGGATTTAATCTTCAAATATTTTCCCCCTTGTCGAGAGTATTTAATCAAACTCTCAATAAAGGTAGAGGTGTGACAGAACAGGAATCCAATTAAAATAATGAATTTTTTTCTTCCCTTAGAGGTCTTCAATTTTATACATTTAGTGTAATTTTCATTTGATGTACATGTTTAATTCACATTGGCCAACCAGTCAGGCTCTATTAGATAACACACATGAGTTTCTAGCTATGAATTTGACTGATTTTTTTTTAGTATGACAAATGGAGAGGCTGGATATCACAGATGTACTTCTTCCCTTTCCCTGTAACAGCAGTGCTTCTCCTCTACCCACATTTCCCAACACTTATATTTATGAGCTTTGCCTTTGGGGCCAGCATGCAATTATTTGGGTAAAGGGGAGAAAACAGATATACAGAAATACCTCTTTCTAAACCTAACTCGAAAAGGAATAAAGGTATATTTTTTTAACTATGGGAATCTAGTATCCCACAGCTCTGGAGACCAGAAGTCCCAGATCGCAGTGTCCAAGGCTGCTTCCCTCTGAAGCTGTAAGGAGAGTCTCTTCGGCTCTCCCATCTGCTACAGCTTCTCTGGCATCCTGGGAATCCCTGGACTTCTGCTCATGACTCTGCTCTTACCTTTATCTTCCTTCATGCAGTGTTTTTTTCCATTCCTGCTGCTGTCTAAATGTCCCCTAACTAAGACATCTGCCACTGAGCTAGGGCTTGCCCTCTGCACTGCCTTTAACTTGACTTAGCCATGAAGAACCTGTTTCTAAACACATTGCATTCTGAAGTAGCAGGTTGGGACTCAAACATATTTTCTTGAGGGTAGACAGAATTCAACTCATAATATCACCGTAATTAAATTATCATATGTTAATATCAATCTATAAATGTTCCTCATCAAGCTGGAGGTCTGGCAAGTCAAGTTTCCTTCCTTGCGAAGAAGACACTCCTAGTGATTTCCAGAGAGTGCCCAGAATGCCCTTCCCCGACTCCCTTCTTCTGCCTTTCATGTGGACCTCCATTGTGCAAGTAGAGCTTTGCCTATTTAGGGACCAGCCAGCTCAGCTTGCTGCCTTTCTTCCCCTTGTTTTCTTCTTGTAGTGTCTGCAAAACCTAGAGTGCTTTTTACATTTTTAAAACGTTGGAAACAAATCAAAAGAAGACTATTTCATGACACATGAAATGATATAAAATTCAAATTTCAGCACCAATAAACAGAGTTTTATTGGCAACCAACCGCACTTCCTCATTTGCATATTCCCCATGCCAGCTTTTACACTGCATGGGAAGAGCTAAGGAGTTATGAAAGAGACCCGCTAGTCTGCAAAGCCTAAAACACAGACTCTGCCCATTTATAGGTGTAGCTGGCTGACCTCAGCTTTAGGACACTAATTTTGTAAACTCGACCCCATTCACCACCAATTTCTGAGGCTTCCGAGTAGCAGCCACCAAGACAGCTAAGCAAGATGCTGCCAGTCTTACTGCTATGAAGAGATGTCTTCATTCATAAATATTAACGTCCTCATGGTTTGGACTAATCTGTTACTATGAGAAGAACCACACAGCTAATTAGTAGGCATTTAATTAGGAAGCTTCATCAGAGCTGTTGATAGGCATGCTTAATATTCCACTCACAAAATTAACTGCTGAGATCAAAGGTGCAAGCATTAATCACCTCCAGCCTCCTCCCAGTATGGCAGTGTTTTATGTCTGTGTGATAAACACTGCCTCCATATGTGGCTTTCATCATGGAGTAAATTTAGTGGGTTTATATTTGATCCTTTCTCGTATTAGTTTTCTATTGTTGCCAAAACAGATCTCCACAAATGTAGCCTCTTGCACCACCCAACATCCACCCTCTCAGTCTTCTGCAGGTTAGAAGACAGTGGACATAGCTGACTTCTCTGCTCTGGGTCTCAGCGACCTGGAATCAAGACGTTGGCAGGACTCCATCCCTTTCTGGAAGCTGTGGGGGAGAACTGATTTCCATAGACCTTTATATTCCAGAAGAACTCAGTTCACCGTGGCTGTAGGGCTGAGGGGCACTGTCCCCAGGATGGCCTTCAAAGGTACCTCTCTTAAGATGGCCAGAATTTCTTCTCTCACGATCTTCTTCCTTCTTCACATCACCATGTCAGTCCTTCAGTTCTTTTTCTTTGACTTTAAGAAAGTATTTATTTTAATATCAATTAAAATATAACTATAACTTTTCTGTTCTCCATTTCCTCCCTCAAATCCTCCCCATCTCTGCCTCCACCAAGTACTTTTCAGGTTAATGGCCTCTTTTCAATTACTTTTTTCTCTTTCTATATTTTTCACTTGTTTTCATTTTTTATTCTACTCTCATATATTACATCCTGACTGCAGTTTCCTCTCCTTCCTCTTCCCCTCTCCCCCAGATTCACCTCCCTCCATCTCCCCTCAAAACAGAGCAGGCCTCCAAGGGACATCAACCGAACACGGCATAATGAATATGCCACTATAAGATCAGGCACATACCATCACATCAAGGCTGGGTGAGACAACCCAGTAGGAGGAAAGGGGTCCCATAAGAAGGCAAAAGGGTCAGTGACCACCCCTGCTCCCACTCTTAAGAATCCCACAAGAACACCAAGCTACTCAGCCATAACATATTTTTCATTTATCAAGACGGGATTTCTCTGCATAGACTGGCTGTCCTGGAACTTGCTCTGTATACTAGGCTGGCCTTAAACTGGCAGAGACCCACTTTCCTCTGCCTCCCAAGTGCTGGGATTAGAGGCATGTGTCACCACAGCCCACCTCTCTTTTTAATTTTTGTTGTAACATATAAATATATATGTGTGGATAAATATATAATCTGTGGTCCATTGAGTGTTGCTTGTATATTTGCATGTATGTATATCTAGGGCCAACCATTTGAGATTAGATAACCATTTGGGGAGCTCATCCCTACGGAAGACATTCTCCCTTTCTCATAAGTTAGATGTTATAGTTCTTTGTCTTGGAAGGGCCTCTGTGAGATTTGCCCCATCCACACTGGCATGTCATCTGGTATTGCCATCACTGTGTCTTGTTCAGGCAGTAATAGTGAGGAGATCTCAGGGGTACAGTCTTCATGTCATATCTAGGAGACACAATTTCACAGCAGCCTTCCTGGGACTCTAGTTCTAAACCTTTCTGCCTGCTCTTCTGCAGTGTTCCCCGAGTCTTGAGTGTAGGGCTTGTATTGAAGACATATCGGTTTGGGTTGGGTACCCAACAGTCATTTTTTTCATCCCATTTTTTTTTTATCAGTTGTGGTTTTCTGTAATGGTATTCATTCTTTCAATGGAAAGAGAAGCTTCTTTGAAGAAAGAGCTATATGTATGTGTGGATATAAGGATAAGTGTTTAGAATGGAGTTAGGAATTATACTGGTTTAGGAAAGTGGCGATAATAGGCTCTTCTCTAAGTCCATGACCATACTAGCCATAAGCAGTTGGCTGGGTTTAAAGTACCAGGATTGATTTCCCTCCTGTTGAATGGACCTTGCTGGTTACCCACTAAGATATAATTCCCAATTTTGCACCTTCAGATGTATTTTGCCCTACTGGCTATTTTTGTGATTCATAGACATCACAGATAGGTAGGACTATTTATTACATTCCTCTCTTGGCAGCTCTTATATTACCTTCTGGTATTATGAAAGCTAGTCCTCAGGGAGGAGGCTTTTCATTCAGATCCAGCTCTGAATCCTGTGTCCAAAGTGCATGGTGTCTTCAGCAACAGGGACTTGCCTTCAGCCTCTAGGAGGCAACCAGAGGCAGCAGAAATAGCCTATGTTGTTTGGAGATCTCTGGGAGTACCCTGACCCACAACTTAAAAGGAATTTCTCATACCTGGCTCTTGGCAGGAGTGTTATCATTGTGAATATATAATGTGTATCTATATGTAATTTAAAGTAAATATAAAATAATATGATTCCCCCATGTCATTTTCAAGCATTCTTAGTGCTGTTTATCTCTCCTTGCTCCCTTTCTTGTGTTGGTCTCTCTCCTTCTCCTCATTTTCTCATTTTCTCCTTCATATCACATATATCCTGTCATTTCCCTTCTCTAGATCTCTTTGGTGGGTTGAAAGAAAATGGCCCCCAAAGGAAGTGGCACTCTTAAGAGGTGTGGCCTTGTTGGAGGAAGTGTGTCACTGCAGGGACAGGTTTTTAGGTCTCTTTTGCTTAAGGTTGACTGAGCAAAAGCATGACTATTTCCCTTAGTGTGGCTGTCAGTTGACTCTCTGTTGTCTGCAAAATGTAGCCCTCAGCTACTCCAGCACCATATCTGCAGGCTTTCCTTCAAGATGATTATCTACTGAACCTCTGAAATTGTAAACAAGCCACCCCAATTAAATTTTTTTTTTTATACAAGTTGTTATGTTCATGTTGTTCCCTCACAACAATAGAAAACCCTAACAAAGACAGAAGTTACCACCAGGGACTGGGGGACTGCTGTAATAAGGCCTAACGATGTTTTCAATTGGAGGAATTTGGACTTTGATACTTGGTGTTTGGAAAGCAGTGGAATGCTTTAAGTACTGTTTAATGGGCCATACTGGTAGGAGCATGAAAGACAATGGTGCTGAGTGTGATTTGATGAACTGTGGGGATCAAGAGGCTTCAGAGGAGAAGGGAGTTAGTGTGTGGTCTAGAGACTGGTCTTGGGATATTTTGGTGAAAACAATGGCTGTCTTTTGTCTTTGTCCAAAAAGTCTGCCTGAGGCTAAAGCGAAGAGTTTTGGGGTAATTCCATTGGCAGAAGAAATCTCAAAACAGCCTAGTATAGACTCTGTCATGTGTTTTTTAGTGGTAACTCTAATGAAGATATATAATGAAAAGGAGCAAGTTGAGCAGGGAAAATTACAAAATGAAAATTTTAAGGAGAAAAAGAGCACCAGGAGTTAGAATAGTGATAAATTCTGTATTCAGGGAGATAAACAGATTAAGACATGGAATAAAGGGAGTGGTGAACTCAGGACAAGATTCCACCCAGCTAAGTTTCTAACCTGTAGGAAGAAACTAAAGAAAAATTTAGAGCAGGCTGTGGTGGGGTGGACCTTTAATCCTAGCGTGGAAAGCAGAGGCTGGTAGATCTCTGAGTTTGAAGCTAGACTTGTCTACAGCTAGTTTCAGGACAGCCAAGCTTAGGCAGTGAAAAACAGAAAGCTGGTGGAGATGTAATTGAAAAAAGGAGCCATTTCCAGCCCTTGCAAGCAGCAGAACTTGGCAGCTTCGGCCATGTGGTTCTAGCTTTAGAGTTAAGGATAGAAGAAAGTAGTTATAGAATAAAGCCTCTGAGGCCAGGTATGTGTCAAGGGTATGCTGAATAAAGGCCTAGAAGAGAGGCCATTGGGTGAATCTGTGAAGGTGAAGCCTGGTTGCCTTGGAGAAACCGAGATGTTAGAGACAACAGAGTCATGGGATACCTGCTGAGGAGAGCTGCAAACAGGAAGTAGAACCAAGAGAAAGAAGTGTGTGGCAGTCAAGAAAGCTGAATGGAATTGGAGATGTGGAGAGTGTTTTGGCACCAGACATGGGGATGAAGTATTTGGAGTTTGCCCAGCTGGTTTCGGTCTTACTTTGGTCCAGCACTTTGAAATGGTAATTATATCCTGTGCCATTATATGTTGGAAGTATGTGATCTGCTTTTTGATTTTGATTTTTACAGGTGATTATAATTAAGAGATTGCCATGCATCTCAGAAGAGATTTTGGACTTTGAAATAAGTGTGAGACAATTATAGACTATGGGGACTTTTGAAGTTGGACTGAATGCATTTTTGTATTATGATATGGCTATAAGCCTTTGGGGGCCAGGGAGTGGAATGTGATGGTTTAAAAGAAAATGACCCCCAAAGGGAGTGGCACTATTAGGAGGTGTGGCCTTGTTGGAGGAAGTGTGTCACTGTGTGAGTGAGCTTTAAGGTGTCTCTTACTCAAGCTTCCCTCAGTGTGACTGCCAGTCACCTTTCTGTGGTCTATAAGATGTAGGACTCTCAGCTTCTCCCGTATCACATCTGCCTGCACTCTGCCATGTTCCCCCATAACAATAATAATGGACTGAACCTCTGAAACTGTGATCAAGCAACCCCAGTTAAGTGTTTTCTTTGTAAGAGTTGCCAGGTTGTCTCTTCAGAGCAGAGGAAAACCCTAACTAAGACAAGCTCCCTCTGTATGATCTTGTTTTATTGTCCTGGTTTCTACGGTTATTCTGTTATATATTCACACCTGAGGACTTGGAGCTAGGAACTGCAGATGAGATAGAACATGTTGTTTTTGTCTTTCTGAGTATGTGTTACCTCCCTCAACATAATCTTTTTAAGTTCCATCTATTTACCTGCAAGTTTCATGATTTCACTTTGCTTTACAGCCATAATATTCTGTAGTGTCTATGTACCACATTTTCATTATCCATTCCTCAGTTGGAAGACATTTAAGCTGTTTCCATTTACTAGCTATTGTGAATAGAGCAGTAATAAACATAGAAGAGCAAGTCTGTAGACTCGGATGCTGATTCCTTTGAGTCAAGGAGTGATAGAGCTGGATCATATGTTAGATTTATTTTTAGCTTTATGAGGGTTTTCTACACAAATTAACTGTACCAGTTTGTAATTCCACTAATAGTGAATGAGGGTTCCCCTTTCCACACATTCTCACCAGCAGCTGTTGGCAGTTGTTTCCTTGATCTGAGCTATTTTGAATAGAGTAAAATGAAATCTCAAAGTAGTTTTAATTTTTATTTTCCCAATTACTAATGATATTGAGCACTTTTTGATATATTTCCTAGCCACTTTTATTTCTTCTTGTGATAACTCTTTATTCAGATTCACAGCCCATTTTTAATTGACCATTTGTTTTCTTGATTCTTCGGTTTTTGTTGTTGTTCTTTATATATTTTGGATATTAATCCTCTCTCAGATGTATAGCTGGCACTTTGTGGTTTCCTCTTCATTCAATTGATTGTTTCCTTGTTTGCACAAAAGTCTTTTTGTTGTCATTTGTTGACCTTAATTCCTGGACAAATGGAATTCTATTTTAGAAAGTCCTTTCTTACATCTTGTAGAGTCCTGTCAATGTTTTCTTTAGGTGTTTCTGATCTGTCCTTTTTTGCCTATAGCTGAAGGGAAGTGTATTTGTTGTTGCTATTGGTGTGTGTGTGGGGGGGAGGGGGTTTGAGGTAAGGTCTTGCTATATAGCCCAAACTGGGATTGAACATCTTCTTGACTTGGTCGGCATCCTGCATGCTGGAACTGTAAGTGTGTTTCACTATGGGTTGATTTAGGACTATGGTGCACATAGGTTCATATATTTGAATATTTGATCCCCAGTTGGTAGATTGTTTAGGAAGGATAAGAGGTGTGGCCTTATTGGGGGAGGTTTGTCATTGGGGATGTGAAAACCCATAGCAGGCCTAGTCTTGTTCTCTCTCCTTCCTCCTGATAAAGATATAAACTCTTAGCTGCTGCTCCAGCACTATGCCTGCCTACCTGCCATCATGTTTTCCACCATGATGATAATGGACTAACCCTCCGAAATTGTAAGCAAGCTCCCAACTAAATGTTTTCCTTTTGTAAGCTGCCTTGGTCATAGTATCTCTTCACAGCAACAGAACAGTATCTAAGGCAAAGATATTTCTTTCAAGAACTCATTGATTAGGTTGAACCCTTTCAAATAACTTATTGAAGTCTCTCTCCATTAAGGTAAAAATAAAATCTTTATTATATCGGTAAAATCTCATTGGTCATGCAATTTAACATATGCAAGTTCCTAGACCTGAGAAATGGGTATCTACTATGGCTGCTCTGCATGGTTAATCTTCTCTGGGTCCTTCTTTCTTTTTTATTTTTGTTACACTTCATTTATTTGTGTTTGTGTTCATGTGTGTGTGTGTGTGTGAGTGTGCATGCACATGTGTGATGATATGATGGTGTACATGTGTTGTCTAGAGGGTAACTTAAAGGACTCAGTTCTCTCTTTTTACCATATTTGTCCCAGAGATTGAACTCAGGTCTTCAGGATTGGCAACAAGGGCCAAGACTTGCTGAGCCATCTAAGCAGCCCTGGATTCTCTCTTTCTAAACTGAGGAATTATGTCTCTATGTTGTTCTGAGGTCTGAGAGATCAGCACTTGGCTTTAAAGACTCCATTCTCTACTCCATTTTGGGAACTCCTGGTGGACAGTTTCTTTCTACTGCAGAGTTTGAATTTAGTCTATCATGTATGCATCATGCTATTCCCAATCAACACACCAAGCGACCTAAACTGCAATAGCTCAGAACATTAGTATTTATTTCATAGAACTCAGTTACAAAGACTCAGCCACGAAAACTGATGTGAACATGGTTCAGTGGATTGTAGGGTGTTTGACTTGCTCCTCCAGAGACCATCCCAGGCAAAAGTTCTGTGTGCTTTTTGTTGCCCATACTTTCTCTCCTGAAGCCAAAAGCCAGAAGTCACACCAGAAAGCACAGGCATTCTTTGAAGTTTGGAATACGTTCCTTTACTCATGACTATTCAAATTGTAGACACACTGCTGTCTTGTTGTTTTGTTACTATCCTGCTTCCTATTACCTATCTAAATCTTGTTTCTGTCCAAGTTTGAAGGAATTCTTGGACTTGATCCAAGTATAAGGAATCTTGAGACACACTGAAAAATTTGGCTTAATTATAATTACATTGAGCAGATTTTAGATCAGTAAAGTAGATTCACCAGCCATAGGGAGAGTGAATCAGAATGAGGAGCTGAATTTTTCTCCCTTCCAACTGTGAACAAAGTATATAGGCCCTCAGGTGAGGCAGGGCTTCCTGAGCTCTTACAGGTTCTTGAGTCACCAGGGGAATGTATTTTGAATTCGGGTCCAGATCTGGGTCTAGGGGGGAGGGGGTGGCAAGGATTCCATAAGCATCATCACATTTCAGACAGTGCAGTCTCCACATGATCATGAGCTATACTTGAAGTAACAAGAGTTTGGACTATAAATGAAATGAATGGACTTCTCCCTAAAGGGGTTACTTTTTAATGTTAACTGACTTTTATATTAAATATATTTATGTTACTGGGAAGGATTGATGCCACTTTTCTTTCTTGATATTCACATTTAAGCATAGTTTTAATGATGTTGCAATCTCTCAGCTGAACAACTGTGAAGAATGCCATTAGTTCCAATAACTCAAGATCTAATTAGAGAGAATAATATATTTATAAAGGATGCAAGCTAAAATTTCAATCCAAGTAAAATTTTGATGATGGGGCTAGCATAAGGAAGATAATTTGTTTAAAATGTGTTAAGTATAATTGGAGAATGAGACAATGCAGTCTAATGATTTATGTTGATGGACAGGTATTTAGAGTCCTCCTCTATATCTCTTTTACAACACCCAGAATTCTTTAAGAAGCCCTGAAAAAAATGTGTAATTACTGTCATATTAAGAGTTTGTTGTCTAAAGTGGATGAATCTATGAATCTGAAATCTCCATATTTACATGACTGCCCTCAGGTTTAGTCTGAACATATGAAGCAGGGTCCACTTCTAGACACTGGAGTAAACAATCCCTTCACAGTATTTCCTAATATTTAAAGGTTGATGTGAGGGCTGGGGATTCCTTGGAGGTGGGCTTCCTGTCTGTAGTCTTGATTCTGTGTATGTTCGTGAGTCTGGACCCGAATAATGTTTCTCTTGCTGCCTTGAAAGTCAGCTTCAAATCAGGAAAGAAGGTCGATAAAGGTAACACCTAAGAGGTTGATGTCAGGCTTGTCACCCCTCAGAGATAAGGGATATGACAGACCCATCAACACAATGTTATCCAATTTACGGAAGACTCTAAATCATCAAGATTAGGTTTGGTCAAAATGGAGGCATTATCTTCCTGGTGACTTGCCAATCCTGTCACTAACTGATTCTATCTTATTGACTGGAAAGGTCCCAAAGGAACTCCATGTGATTCTGTCTTGGAATAGGGATCCCAGCTGAGAAGTGAGTGCCCTTGTTGCTGATGCTATATCTCATGATGTGATAGTGAACAGTGTACCTCTTACCCCATTGTGTTGGATCTGCCTCCAGGTTCATCAGAGGTATTCACCTGCTGTTTCTACAGGGTGCTCATAAAGACATAGTCATGTTTACCAGTGGAAAACAATGGGAAATTTCATTGGGGTATTAGATGCAAAGGAGAAAAGGCAAAGTCTGTGTCAATTGAGAATTCAAATATAACATCTTCCAGCTGACTTTCTTGAGGTAGGAAGTATCTTCTAATCTGTCTTCTCCATGGCATGGTCATCCCATAGAAAGCTTTAGAGAAGTATTGTGGTTTGACACCAATGTTACTACCTCCTACTTGTGCCACAGTTAGCACTTCCTTATCTATATGTTGGGAATGCTTGGTTACTTCTATGGGATTTCATCAGCTTGAATATGTTTATACATCTGGAAAGATTGGAGCAGTGCCTGGCATAAGTTGTAAATTCACTGAAGGCTCATCCCATTCCACTGCTGGAAGTTTCCTGGAGGTTGAGAGCAAGTAAAGATGTAGGGATATTCAGTTCAGACAATGTGTATGGATTGTGGCCCATCACACAAGATGTTCAGTTCAGACATTGTGCATGGGCTATGGCCCATCACACAGGATGTTTAGTTTATACACTGTGTGTGGATTGTGGCCCATCACATAAGATGTTCAGTTCAGATACTGTGTATGGATTGTGGCCCATCACACAGGATGTTTAGTTCAGACACTGTGTAT
This sequence comes from Peromyscus californicus insignis, assembly GCF_007827085.1. NCBI lineage: Eukaryota > Metazoa > Chordata > Mammalia > Rodentia > Cricetidae > Peromyscus > Peromyscus californicus. The sequence goes on along the minus strand of NW_026294573.1, from coordinate 167,927,831 downwards.
GGGTTGTGGCCCATCACACAGGATGTTCAGTTCACTCACTGTATATGAGTTGTGGCCCATCACACAGAAGCTCTGCAGCTCTGTCTGCTGAACAGGCTAGGTAGCACTGCTGTCTCATGGCTATAGTTAAGCTAAAAGAACTTATGAATCTGGTGGTGAGTTTTCACTTAGGGAGAGATGGTTGAAGAACAAGTTTGCTACAGCAAACATGCTTTCTTAAAAGTCATTAAGTATTACTTTAAAAGCAAGCAAATGTGATAGCAGGCAAATGAGCTTTTTATCTAAATTAGAAATCTACTTGCAGAGAGTATGCATTATGAAGCATGGAGAGGAAGCTGTTTTTCTCATGTTATCTCCAATCCTTTCCTTTTGATTAGATCAGATTCTAGTCATGACAGCAGCATTTAGAGAGCATTCTATTTGCTGGGTCTCATCAATCCTCACCACATTCAGACAGCATTTTGATGGATAATATCCTGATCCCCATTACACTAAAGATGGGAAATCTGGAGCTCAGAGAAGTTAAGTAGCATGCCTTCAATCACAGAGAACTAGGATGCTGATGCCAGGCAGGCAGTATATAACCTTGCTCTCTTTGACATCAAAGCCATGCTGTTTATTCCTGCAATGCTGTCCTTTCCATAAATAAGCTAAATCTCTTAATGTCTCAAAACAGTGTTTATCATGACCAATCACAGAAGATTAGACCTTAGATGTATTTCAAAGTATGAAGTAAAGTGATCATTAAGAAAGAACAAGGGATCATAAAAATGGGTCTGAAGGGCTGTGTAGAGGACTCAGTTGGTCAAGTGTTTGCCACACAAACAAAGGGACTTGAGTTTGGACCTTCAGCACCTACTTAGAAAGCCACACAAAACAGCATGCACTTTAATCCCTGCGTGCTGAGGCGGAAACAGCAGATCTCCAGGTCTTACTGGCTAGCAGACCTAACCAAATCAGCTAGCTTGGGGGTATTAAGAGACCTTGTCTCAGAAAACCAGGTGACTGGTACCTGAGGAATGACACCCAAAGTTGACCTCTGGCCTCTACACACATGAGCACATGGATGTATGTGGTGTACACACACACACACACACACACACACACACACACACACACACCACCCCACATCACACACACAAATTTCACAGCCTCTGATGAAAACAGCTGAGGGGATTCTCAGAAGCCACTGGAAGACCACATCTGAGGCTGTCTGAAAGGGAAAGAACAAGAAATGAAACAAACAAGTTGTGGAATGAGGAGAAAATGAAGGGCAAAAGCTGCTTGGATGTTGATAATTCCTTTCTCCTTCTGTACGGCTCTGAGACTGTCCACTCAATCTCTGTGTTCTCACCTGAGAAATAGGAACATAGTAATAATAACACCCAGCTCATATAATTGTAAAGATATGATGAAAAGCACACATTAGGGCTTATATTTACTCAGGTTGGGATTATCCCTTTTAAGAGTGGACATGATTCACACATGAGACAAATACATATGGAAATACCAAGTGAAACTTATTAACTTGTATATTTAGTATATGTTCATGGAAAGAGGAATTATCCTTCACCCACAGTCACAGAGCCTATCCTCAATGTTTCCCAGCTCTGTAAGGCAAAGTTCCATGACCTTTGGAACACTGCTCTGTAATATGTCTTCTTCCTCCAACTGTTTGCCTTCCACAGCACACTAAAACAGAAGCCAACACTCCTACATTTTTATCTCTAGATATATGGAAACTTACATATAAAAAAGTGGTCATCCGCCGGGCAGTGGTGGCACATGCCTTTAATCCCAGTACTCAGGAGACAGAGCCAGGCAGATCTCTGTGAGTTCGTGGCCAGTTGGTCTACAGAGTGAGTTCCAGGACAGGCACCAAAACTACACAGAGAAACCCTGTCTCAAAAAAAAAAAAAAAAAAGTAGTCATCCACCATGGACTTAAGCTTTTTGTTCTTAAATCCTCAGAAGCTATTTCTACCAAGGACATTGACCATTTGGCTTCAGAAATGCTGATACTTATTTTACCTCTTTGCACAACAACTCTGAAGATGCCCTTCTCGGCTCAAGAAAGCCTTCCGTACAGCAGCTGAGTTCTTTGAATGGGCATTTCTGATCGTACAGTTTCCTTGGATACAACAAACATTTTCAAGTCAGTCTTACAATCGTGACTATTGTCTAAATTCTGCCTCCTAGATAGACACAAGCAAGCAGAATCCTCAAACTCCTAGGAATTTTGTGATTTTAATCACTTCCTAACTTTTATAAGTAGGAAAATCTCAGAAGCCGCTCAAGGCCATTCTCTTCCCGTGACTGGGGAGGCAAGAAGACCCAGTAGAGCATGTAGTTTATTCAAGAATAGCCTGGAACTTTGTCCTATGCTTTCCCATTTGTAAATAGAAAAACATCAAGTGAAAGTTCTTGCTTTTAGAGGCTAAAAGCCTGAAGGAAGTGCGTCCAAGCACTTCAGTCAACAGCAAACCCATCACCAACTTGTGCAGACAGTATTTTACTGAATTCTTGTTATTAGCTTCCAGGAATGTCCCTCTTCCTTCACCCAGTGATTTCAAGCTGAAAATATGAACTGGATTTTCAAATTTCAAAAGCATCACATTAACAAATCCATCATGATAGAGAAGTAGGGAGTGGGCCCTTGACCTCTTGGACTGATAAATGAATCTTTCCCCAGCTTGGACTTCTAACTGCAAGTCTTCTGGTTCTGACCCAAGATGACTATTCCTAAGCTCTCTCTACCACCCACAGGGAAAGCACAGAAATACCGTACAACCAGCAGGGCATCCATTGCTTAGACACCTACAAGTTCTTTTGCTGATTACTTGCTTCTTGAACTTTAGGCAGAGAAACACGTTTTCAGCTTTCATGCTCTCGTTTTTAAGTTGAATATATTTTCTTTCCTTGGTTTTAGAAGTTCCTATCTTTGGCTGTTACTATTTGGCTGATAAGGCCTTTAATCTGCCCTCTTTCCTGCCTCTCTCCCAGATATACTGCTGAGTTAATTCACTCCAGAGGGACGTTCCCTCTGTGAATTAATCCTAGTTTGGCACCTCAGGCTCTGGGTGACTGCGGAGAACAGTCGCCGGACCTTCTTCTGGTTGTTCTCAGTACATGTCAGGGCAGCTTTGAAAAGTGTGGTGCCAGAGCTGCACTGCAGACCAGTTACAACACGATTTCACAAGACAGGGCTTGGCATCGGTCAATGTTTCAAACTCCCTAAAATAATCTGATGTGGAGCGTTCAACCTATTCAGAATTTTCCTGAAATGGAGAAGCAACTGAAATATGTAGAAATAAGGAATGGAAATCCAAACAGATGACACAGAGTTGAGCAAAGGAAAGCAGCTAGTGGAGAAGGTATGTCCAGCCGTACATCCTGGGTTTATTTACTGTCTTTTCAAGAAGTTGATTGGATGCATCATTGTTGCGTCCGCCTCGACCAGCAAGGAAGACACAACACCAGGCTCTTCTCCAAGCAGTTTATTCAGGAACCTTGAACAATCTTCTGACCCCAGGGAAAGCCATCTTCTGACTCCCGGGAAAGCCAGCCCATGCCCTTTATAGCCACTGGGCAACCAACCCCGTAGTGCCACGTGGACAATGCCGATAGGGTCAGACATACGCAAGCAAGCCAGATTCCACTCCCAAGCCAAATAAGGAGTTGTTTATCCCAGAGAACACCTGCCATCGGGAAGGCGGAAGCCGGACGCTGGCGCCATCTTTGAGGCGCGGCCGTGCATGGCTCTCTACACATCATTGCCTGTCTAGTCTCACAGCCCCCAGGTGGCATGATGGTGGCCCTGACCCATGACAAAGGGTAAAATGTAGTATGTGCCTTGTTAAACTACTAATGACTGTTGATGCTATAATTTTCACTTCTTGTGCCATCTTATTATTCATCAAAATCCTGTGATAAACTGCATGTCTGTGTCCAGTGGAGCCTACACTGCAAGAACTAAATATGTGCCTATGAAGCTAATGAACCGGGGAAGATCAGGTGAATAAATAGAAAAGTGGTACCCACTGGCCCACTCTCCGGTTTATTGTTATAGTCAGCCCGTGATCTGACGTCAGGACATGACAAATAAATCATGTTTTATTGGAGTGTCAAAGTTACTTTTCTTAAAATATTTGACAAAAGGCAACCGAACGCAGGAAGGGTTTATTTGGGCTTGTAATTTAAGAAAGGATACTGTCCATCACGGAAGGGAGGTGTGGCATCCGGACAGTGAGACATCTGGGCACATTTTATCTACAGTCAAGAAGCAAGCAGTGGATAGACAATGGAGCTGGACTATAAGATCTCAGAGCTTCCCTCCACAGTGAGCCACTTCCTTCAGCAAGGCCTTACCATCTGAGTGTTCCACAACCTTCCAAAGGGGCACCACCAGATGGGGCCCAAGTATTCAAACATAGGAGCCTATGGGGGATATTTCACTTTCAAACCACAACACAGCCCAGTGCTCCTGAAAAATACTCTGTCAAAGAAGAAAAAAATACATTTCATTTAAAAAGTTCATTATTAAACTCACAAAATCATGTTTTAGATAGGAAAGCACAGGGAAACCCATACAACTCATAGCAAAAATATTCTAGGAAAAAAAGAGTATAATTACCACGTCTATGTTGCTAATATTACATTATAATTGATGTTAATGTGGACTAATTGACTCCATAATTTTGATGAAAACTGCCCTCTTTCTAAACATAAGATTTTTAAATGGTGCTTCCAGCTAATCAGTTCATTCAGCCTTATACTACAAATCACTCTGGCTGCCCAGTGTTCTGCAGAAGAATAAAAGGTAGAACAGTATCACTTCCATGCCCTCAAGGTCTAACCTTGTGGGACTGCGGTGGTTTTCATTCATCATGTGGCCCTCTGATGGGCCAGGGGGCATGTGTATGGGTGGGGGACGCAGCTAAAGGTGCAATGAGGATTTTGAAGGGGACGCAGAAAGTTAGGTAGCAGCTAACATGATAATTAAATCATTGAGGAAATCTACCCAATTCCCTTTCCCTAGATAGAAAAATCATTTCCCCTTTAAGATAAGTTTTCGTGGATCCACGTATCACACCTACACTCTAATTTGAGGTGCACATTTTGTTGGTTGTGGTTCTACCGACCACGATGGACTTAGCTGCTCCCAACTTGCAATGAATTCCTTTTCTTACACTCACAGTTCTATTTTGGAAAGCACTTTCCAAGATAAGCTTGCGTTCCTGTAAGCTCTGCAGGTGAGTTAAATCAAGCCATATAATTAATCCTTCTCTAGCCACTCAAGGGAAGGATGTGTATTATATGCTTCTATGCCAGACAAAAGAAATGGCCCTTCTAGGTGGCCTGGCTTGCGCTTCTTTTCTTGCTTTGTGAATCTCTCTGTATTAGTGTTCCTGTCCATTTAAGCTTCATTTTTATATAATGTGAAATTAGACACCAGTGAAGTCAGATACTCGTGGCTCTCCTGAAGTCATCTAGTGTGTCATGACTGAGCACAAGAACCCCGTGACCGGATTGTGGAGACTCAGATTGAGACACTCTTACTATCAGTGTGACTTTGAGTAGGCAGGCCACTTCCCTGAGACTCAGGCCCCTTTGTGCAGTGACTCTAGCCATCTTGCCTAGCTCCCTGGGAAACGATGGCATACCTGAGGTGATACACATACATGCTGGGACAACAGAGTTGTGCTAAGTTGGCGCTAAAGGCTTGCCATGATGCTAGATATGTCCTGGGAAGTTGTGCCGTCTCCGCCCACTTGGCTCCCTACGCTGAAAACACTTGTTGAACCAGTTGGCTCCGAACATTCTTGTCCCCCACACGTGATGAGCTCAGGATTTGAGTTGAAGCGTTAAGCTGGAGAAAGTACGATTAGTTAAGAAGGGAGAAGAATGGTGGCTCCATGGTTCAGTATGGTCACCTCTGACTGCATGTGGCCGTGGAGCACTGGCAAGGTGGCCAGTCTACACTGAGATATGATGTCACATGATTTTTGAAGCCTAGTTCAGGAAAAGAAAACAAAATATCTTTATGATACCTTTATGTTGTATATTGAACTAATAAAAATTTGGATGAACTATCTCAAATAAAGTATATTGTTGCAATTAGTTTTACCTATTTGTTCTTTGAAAAAATGATGACGTTTAGTAAAATTTCAATCATGGACCTGATTCGCATACTTCTACTAGACAGCACTGTTGCATCTAAAGATGGCGTAGCCTGTAAGCTTTGTTGTTTGTTTGTTTGTTTGTTGGTTATTTTAAAGAGAGAGAGATGAGGAGTGACCATGGTACATGTATACAGAGAACTTATAGTCTAGATAGAGCAGACATCACTGAAAATCCACAATCCTGTGCAAGACTGGGCCCATAGCACGGGGGCTTTGTAGTCTGTGTCACTGGGGTTGTGTTGTTTTGTTTTGTTTTATATTTTGTCTGTTTCATTCATATGCAGTGGTGTCAGCTTAGGGTGGGAAGTTCCAATGAAGATGAGTTTTCACTGAAAACCCAGCTGAAGCCAACAGTGGAGTTTTCCTCACCAGTTCTGAGAACTGACCGGAACTGCTAGCCCTCTTCTACAAATTCAGATACCAAAATGCCAAGGGAAAGGGAAAGGAAACAATTACATGGGCGTCACAGTATTGTGGCCAATAGAATTGAGACATGTTTTGTGAAATACTTTGTTGTACTAATACAAGATGTCAGGTAAACCTGGAGAAAGGGGACTTAAAATCTGACTTTTTTTTAAAGGCATGTTTTAAAGCTTTTAGCTTTGACAAGAAATAGTTGTTTTGACTTTTGGGTAGATATCTTTTGAGCTTGCCAAGTAAAAGAAATAAAATTTCAACTACTCTTATCAGAACTCTATTTTCCCTTTTGTGTATGCCAAATGTGAAGTGGCTGTTTGGCCCTCTGGTTCAAGAGCACACATTCACTGCATCTGAGCTCTCACACAATGGGTGACCACCACATGCCCTTTCCACACAAAGCCAAAAACCTAAAAAAATATTACTCACCTTCACTTTTAGAAATAAAGAAGGGAAGGATCAAGATAAAGCTGAGAAAAGGGAAGTAGCCATTGTTGAGTTTTCTTTTGTTGGGGGGAACTGAAATGTGTGATGAGCCACAGCTCCCTATTATTTGATTCAGTGTGTAGAATCATTGGGTTCCTGGTCATCCCAGGATTTAGGGGACTGTATGGTGGACCTCCCTCTTATCCTGCATCCATCTAAGTTTGCTCTCCGTTCTGTCCTGTTCACATCGCTGTTTCCTATAGTGGCCTAAGATCCCACATACAGCCTAACAAGGAAGATTACCCATGGTGTGGGTACAGCCCATCTCCTCTGCTGACCTGCCTTCGGGGAGTGCCCTGCTCCTGTCTCAAGCCTCCTCACCTTCTCCTTTGGAGCTTGCACTCTTTTGGACCATTGCTAGCTTTTCCCTTCTCAGGGGTTCTGTTGTGTCGTGACCACCCAATGTGAAGTAGGGGGTACTTGAAGCTTTCAGAGCAAATGAATATCTGACTTTGGAAGACCAATGGGCCTCTGCATGAGGGAGAGGAACACATGTGATGGGCCTGGCAGTCCTTGGAGAGACTGCATAGAACACCAAGAACAGAGCCATATTCAGGGACAGTAATAACCCTGAGGAAATCTGCACAAAGTAAATTTAAGTGAAGCTTCTCAATATTCCCAGCAATTTAAAATTGCCCTAAATTAGACGAATCAAATATCCTTGCTTGTCACTAGCTATAGTGGTCAGGATTTTTTAGAGAAACAGAACCAATCAGTTGAATGAATAGACAAATGATGATAGAGATAGATAAATAGATAGATGACAGATAGGTAGGTAGATGGATGGATGGATGGATGATGGATGGATGGATGGATAGATAGATAGATAGAGAGAGAGAGAGATAGATAGATGTGTGTCAAAAGACTTTATTAAATCAGCCTACATTAAAATAGTAACATAGAGGATGAGAATAATAGGAGGTGAGAATGCGGTAGTTGCTTGGCCCTTGAGAACCTCGGCATTGACAGGAGTCCCCTAATGGCTGTCTCATATTGGAGAGGTCAACAACCACAGGGCTTGGTGCTTAGCAGTTCCAGTCTAGTGCAGAAAAGTTGGAAAGTTCATGGAGAGGCACCAGTCCTTAGTTAGCCTTGGAAGCCTAGTTCTTGGAGATGCTAGTTCTGATATCAGCAAAAGAAGCTGTAGCTTCAATGAAAGGATAAATTAGACCTGCAGCAAAAGGGAAGGCCAGGTGGGTGGGAGGGAAGGCCGAGGGGCAGGAGGAAGGCCAAAGGACAGGAGGGAAGGCCAAGAGGGCAAAAGGAGAATAAGCTTCCCTCGGCCACATCCCTTTTTAATCTTGGCTGCTACTAGAACTAGAACGGGCCAGCAAACTCAGGTCGGGGCAGGGTCTTCCCATGTCAACTAAGACCATCAAGACAATTCTTTAATTGAGTTTTCCTACTTAGGTGATTCCAATTTGTGGCGAGTCATTAAAACCAACTATGATAGCAGCTGTTTTGTAAGACTGGGACAAAAGCAACCATGCTGTCCTGGAATGAGAAAGTAAAGATAGCATTGTGATCAGTCGCCTAAGTATGTCCATAAAATGCCGTGTTCTTTGAAAGTGAATTTGTTTAGTGCTGCACATGAGCTGATTGTTTTCACGTGCTAAACACAGTAATTCATACCAGAAATTTAAGTTCTCATGTACACTGTAACTCAGCCAGCCCCATTAAACTATGCTTTTGCTTTCTTTTTCTGATTAAAAATTTCATACAAGCACATGTTTTGATCAAGTACACTTTTCATTTCCTCCCCTTTAATAATTCCTCCCCTATGCCAACCACCATATTATTTACCTTGAAATTGTGTGTGTGTGTGTGTTTAACCCACAGCATCTTCTTACTCTTCCTATGTGTGCATGTCTGTAGGACATTTACTAGAACATGTGCAGCCTCTCAGGGTCAAATCACTGAAATAAATTTTTGTCACAGCAGCCAAATTGGTTGCCAATAGCTCCCTAACTAGGGATGGGATTGGGATTTCCCAGCCACCTAGTCCACCATGTTGGGATTTGTTTTTTTCTGGCTTGAGCTTCTGCAGATGTTATGTGTGCAGTCACAGCCTCTGTGAGTTCAGGAGCTTCTGCAGATGTTGTGTGTGCAGTCACAGCCTCTGTGAGTTTATGAGCTGCTGCAGATGTTGTGTGTGCAGTCACAGCCTCTGTGAGTTCACGTATACAACTACATGGCTATGTCTGGAGAACACTGTTTCACAGCAGTCATGGACTGACTCTGTCTCTTACAGTCTTGACACCCCCCCCCTTTCTACAATGATCCTTGAGCATTTGGAGGGGGTGTGGTAGAGATGCCTCTTTAGGACTGACCACTCCACAGTCTCTTACTCTTTGCACTCCAATCAGCTGTAGGTGTCTGTGTTAATTGCCATATCCTCCAACAAGAAGCTTCTCTGATAAGAGTTGAGAGATGAGCTCCTCCGTGGGTAAAAGGATTAAGCCTTTGGGAGTCAGAAACCATGATTTTTAAAACTCTTGCACTCTCTCCTCCTCAGATGAAGGCTATGTGAAAATGAAGCAGAGCTTTTGTTGTTTAGTTTTGCCCTGGATTTTGCTGCTTGATCATAGTAACTGATCACTTGCCACGTTTCCCTCCTACACACTAATTGTCATGGTTTGCCTGCTACTGCTGATGCAGCTTGGGATTTGATAACAAACGGAAGGAAAGGGAGTAAATGGTAAAAATTCCTTCAATTTGAAATGCAATGTGGTGGTGGCTCCACATACTGGAACTCAAACACGATAACACCATTGCCACCAAAGCACTACATCATCTTTGCCAACCTGGACTTGCCCAATCAGAAAGCCCACCCATTTCCTACAGAATGTAAATACAGACTCACTTCCATCTAATTTGCAGAACTCTGGTTTTATAAAACAGACAGGCATAATTTTCCATGTCATTTCCATGTGGAGGATTTGAGTCTCAACTGATTTATCTCACAGTTCAATTATGATCCGTCGAATACTTTTTCCTATACCAAATACTAACTGAATTGAACCATGCACATTTTTTTTTTCATTTAGTCTTTGAAGTTCCTTATGGGATTATTTCTCTTTAGTCCTAAATAAAACCACTGATATTCAGAGAAATTAAATGTCTTGACCAAAAGAAATAAGAACCAAGACCAGCTGACCCTTAATCTCTTGATAGGCTTGTTGGTTCTTTAGTAGGCCAGGAAGCTATGTGGAAGGATAGAGAAGCAAGATACAACCAAAGTGTCACAGTTGCTATATAGTTGCTATATAGTCACCTTTCAGACATTAGAAAAATGACCCCTATGGGAGGTGATTGGCTCCATGATGCATGACTGCTACTGAGCACTCAGGGTAGCTCTATCACTGCACTGCTGACCCACGCACATCTCAAGGGCACAAATGCTAGAATTCATCTTCTGCCTAAGACCTGTGGACACAGAGGGAGGGATCAATTCTGGGACTTGGCATTTTAAGGTCTGGGCATAGACTTCAGTTCCCTGTTCCTTGATCGTTTACTGGCTCCTTATTATGGGCCATGGGCTTTGTGGTTGCAATGTCTTGGTATTAGACTACTCCCAGATGCTTCACAGAAGCAGCTACAAGGTGACAGTGGGACATTTCATGCGGGCAAGCACATCATTTACATCTGCATCAACTGTGTCTCCATTTGGCCAAGTAACAAAAGCTGCTCTCTCTCGCCACTGCTGAAGGCAATCCAGAGAAGGTATAGTGACATTAGAGCTCCTGGGTTCCTATTGTAGAGTAATATATGGATGGGTGCATATTCTGTAGAAGCCTCCGAAGGCAAGAGGCCTAGTCTAAATTCTGTCATCAGCATTACCTGGTGATCTCCAAACCGAGCCAAACTGTGTTCCGAACCCTCCGGTCACCATTCCTAAGCACTCATGAGCTGAACTGTACCTACTTCAACAGGAAACTTCAAATTCTTTTCGCCAGTTTTCGATTCTGTTCTATCAATGGTGCTGCCTTCTTGATTACTGAAGAGTAGAGAGTATTAATGAGTCTTTCCAACTACTGTCATTGGTATTCAATACATGTCCTGTTTCCCAGATTACAAATTGGCACCACCTGCCATTGGAGTGTCAATTATTATCATTTTCTTTTCAGCTTTTTCATCAGTACTAGCAGTAGAATTATTTCCTGTCTTTTTAAAATATAAATGAAAGATCCATCACTTTAAGATGAATGGTGTTTTAAGAATAGATGCTTATCACATTTCTAGATATACTTAATTTTACTAAGTAGATTAGTATATGGACTAATATTCATATATCAGAAATACTATATATATTTAAATATTAAAATTTATTCAAATTTAATATATATCAAATACATTTTATATATTAGGATGACTGAATTATTTTGTGTGATTTGTATTGCTATTTATTTATATTCAATTAATTGTGTCTATTCATTTATTATTAGACAGTTAATAACCATGTTTTTCTGAAGTCTTTATTTCTTATGGATAAATGTAACAATATTTCCTCAGAACTATAAAGTCTTTCATGCAATGGGAGGATTGACTCAAAAATCTTCCAGAGTTCCTTTGATTGTTTAATGGAAGTCAGAAAGACAGAAAGACAAAATCAGGCCTTCTAACTCCCAAAAGACTGCATTAAAAGTATTCTGCATTCAGCCTGAAATAAAAAGAAAGAAATTTGGATCACTCTACTTTAGTGAACATGGAAGACATTGCGCTAAATGAAATAAGCCAGACAAGAAGGACAAATGTGTAACTGCTTCCATCCACATCTGGCAGCTACAGTAAGCAAAGTCATAGGGGCAGAGTGTAGAACGGTGGCCATGTGTGGCCTGGGGTAGCTGGAGTGAGGAGTTAGAGTTGAGTGGATTATAAGGTGTTTGGAAAGGTAAGAAAATAACAGAGATGGAGAATGATGAAGGCTTTCCAAGCAATATGATCGTGATGAACATCACTGCACTTTACAAATAAGATAACTCACTGCTAACATTTGTGTTGTACATATTTTACAATTAAAAAAAAAGCCACTGTGACAAAGTTTCCTTGTTGCTAGAGAATACATCCCCCCAAGTCCTAAATGAAAGAGAATGAATTTTGGGGTAACTGAGCTCATATGTAATACCCTTTATTTCCAAGACATGTCTTTCTCACTTTTAAAAAGTGAGTCCAAGAGTTTTTTTTCTAAGCCACATTATCTTGTTTCTACCATTTCTCAATAAATCCTGACAGAGGCTCTCCAAATCTCAGAAAGATCATGAAGAATCAAAGTAAAAATAATAAATTTATAAGAAAGCAATTTGTATTGACACTCTTTGGAAAGTTCTAATGATTCCACTTCCTGGACAAAGCTCCAGAATAAGAATCAGTTAAGCAACCTTAAGATCACTCAATAAATACATGGAAGAGCTAAAAGCGGAGCGAAGGATTCCCTGAATCTCGCCCTGCGCCTGGATACATACGTTTGCACCCTTCCGAGCAGGAGCGAGGTTGGCAGGAGATTCAAGGGGCTGGCAGCATGAGGAGAATCTTTCATGCCTAAAAATAGTTTTTGAGCTCTAAAAATCTCTCATGGCAAAGCAAACTCTGTTACAAATGCTGACTCCTCTCCTAGCCTAGCACCAACTACTAAGGGAAAGGAGCCGGAGGGAAGAGAGTGCCTCTTCAGAGCCACACTGCCATTCCCTGATGGTCCTGATGTTTACATACTTCAGTGTTCCTATCTTTAAACCTTTTGAAGAAAATAACATTCTTCAAATTTTCTAGGCTTTGCTGATGTCAAAAAGTTAATAAAATCATGTTAATCATTTTGGATTCAACAAGCCTACAGCTCCATGATGTGTACCAATGGGCATTCTTGGAAACCTCCCAGACCTAAAAGGAGATTTACTCTATTCCATGGAAATGAAGCAAGCTCATTACTGGCAAGGATTAGCACAAGTAGGCATTAGAACTGATCCAGAAACTACTGAGAGGAAGGGACAGAGCTGAGCTCCCTTCCTATCTGTACAGAGGTGAGACTGAAGGGTACAGAGAGGGCTGAGTGAGGCTCAAGCAATCAGTGAAGTGAAAACTTAGCACAGGTTAGCCCCGGCCTGTGATTAGGCCCTACTATGCTGCCTCAGCAGATACTGTCCTCCCACCGATGGGGGAGGGGAGGTCGGCCCTGCTCTTCCTGGTGGCTCTCAAGTCCCTGAGAAGAGCACTCCTGAGTTACAGGAGACACTTATACATCATCAAGGGACAGAAAAGGACTGTCGATTTGAATCCCCACACAGACATAGTTTTGAGAATTATACCCCATTATGAAGGGGTTTTACAAATGCTAACCAAATATTATACCACTGAGAAAGTCTTAGACCCTGTACGACCTTTTTCGTAAATTATCTAAGAAAGGGAAGTCAGGGCCTGTTGTCAAATGCCATGAAGGGAACAAACAAACAGCAAAAAGCACAGTAAACTCTTGAACTTTTCCAGTCAGCAACTCAGAATGAGGCTGGGGTGGGAGCTGGGCTATCTCAGGGAAGCATTCTCAGGCAAATGGAGCCTGGTTTGAGGACAGCCATGCTAAACTGCCAAGACAGCAGAGTGAGTGCAGTGTGGAACGGAAGCTATTCCAGTTCCGGGGCCTGGGGTAGGTGCTCTATAGAGGAGAATACACTGTTTAATTTGAAGATGGCCAAAAGGAAAAGAAGAAGAAGGTCCATTTTAAACTGTGCTGCAGTTCTGTGGCACATTAGCTCTGCACATCTTGAGTATGCCTGGCCTGTCTTTATTCAGCACGTGTTTGTAGTTGCCAAAGCTCGGCAGAGCGTATCAGTTTACTTCAGGATGAGAAGAAACAGATACGGCTTTCCAATTACACAATCACATTTTTTTCGTTGAATGTCTTATGAAGTTTCAGTAAATTCCTTGTGCAATGTGTAATTATTTTTAGTTTTTTTTAACTAAAAATTTTAAATGGAATAAAATTCTAGTTTTTCTAATTAGATGAGATATAAGATAATTAATGTAAGAAAAGGAGGATTCAAATGATATCCTGTCTAGGTATTCTAACCTGATAGATTATGTTATTTATCAGATCAATAAGTAAGGATCAATACATGAGATCTATAAAGTAGGCACTATTTTATGAGAAACAGATTTACTACCATATCAAGTTAACATTGTCTCATGAAATTTAGCATTACAAGGCTTTTGAACTTTTTTCTTGCATTGTGTACTTTCTTGGCTGTGCAGATTTGCATGTAATCCAGTATACACCTGCCGTGTTTCCCTATTAAAGACATTTTTCTTGTCTACTCTTAGAAGAGGAGACTTTCATTATATGTTGTAGCCTAAGAAACTTCCGTTCCTATCATTCCTTGTATTTTAAAGAATAGGCTAATGTGCTCTTTTAAAAACATCTTACTCATGGTATCTGGAATTATTATACTTTGATTAATGGATGTGGGTTTGTTTATATGTCACTGAGAATCTGCTGTCTTGGTCTAACTTCTTTGTGAATATGCTGGGAGACCTCTTCCTGTTCACTCAAAGGACTCACTGGCATTATTCAATCTTCAAAGTAGAGACTGGAGGATGAGTCATGGGCTTAGAAGCAGGCTTACCATTAATCATCACTGGCAAGAAATGTTTCAATGGTGGAGATGTGGGTCAAAGAGATCTCACAGTCCAGTGTAGAAAGTTTGTCAGGTCTCCAGTGTGGTCTGGTTCCTTTCTGGATTTTATGGAACCTCTAAATGTCAAGTTCTTCTGCTTGTGGGATTCTGAATAGTTAGAAAGATTATGTGATCAAGTGAAATGATTAAGAGTAGAACTACCTGGAATGAGTCCAAAAGGGGAAGTATAGCAGATAATCCACAGATACTGATAAAGGAACTATTTATTTAGAAATTATATTGGGGAGAAGAACTCACTAAACAGAATAGACAAAATCGTCGCAGAGTCCTGGAAGGCTGACATCCTGTTCCACGCTGCTCCTGCTGTCTGAGTCAGTCTGCACCATCCAAGCTCACGAGGGAAGAAAGGGCCAGGCATAAATGTCCCTCAGCTTAAGCTGGCCCCAAGGCCAGTACGCCCCAGGGGCTGGTACTTCAGGGTCATAAGTGGAACTGGTACCCACTACAGGTAAGCCATTAAATTGCAACATAAAGGGTGACAAGCGCATCTCCCTAAACAGATGCTTCTCCTGGTAAGACTGGTTTTGTTGGCAATGGAACCTTTAGGGTGTGGATCCTTGCTGGAAGGAGTACGTCAGTGGGATAGGCTTTGAGTGTTTATAGTCTCATTCTACTTCCAGTTTGCTATCTCTGTTCCATGTTAAAAATGTGATCTCCAATCCTTCTGCTTCGACAGTCTGCTACATATCCTCTAAGATACATGGCCCCACTAATCCCAGGAAATGGGGTACATTTCTAGTACCAGGCATGATTTCTCTCTTATTGAGCAACCATTAAGTCCAATCAGACAGCTGTTGGTTGCCATCAAGATGTGAATGCCACTACTACACCCTTAGGGATATCTTCATTGTTATGGATCATGGGTATCATGGGTAGAACTAATGATTGCTTCCCCCCATTAGCAGCTTACATAGCACCTACTATGAAAGGTAGTCTTCAGAGAGGCTTTCAGGTCAAATTAACTTGGGTCCCCCATGTCTTGTGTTTGAAGTGAATGGTGTCTTCAGCAATAGAGACTCTTCTTCAACCTCTGAGAGGCAACTAAGGCAACAACAGCCTATATTATTTTGTGAATCTCTAGGACTCCCCTGAGTTAGAGATGCTATGGCTTTTGAGAGGAGCAATGTGTTTTAACTTCATTTAAACTGTATGTGTATACATATACACATATAATTACATATGTTTTATTTTGACAAGTTGATCCAGTTGTTCCAGTTCTCTTAGCTACTTTGGATGGTTTTCTAAATATGGGGATTTGTAATTTGCTGAATGCTTTAGCTCTTGTCAAGTCCTACTTGTTTTTTCTAACAGTTCTGCTTATGCTTCCTGCAGTTGATTATAACAAAAGAAACCCAGAAATGACCTTCACAGAGCCCTGGCTTCCACAGAGGTTCAGTCCATTCCTTCATTTAATCTTCTCAACATTTCATTTGCCAATGAGGAAAGTCAAGTTCATAAAGGTTAAGTAACTTGCTCAAGAGCATGTGTACAGTATCTGTCAGAGGCAGGAATTCTGCATGCTCAGGATCCTCAGAGGCCTCATTCTGCATGCTCCACACCACAAGATCTTGTCACATGTTAAGTTACCCATTGATGAGTGACCATAGATGTGAGAGTCTTGCAAGAGGACTATCAGGATTTATAAGGTTTTTTTTTTTTTAAGGGAAAGTCAACATCCATCATGCTTTCAGTGTTCCAACTTTCTGGTAAAGAGATAGACATAGAAATGGCGTAGTATTGATAGAAAAATCTACTCTAGTTCTTTTAAAAAAATGACTTTTAACCTCCCTGTAATGATTTCATATCTACTACATGGCAGCTAAGACCTTTTTAGCAGACTGATACATTTGGGAACTTTAAGATAACACCGAGTGTCAAAATTGACATGCTTTTTCTAAACCCTAGAATTACCATGTCACAAGGCTGTAAGAAGCTCCACGAAATGCCTTTTCCTGCAGTCTGAAGCATTCATTGAGAAAATTTCATTGATGGGAGTCTCAGGAATTAGGAAAACACAAAGCATGGCCTCTTGCTTTCCTTCAAGAATGAATATGCCTAGATTTTTTTATATGAGGCATACACCATATTTTATTTCCTATAAGCTATAGAAAATAACTATATTAATACCAATTCTGTTGATATCCAATTTGACCTTCAGTTGATTAAAGGCATTATATGTTTAAGTAACTAATTGTATTACTTGAGCAAAGTAATAATAAACAATATCCACTTAAGAGTTCTTTCAAATGCTGCATTTATATTGAAATTGTGTTGGATAACAAAAGCAGCCAAAGTGGAATTAAGGATTTGAAATACTCAACATCCAACACTAAAACAACTCATTAAAACCTCACTGTAAAAGATTATTTAATATTAACATCCACATCTAGGGAGACTTTCTGGCCCCCAAAGTCAATGAAGGCAGCACTGAACCCCGCAAGCCACTGATAAAAGGCTCAGAAATGACTTGTCTAGAGGCCCAGATGTGATCGATCTGCCATAAGTCATACTAGATAATCATAGTCAATCCTGAGAATCCTTTGAAAAATGCATCCCATTCATCTACTTCACTTTAGACAATGGCCAGATGTTTATTCCATTATTTCAGGATATAATAATGCAAAAATTTAACTCCTAATTTGATATACTTGATTTCATTACTTAGGTGTTCAACAGTGACCTCAAAGAGCACAGCAAAAAGTAGAACCCTTGTATCTATCCTTCCTTACTTCTACCATCAAATAATCATTACTCTATTTGGCCCATCCCATTAAATATCACCAGTTGTTCCAGTCAGAAAAGGTAATGCTTCATTTTGAGTCTTCTCTCTACCTCATTTACCACAGAAATAAGCTCATCAATATCACCTTCATAATCTACCTTAAATTTGACCTTTGCTCAATGCCTTCTTACCACTGGTCCAAGGCCCAAGTAGGATACTCCAACAAATTTTAAAAGATGTTCCTTTTGCAAGGCACAGGCATTGCTATGATGGTTTCTTCAAAGCACACCCATTGACCATAAAGTTAGTGTAATAAAGTCACGTGTCCCTGATGTCAATGCCCTAGTTGATTCCCCTGGAATTGTGCTGTACAAAATCTGGAGAATCATGTTATAAGGGCCCTGAATCAACCACCATGCCTGATGTCTTGAATGTTGAAGGAGCTATCTAATGGCCATACCTTCTTCTTCCCTGTTCTGCTAAGTCATGTTTTCAAGATGCATCTAGAATGACCTCTTAAAATCATATATCATGCCACCTCTTTCCTCACTCAGTGTCTTCCATTAGCATTCATTTACACTTATGATCAAAATCAGACTGTCCCCCATGGCCACAAATCTCAGGATATCTGGCTACTGGCTATCTCTTCAGATAGCTCTGACCTCTCAGGACCAATATGTAATCAACATGGAATGTCAAGGCTTAATGACTAGTGCCTATTCTGATTGATAGGTGGCATACCATATTGGCTAAATGTCATTAATATCAACACTGACTACCTCTTTTGGATCTGACCACTTGGCTCTTGTTTTGCTGTTCCTAAAACAGAGCAGGCTTTTTGCATATGTATTAACTCCCTAGGATTGCCTCAACAAATTATCACAAGCTGAGTGGCTTAAAATAACCACCTTCAGGGATTGTTTTCCTTTGACAGAAATTCATTCTCTCACAGTTGTAAAGATCAGAAGTTTGAAATCAAGGCAGACCCAGGACCAATCCCATCTAGAGACAATGAGAATCTATCCATGTCTTCTCTCAGTTTATCATGGCTGTCAGTAATTTTTTGAGTTCGTTGGTTCTATGCCTCTATGTTCACACTGCCTCCACCCTTCCTGTTTCCCATTGTTTCTCTTATAAGAACTTTTCATTGAATTTAATGCACACATCATTCCGCATGATCTCATCTCAAGGTCCTTAATTTAATACCACCCACAAAATCCCTAATTCCAATATGTTCATATTACAATGTCCCAGGCAGTCAGAATGTTTGGGAAATCTGTGACAGCAGCTTCAGATATACAATGCTATAAAATAGCTTTCAGACCTATAGTTTCTTCCCTGAATCTTTTTAATTTGACAGGTATAACTTCTCTTCTTCACTTTATCTCAGTTTCTTCTCAAATAATAATTTCTCAGAGAGGTCATCCTTTGTGCCCTGTCTGAAATACCTTCCTCCTCTCCCTTGTGACTCTGGATTCTTTTATTCTACTCCCATTTTTGTTCATGGAACTTAAAAAGCACCTTGTACTCCTTTGAGTATTATTTATTTTTCTTATTGGTTGCTTTCTTCACAATAATATGAGTTCTGTAAAGTCAGAGACTTTATTTGTCTCACATAAGTATCACCTAGAATAGCAATCAGCAAACATGTCCCACTGGTCAAATCTAACTGGTCATCAGTTTTTATAAATAAAGTTTTACATGAACAAGCCAACCACACAGGATTAAATAGTTTGTGCAACATTTTATACTGTAACAACAGAGTTGAATAGCATGACAGAGACCATGCAGCCCACAAAGCCTGAAGTAAGCAGTGTGTGTTTGTCCACTTATAGGAAACTGTGAGCTCAGGGAATGAGTTTGATGTACAGTATATATTTGTTGAACTGTTGAACTTATACTGTAAAGCGTTATTTCTGAAAAGAGAGATTAAAATAGATCTTGGATTTGACCCACTTTGTAGAAAGGCATCTGTATTTTTGTTTCTTTCTTTCTAACCTAGAGGACTTCCTAGGTGCTAATGTGGATACTCAAGAGATGATGCAAAGACAAGTTTACAGAATGAACTTTTCAGATCTCAGTCTTCTTTGAAGAGTGTCCCATAGTGCTTATGTCCATGATGACCCAGCTAAGTCAATACTATGCTCTAGATTAAATAAGAAGATAGCATTAGGTCATTCTATCAGAAGGAGGCAATGCCAGAGCTTTACCTGGGCTCTAATTTGAAGTTTGGGGTCTCTTCATTGTGTCTGTTTCACTGTGGATATCATCAAGGAAAGCAGATGAAGATACACTGCAAACATTTCCTAAATCTCATAGATACCTATGAACAAGTGTGTCAGCATGGTATGTCTGTCATTCTTGATAAGCATAAGTATTATCTTATTTTTTAGTATAGAATGTAAATATTCAAAAGAAGCAGCTATTCCAGAACAAATATAATGTCTAATTTTTGTACACCAACTAACACTGGAAGAACAAAGAATAACCAGAGATGCAGATAAATGATACTTTGTCAATATAGCTGGATTCTGATACCTAATAGCAATAGAACGAAGTGCAATTTAATGGTTTAAGCAACTTAAAATATTTTCTTACAACTTCAAGGGCCATCCAGTGACTAAAATCAACGAGTCTATGTTAGTTACAAACAAGAAAGATTTGGTCTGAGGTAGGGAGTCTTTGCATCACCAACTGCTTTATGTATCATTTAACCATTTGATTTAAGTAAAGGAATGTGAAATATGAGAACATGTGCATGGATATTCTGAAAATTAGTGAACTTAAAATATTATCCTTGAACATGGAAAAGATCATAGGAAAGTCTTAAGTGAAAAGACAAAGGACAGAGTCAATGTCTACAGAAGAGCTTCAGGGAATGACAGGATTACTGAATGAGGAAAATACATATATATGTCAATAGCAAAGCAAACAACAAACCAGGATCATGTATGCTCTCTTCTTGCATTTATATGGCTGTTTCTGAGTCCCAAAGTCATCACTCTGATTAAGATGGTAAGTAGAAAGGTAGACGTTTCACTAGCCATGTCATTCTAAGAGACAGGACAGACATGTCCGCCTCAGACTCAGTGTATCTCTCTCTGACTTTAAGAACAATTATTCATCCATGACTAATAATTGCTGAGTGCTCATGCCTGATCACAGATGAGGAAGGCATCCTCCGTGTCCTTGGGAGTTTCACAGACAGGTGGGAAGGTCAAGGATGGTTTGTCAGTAGAAGGGACTTGTGAGCTGGAATCAGGCAGAAAGGGAAACCACAGGCAGAAGATCTAAAAATACCAAAGTATTCAGAGGCCAAAGACTCTTAATTAAATTCTTGTACTTATGATCTTTCTTCCTCACGCCTGTGCTTTCAGTTTGTGACACCGAAACCTCAAGACCAACTTTTTTGGGTTTGGGGAAAATGACAGCTTCCTTCATTTTCCCAGTGGTCTCTAGCTGAAGAGAAAAGGTTGAAATGATAAAGAAAGGTGAAATGTCTTCAATACAAATTCTCACCTTTGAGAACCACCTGTCTTCAGGGTTGAAGGTTTTAATATAAACTGGTTTGCCAGTCTGATTCATTCAGAAAGCCCCAAGGCAGAAACCCTTAATACTCTATCCTTATGCAATGCTGAATTGGCTGTCAACTTTCAAATCATAAATAATAGTAATAGCCTACAAAAGCCAGGAAATACATAAATGAAGGCTTTCATTCCAATATTAACCCATCCAGTTGTGCCTTAAAATATCTTTCAATATCTAGATAAACTTCCCAGACTTATTTTAGTATGTGAAAAATGGGCAATGCAGTTAAGTTACCATTATAATAAGCACCTTAGGCTTTCATAATTTGAATCTTTTCTAGGTATTATTGCTTAAAGCATTCACATTGTATAAACAGGAAGTTTCATATTAAGCTATAAATGACCATCTTGTGGATTGGTAAATAATAGTTTTTCATCTGTGGAAATAGAAGCTCATCTACATGGATATATTTTTCAGTGTAGGTAATAGATGTCCTTAATACTTTCTCTCCAATCTAGTTTAGCATCAGCAAGATAAGCATAGCAGTGGAGACCCAGCTCTCAAATCTACCTCCTTGAGGAGAGGGTTTATGGAGTATTTATAGGATAAAGAAGCAGGCTGCCTTAAGGTATGAAGAAAGGCAACTAGATCTGTAGTAACCCATGCTATGTGAGCATGTACAATAAATCCTCATTGCTCTTTATGAGGCATGTGCACAGAAAATGATGGCATTAGCTAGGGGTGGGTTTTTGTTCCCCTGACATCAGTGTCACCAAGGCCCAAGGGGTGAGCCTGTTGTACTCAGAACAGCAGCCTTCAAGACCTTGCAGAATGACCTAGGCAACCATTATCACCATGACCCACTCACCACAAGTGTTACCTTCAATAGTGCTTGGAAGGACAGCTAAGCTGCATGACTTCTAGAATTGGTGCCTTTTAAAGCCAACCATAAACAAGTAACTAAGCAGTGAGAAGTCTTAGTCTTGATGAGAAGTCTTAGCAGTGATGAGAGTCTGAATGGTAAGAATTACAAAGAGTTGCCAAGTGTAGGCAAGACCCGGCCAGCTGTGACTGCTGACTGACGATGATCCAAGTTAGAACTCCATTCTCTCATGACATCTTGCAGACCAGGACTTGTTCTCTTGATGATTACATTCTTGAATTGAACTCCCAGGTTCTAACTTATCACCCACTACATATAGTACTCAGTATGTGTCAGATTCACTTACCTAACTGTAAAGTATCTCTACTTCAATTTAATAAATATCAGTCACATCTGCTGTATCAGCCAAGGATAGTACATAAGTTGTCCACACACAAAAAAATTATAACTGGTTGAATGAAGATATAACAAGATAATATGCAATTAATAAAGAAAAAAGTCTGAGAACTGGTAGGGAGAAATCATAGAAAAGGATTAAACTACCCAGAAAAAAATCAGCAAAGGACTCAACTTTTATTTAGTTAAATATATTTATCTTGTGCAAATTAAACCTTGTTACACACAAAGGATTATAATTGCAAGAGGGCACATATAAACTCTTTCTACAGTTCATGTTATGGAGGACATAGTAAATAGCACAACTGAAATGAGATCTTTGCCAGGTGTGGCAGCATATGCCTTTAATCCTAGCACTTGGGAGGCAGAGGCCCATGGACCTCTGTGAGTTAGAGCCCAGCTTGATCTACAAAGCTAGTTCCAGGACAGCTAAAGCTGTTACACAAAGAAACCCTGTCCTGAAAAAAAAATAAGCAAACAAGCAAATAAATAAATAAAAGAAAGAAATGTGATCTTTAAAATATATATTAATAGAGGAAGGGAAAGTATTTGCTTGTGAAATTCACTGTCAAACTACATCTATAGAATTATACTAAGAATTCTAATTCTTCCTGGCTTCAGGGGGCTCTTGGGTAATCCTTTAACAATAAGCAGTGAAGGTCGATGAGAAGAAATTTCAAGTTTTAGGAGAGAAGCCAAAAAGAGTTTGTATTTAAAATTATTGAATAGTTATATGAGAA
The DNA here is from genome assembly GCF_007827085.1 of Peromyscus californicus insignis. NCBI lineage: Eukaryota > Metazoa > Chordata > Mammalia > Rodentia > Cricetidae > Peromyscus > Peromyscus californicus. The sequence goes on along the minus strand of NW_026294573.1, from coordinate 167,904,796 downwards.
TAGCAGACTATCTAAAAATCAAATAAACTGTGAACTGCTTTCTGCTCTTCACATTTATAATGCATGTTATATAAAGACCTCGGAAGAATGATGATTATCCTCCAGTTCCAGGTGAGCTTGTGTGTAATCATTAAACCACAGGAACTGACCAAAACAGAAAATTCTCAACTTATTTTCAGAGAAAAGGAAAGACTTGCTTTGTTTCTGTATGATTTTAGTGGATTTGTTATCAGCAAAAATACTGTAATTATACTACCTGTGAGTATAACCAAATGGAAAAAATTAACCTATGATGCCCACATTTCCGTAATCTACAGCTATAAAACATTATTCAAAGAATTTTAATTGTATCAAACCTCCATTTAAACTATTATGCAATCAATTTGTAGCAATAAACCTAATAATGAACATATCAAATCATTTTAGTCTCAGGAATAAAGCAACTTGCTGGAGTTCTAAGCATTCAGAAAGAGGCCTATAAAGGGTGGGCCCTTCTTGCAAGGGGCCTTCTGTGCATTTCCAGGCTGTATGGAGGCATTCCAGAACAAGGTGTAAAGACTGTTCCTGTTGCTAAGTCAAGGATGTGACAGACCAGGGAAGGCCCTTTGTAGGAAGATCTGTCCTTGCTGTCGAGAACAGCCATAAAAACTGCCCCGGATTATTTTAAGAGATGCCTCCCTCAAGCTCTCCGTGACATTTGACTTCTCATGGGAATGTGATATGAAGATGGAATATCCCCATTGAAATGGAAAGTTGAATAAAAATAAAGTCCTTGGTAGCCCCCAGGACAGTCAGGGAGCCCAGAAAAAGCTCCCCTAGAGAATGGAGATAGCCTAATGGAGTAGGACTGTCTTTGAACCTTGACATTGTATGAGTGGCATTTGGTTTACACAGGATCATCATTATATCAGAACCAGATATCCTTCCTCACTGTAAATCATCACCCAGAATTTCTGTGGGGTCTTCTCAAACTTCCCCAAGTACCCTACTTCTGTCATTAGGGACACAATATGACTCCCAAAACACTTAAATCCTTCCAAAAGTTTTATCTGGTGGGGGCATTTCTTCAGTTACTGAGATTTCTCTCAACCAATAGAGTTCTCAAATGATGACTCTGAGCATTTCTTTCATGGGAAATGAGCTAGCTAACTTTGATAATAATCAGTGATTTATTCGACTTTTTCCAGAAAGAATTTTGGCTTTAGTTTTTGCATGCATGGCTGATCTTGTCATCAGCTACGGGTAAGTTAGACTCTAGTTTTATGAGTTCAACTACTTTTAAATTGGATCTTTGTTGAAAATTCATTTTTTTTAATTCAGTAGAGATAAGACTTGAAGTTTGTACTGACATTTTTTTCATCTTCTTTTCAGTGTATTTCTAACTATAATAAAGCTTTCTCAGCTTAGAGATTTCTAATATGATTTTGACGTGTATCACTTATTTTTTCCTCCATAATTTACTACATACTTGGTTTCCTCTTTATTTTATAAATACTTCTTTTACTTGGCTCCATCACGTGGGTCTTCAAAGCTCCTTTGGCTTGTAGGAGTTCTCCATTCTCTACCACCAATCACCATGCCTTTCTTCAAGAAAAGCAACCTAGATTTGGGTCTTTGGAGCTAAGTCCTCCAGGGGCTTCCTTTGAATTTGTCATTTAAACTTGTCCTGCAGACACTTCAGCACCCAGGCTCTACCATTTTATACACTTTGTTCAGGTCCTTTCCACAGCTCATTCTCTTTTGGAAGCAGACTCCTGCTTCTTTCAAGGGTGGAATTTCCACCTGCACGATCCTCTGGTGCTGCCTGTACTGCCCTTGTTTGTTTGTTGTTTTTGTTTGTTGATGTGTGCAGAAGGATGTTTTCATTCCAGCTACTTGAGTCGGATGTGGAATGATGCGTCTTGTGGAGATGGGCTCTTTCGTGCACTGTCAAGCATCAAGTCTTCTTATTTAAATATTTAGCTTTCTCTTCTTGAGATCCTCTCCTAACATCTCTATTTTAAACCCAAGGAAAGATTTGGAGTCCCAAGGCATTTCATTAAAGACTCTGGCTTTGTACTTTGTTTTGCTGTGTTCCTACTGCTTTGTTCTTGTGTCTGGCTTCCATCAAAGTTGAACTGAGGACTCGAATTTTTGTTTCAGTGAGGCTAAGCCTTGGAAGGATAAGAATTCCAGTAACTTATCCTGTGTGCATGTACAGGCCCTGTTTGTTTGGGACAGTCTCATATGGTCCAACTGTCCTCAATTTACTGTGTATCTGAAGACCTTGCCCGTCTGATCCTTCTTAAGACTGGATTACAGTCTTGTGCCACCACACTCAGCATGACAAACATTTGATGAGTAAAATAGTCTTACCTTGACCATCAATACCGCCACTCCCATGGCAATCTGTGGGGCTCTGGATATAGTCTAAGGTACCTGGCTATATTTATGCATTCTGGTACTGATGTCTAGGGCTGGTATAATGCAGACAGAGCATTGGAACATCTGATTCAGTGGAAGACCCAGGCTTTCAAGACCCTAAGAGCCACAACAGACTTGTAAGGCTCCATAACTTGCCTAAGGTCAATATAACTAGTAAGCATTTGATGCCAACCTAAGTTTTTTATCAAACAAAACACCACAGAATAGGTGAAAGAATACTCCAACCAACAGTGATTAGTGGGCTAAGGCTTCACATAGAACTCAAGTTCAATGTAGGCTCAGAGAATAGTGAGGAGGTGATTTGGAATCATCTTTGAGAAATATCTTGCATAGCAAAGTCAAAGAAGATACAAAGCAAGTAATTTTCAGGCCAGTATTTTTTGCATGGGTCCACAGAGCCCCAATGTTTTTTTTTTTTATCTGCATGCAGCCTTGAGTATAGCAGAGGTGGTATAAAGCCAGTCAGTTGGATTCTAGCTTCTCTACCCACATCCTACTCAAATCAGAGCATCCTGCATGTAACTCTATCTGTATTTTAATTATTACATTTATGCTTAAGTATAATTGTGTCACTTAGATATAAAAATGTAACCACTGTTCTGAGAGAAGAGTGACTTGGATAGGTATCACCTGCACTTTGGTGAAGATCTCCACACAAGATGAATTGGAATGGTGAAACAGAACAGTTAGAACACACAGAAAGATGGACTTTGCAGTGATTAAAAAATTGTAAGCTCTCCTCCTAGGCCTCAATTTAACCTTAACAAAGTAAAATTACATATAATTTGGGAATTTGGGCGTAGCTTCTCTTACTACTTCCTGCTGGAGGGGGGCACTGTATCTTATGGGGACATAAAGAAAATTTTAAGATTATGGAATAGTCCATGAGGCTGTATTGTCTGAGCCAGTTGCCTTCAAACCATTCTGGATGTTGGATCATCTGGGCCATGGTGTCATTGGAGACCTTTCAGGGGGTCTTGGCTGGTCAAACCTGATGTATCTTAATCTGGAACAAATCCATAGCCTCTGGCTTTCTGTGGGAACAAAAGCAGAATCTCCTTTCCAAAGCAACATATCCTTATATCCAAATTTTGAAGTCAAGGTACCTTTAAAATATACATTTTGGCATAACTCAACAGCTTTTATAATCAAATGTTTTTCTGCAGTTAAAAATCCCAAAGACAACACAATCCAGATTCTCTGTGTAATATTCGTCTTTACGTGGCTTATTTTTTATATTAATTTTACTGTCTCTTTAAAGACTTTATTTTTTAAAACTATGTCTTTGTTTCTATAACTGTATATATCACCTTTTTGTCTCTTTCAAGCCTATGTATATTTTACACACATTGTAAACTATTACATCTGAATCTGTCTTATTGTGAATCTAATGGCGTCCAACGTGGTGGCAAGAGTTTCCACCTAAAAACTGAGAAAAAAGATTCTAAAACAGAGCTAAAAACAGCTTCCTAATTGTCTCTCTCAAATGAGCCGCAGCTGCTGGTTTGAGCTACTGGCGGGTTCCTATCGTGCGCGCTTGACCTGCAGTATGGCGGGAATGAGGCCTCTGCAAGTGACACATTAAGCTACGTGGTAGATTTAGCCTTTACTAGTAAAAAACAAAAAACGAGGTTTCTGGGCTACACGCTGCTTGGATAAAACCATAGACCCATAATAGCTCCCAGAGCTGGTGGTAAACGTAGCCATGTTGGGAAGCTGAGGTGGGTGGAGCCAGCAGCCACAGTTGTTGCAGTTTAAAGCAATAGATTCACAATAAGACAGATTCAGATGTAATAGTTTACAATGTGTGTAAAAGATACGTAGGCTTAAAAGAGACAAAAAAGGTGATATATACAGTTATAGAAACAAATACGTAGTTTTAAAAAATAAAGTCTTTAAAGAGACAGTAAAATTAATATAAAAAATAAGCCACGTAAAGACGAATATTACACAGAGAATCTGGATTGTGTTGTCTTTGGGATTTTTAACTGCAGAAAAACATTTGATTGTAAAAGCTGTTGAGTTATGCCAAAATGTATATTTTAAAGGTACCTTGACTTCAAAATTTTGGATATAAGGATATGTTGCTTTGGAAAGGAGATTCTGCTTTTGTTCCCACAGAAAGCCAGAGGCTATGGATTTGTTCCAGATTAAGATACATCAGGTTTGACCAGCCAAGACCCCCTGAAAGGTCTCCAATGACACCATGGCCCAGATGATCCAACATCCAGAATGGTTTGAAGGCAACTGGCTCAGACAATACAGCCTCATGGACTATTCCATAATCCAAAAATTTTCTTTATGTCCCCATAAGATACAGCGCCCCCCTCCAGCAGGAAGTAGTAAGAGAAGCTACACCCAAATTCCCAAATTATATGTAATTTTACTTTGTTAAGGTTAAAACCTTCCTTTTTGAAAAAAAGAAAAAAAAAAGGGAAGTGCTGTGGGATGTTCTGTATGGCAAATGTGTTGCTCTGATTGGTCAATAAATAAATCACTGATTGGCCATTGGCTAGGCAGGAAGTGTAGGTGGGACAAGGAGGAGAATAAAGCTGGGAAGTGGAAGGCTGAGTCAGAGACACTGCCAGCCGCCATGATGAGAAACAGCATGTGAAGATGCTGGTAAGCCACGAGCCACGTGGCAAGGTATAGATTAATGGAAATGGATTAATTTAAGCTGTAAGAACAGTTAGCAAGAAGCCTGCCACGGCCATACAGTTTGTAAGCAATATAAGTCTCTGTGTTTACTTGGTCGGGTCTGAGCAGCTGTGGGACTGGCGGGTGACAGAGATTTGTCCTGACTGTGGGCCAGGCAGGAAAACTTTAGTAACACCTCAACCCTAGACAAAGAAGTACAGGCAATGAAGGAATACTCAGAAATAGTCTTCCCCAGGGAAGAGCACACCAATTGGTTATCCAACACCAAATGGTCAGTCTTGAAAATGTACATCCAAGTAACATTACACAGACTGAGCAGAGTGTATCTATGTATTTAGGAATGTGTGTGTGTGTGTGTGTGTGTGTGTGTGTGTGTGTGTGTGTAGCAACAATTAAAGGAAAAGAGACCATGAATTTGAAAAAGAGTAAGTGAGGTTCGGCAGGAGGAAAGTATTATAATCTTAAAAAATAAAATACACACACAAATATATATAATTTTTGTGTGTATATATAACTTTCATATATGTGTATTTTGTTGTTCATCTTTACAAAGATTTTAAATAATTAGAGATGTTACTTCTACAAAGCTACTGCAGTTTTATGGGCTTGCTAAGCAATGTCGGCACCTCCTTAAGATTTTTCTTTCTGGAAATAAAGGGTCTCCTCTTTGATGCTTCAGATGGGGCCCTTTTTAAATGACATTCTCTTTGAGTGCAGGAGTTGGGTCCTTCTAGCATGTGAAATGCTCTGTTTTTCTAATTTAGATTACAGGGAAAGCCTGTCCCCACTGTATGAATGATGTCTCCCCTGTGTCCTCAGAGCTGTAAGTCCCCAGTAGATAAGATTGAGACTTGCTTACCCATCTCTATCCAGCAGCCAGCTGTGTCACCCTGTGTCAGCCCAGGTCCTGACTACCCTGCTCTTCAGCTCCCTCCAGTGAGGTCTTCCTGTGCTCTTTAGTAAGATCTGACCCAGGGTAAATTGGCAGTACCCAAAAGAAGAATTCCCCCATGTGTCATGCAAGAGGAATTTAAGTTTGATACGGCAGGCATTTCTTCTTGTGCTTGAGGAAAGTGCCATAAACTCTCCCCAAAGACGAGTGTCCACCACACTCTTACTTCTCTACATGCAGCTCTTACAGGTGACTGTCCAGTGGAATAAAATGGCATATGCACCACCCAAGCTCTGTTCCACTATTGAAGGCCCGCTTCTGTAGAATGCGTTATTTCGATGGAAAGACTGCCTTTTCTTATTTGTGATGGACAAAGCATCTTATCATTAATTTCACTCATGTGATGAATCTTTATTGCATACCTTCTATATGTTAGAACTGTTCCAGTCACCAAGGATCCAACAATTTGCAAAACTGCAGTTGTTCTCCATCTGTCTTGGTTGGGGTTTCCATTGCTGCAACCGAACACCATAACCAACAAGCAAGTTGGGAGGAAAGGGTTTATTCAGCTTACACTTCAGCATTGCTGTTCATCACTGAAGGAAGTCTAGACAGGAACTCAAATAAGGTAGGATCCCAGAGGCAGGAGCTGATGCAGAAGCCATGGAGGGGAGCTGTTTACTGGCTTGCTTCCCATGGCTTGGCTCAGCCCATCGTCTTATAGAACCCAGGACAAGCAGCCCAGGGATAGCAGCACCCACCATGGGCTGGACCCTCCCACACTGATTACTAATTGAGAAAATGCCTTACAGTTGGATCTCATGGAGACATTTCCTCAACCAAGGCTCCTTCCTCTCTGATGACTCTAGCTTGTATCAAGTTGATACACAAAACCACCTAGTACACCATCTGTGATGCTTGATCTCATTGTCAACTTGGGAGAACAACCTAAGAGATCAAGAACAATCTTGATGTCTAGGAGTGTCTGTGAGGGAATTTTCATCTACACTTAGCACAGGAAACTGAAATGTGGAGGAAAGACTTCCCCGAATGTGGCTAGCCTTATCCAGTAGGCTGGTGGATGTGCTGGAACACAATGAAGGGAGGAGAAACCAGTATAAGCAAGCTCCGTTCTCCTTTAGCAAATGTGCTTATGGCCACTGCTGTCACCCTTGGACAAGAGACTCTGGCTTCTCAATCTTTCGATGTAGACACATACCAGTGACTCCTCAGGTAGAGTTCAAATGTTTGGTCTTGGACAGAGGCTGCACCAATGCTGCCTCTTCTTCTGAGGAGTCCAGTCTCTCAGACTATTCAGCTACTGGGTTCTGTGGCTCTCCACTGAACAGACAGCCTCTGACCAGCCATGCTACTCCATGAAATCTTCTTTTATAATTATGTCTGTCCTACTGGCTTTGTTCTGAAGAGCCTTGATTAATACATCTAGCACTACATTCCAGGGGGAGAAATAGACGAAATGAAAAGGTAAAGCCATACTTTGGTGGTACATGCATGTACTTGGGAGATAGAGGCAGAAAGATCAGGTGTTCAAGATCTTTCTTCTTGCTTACACAGAGATTTCTGAGGGCAGTGTAAGCCATATGAGACTGTCTCAAAAAAAAAAAAACCCTTTTTAAATCATAGTTTGTTAGAAAATGATAATTGCCATGAAAGAAGTCATGCATGATAACAGAATCATGGGGGATTAACATTTTAAATAAGGTAGTCAAAGAAAGCAATGGAGGAAAAGCAGGTCTATAACATAGATGTCAAAGGCCAGCAAACATCTTCAGTATTCAAGAGACAGAAGAGAAAAAGAGAGGCTGAGGTACAAAGAACTGGGGGAGGGACAGAAGGTGGAGCCATGGAAAGAACACGAGGCACCAATCTGGAGGAAGCATGAATCTCATAGGTACTAGTTCAGACACTTCATGTGAACCAGGAAGTTACTGGCAAGGGGCACGTGCTGGCCATGATTTGACCCGTCTTTGAATGTGATTGCTGGAGTTACTTTACTGCCTGGGGGTGGAAGAGGCATGGAGATTGTCACATGAAGGTGGTAATAGTCCAAATAAGGAAGCAGAGTCTTTGGAGGCGAGCTGGTGACAGACACCAGGGTACTGGGATGTGACTTGCTGATAGAAGACAGGGATGTATCCTGGACTCTGTGCTCAGGCAGCTGGGAGGCTAGAGGTGGGGTAGTAGCCAAAGAACAGGTTGGAAGCAAAAGAAACATGGAAACTTCATCAAGTACCTGCTGCCTCTCCTTCCTAACACCATGAAAAACTTGACTGATAGGGCTAGAGAGGCAGCTCTGGGGATAAGAGCACTCCCTGGTCTCCCCCAAGGATCTGAATGCCTACTTCCCACATCAGGTAGCTCACAAATGCCCACATCCCCAGCTTCAGGAGATGCTTCTCTCTCTCTCTCTCCCTCACCCCCCCACCTCTCTCTCTCTCTCTCTCTCTCTCTCTCTCTCTCTCTCTCTCCTCTCTCTCTCTCTCTCTCTCTCTCTCACACACACACACACACACACACACACATACACACAGAGAGGCGTACACATAATTATAACTTTTAAAAAGAAAAATGTGGCTGGGCGGTGGTGGCACATGCCTTTAATCCCAGCACTCGGGAGGCAGAGTCAGGCAGATCTCTGTGAGTTCAAGGCCAGCCTGGGCTACCAAGTGAGTTCCAGGAAAGGCACAAAGCTACACAGAGAAACCCTGTCTCAAAAAACCAAAAAAAAAAAAAAAAAAAAAAAGAAAGAAAAAGAAAAAGAAAAGAAAAATATGAATAACAATATAAATACATCTATGGACAACCCTGTTAAACTCTTGGGGCAAATTTTTAATCAAAATGATAAATAATATTATATAGGCAGATCATCAGATTATTTTTGAGAAATCTCACTAACCTAAGTCCTAAATGGATGCTTATTTGATCTTTGGTTGAGTTTACCACTGCAAAGACTAACAGGCAGACTTCTTCTTAAACCATTTCTGATTGACGGGTTGTTGTTGCTTTTTTTTCCAGATTGAAGGATTACAGTTATCCCAGCCAAAAGCTTAGTTCTAGCCAGATGATTATGTTTTATTTAACTAAAAAAGCAACTGCAGACTCAACCCAAATAGACTAGCTGTCTCCCAGCAAGCTAATTATTAAACAGTCGATCTCTCCCCTCCTCACCAGCTGACATACTTTGAAAATGAACTGGTTACCACAGTGAGTGAGGAAGGTGGTGGATGTGAGAAAGTGGAGCTGGGCACACGTGGAGAGAACAGGAGCAACTTCCAGTTCCTTGTGGACAGGAGCTAGGGTCCCCTGCCCACCTGTGATAGGCCACAGATTTGTGAATGGGACAGTGCTTGGATATTTATTTTCTTTAGGTTTTTTTTTTTTTTGGCTTGGTTGCTTTGTTATTTAGTGAAATAGCATTCCTTTTCAAAATTACTTGATCAAAACTGATTTAAAACACCTTCAGTGTTTTGTTTTTTTTACAAACAAAACACAATAACGATTTCATTGATGCAAAGAGCTTGTTTGTACTTTGGTCTAACCTCATCTTCTCTCGGGAAGTACAGTCATTGCTATCAGTGTCCACTGGAAAAATAATTTTAGGGCTGATTCTTATACCTCTCCTGCTTTAAAAATGCCAGAAAGACTCTGTTTCATGAAAAAAGGATGCTTTTGCATCCTGTCCTGAAGAAAACCTTATGGAAACAATGATGAGTAATATTATTAACACTTCTTAAAGTGCCTTTGACTATATTGCCACTGTCTTCATTGTATAGATGGGGAAATCTGATGTTTAGACTAGATTCTGAATGAATGGTTTAGGGAGCAAAATTTTATGCTGCTGTGATTTATTGGGTAAGTTGTCTGAGCTGTGAACAGTTTTACATGCCTTCATATGAGTAACAGAAAATTTTTGACAGCTCAGTAATAATATTTCCTTGACTGTTTTTCTCAGCCATGAAAATTATAACAACTAGAAATTTCTTCAGTCATACCTTTTTTGTTTATTTTGTTGTTATGTTGGAAGTTTTTTGATTGTTTTTGTTTTCCTTTCTGCTTATAACATTGAAAAAGAACATAAGCTTAAGAGCCAAATGTCTGTATTCTGGTTTTTTCACATGAGTAGAAGTGTGTGGGGAAGCGAGAGGAAGGGGAGAGAAAGACACACACACACACACACACACAGAGACAGAGAGAGAGACAGAGAGAGAGAGAGAGAGAGAGAGAGAGAGAGAGAGAGAGAGAGAGAGAGATGATAGATAGATAGATAGATAGATAGATAGATAGATAGATAGATAGAGTAGAGAGATGATAGATAATAGATGACAGATAGATAATAGATACATAGATGATAGATAGACAATAGATAGATGATAGATAGGTAGACAGATTGACTAATAGATAATAGGTAGACAGACGGATGATAGATTATAGAAAGAGAGAAAGAAAGAAAGATATTATATAAATAATAGACAGAGACAAAGAGTGACTTTGAGATGGACTTTAACACTCTAGGTCATTTGATGTGAGTCTCTGAAGAGTGGGAATAATAATCACACTGTATACTTGGTGAGGATGACCAGATCAACTCACAAAGATTACCTAATACTGAACCTGATGTGTGTGAAGCTGCCTCTTCCTCGTCCTGGCTACTGGAACCCACGGGGATTTAGTCGAAGCCTTCTCTCTTCCATCTGCAGAGAATCTCTTTAGTGCTAATGTCCATTATCTTGGCTTTAAATATTTATCTTTCACCTTTAAATTTTATATTTTTAGTCTCTTCAATTTAGATGTTTCCAAGCGTCTCACATAGAGTACATAAATCTGACCTTCTTCTCTGCTGTATCCCACAAACTTTTCCTCATTTGATCTTCTGTTTCAGGACACCACCATCTACCTAGTGAGCAGTGACGTTATTAAGATGGTAATATGGGAACCACTGGTGATTGGTCTTCCCCTCTCTCCTGACATAGCACTGCCAGTTTCTCTTTCATAGACAACATCAAGCGCCCATGCTTTTCTCACATTTCACTGATCTCAGCTACCCCAGCCCAGTCCAAGTCTCTAATGTGACCCACCTTGATGGATGCATGAAGGCCCTGCCTGCATCCTTAGTCCTCTCTAATCTTTCCTCACACAGCAGTGATGTAGACCTCAGGGAGATGCTACAACTGTGTCACCCTTCCCTGAGGCCTCCCATCCTTTTGTGGAGTCTTGTTGAACTTAAAATCCAAGCCCCATAATCTTCCTCATTGTTACAAATGCCTCCTTCACTGCCCTCTGCACTCAGAGACTGTGTTGGGGGCCCCGAAGAACCACCTCTGGAGTTCAGTGGTTCACTGTAAGGACTCACAGAGCTTAGAAAATTTGTTAAAATCACAGTTATGACCTACCATGGTGAACTGACACAGATTACAATGAACAAAGGAAAATAAACCAAGGTCCACATCCAAGAGAAACTGCACTAGGCTTCCAGTCATCCCCTAGCAGAGTCTTGAGAGTGTGGTCTCCTATGTGTAAGCCCACATGGAACCCTTCCAGTCAGGAACTCTGGAGACTGGAGAATAGCATCTTCATTGGAGATTAGTCACAAAGGCACACAGTATGACCTTAGCTGCTCATTTTCTACCCCAGATTATTGTTGGCATAAACTTTCTAGTATGACCCATAACCCCAGTAGACAAAGACAGCTTTCAGGCTGGGCATTCCAAGTGCTCTGATGTTATTTCTCAGAAATTGGTCAATGATCAGGCTGTCTTTTGAAAGATGAAGATGCTGAACAACCTAGGCATGTTGACTGAATTCTCTCCATCCCTTGACAAGATGAAGGATCTTACAGTAGACCAAGCTCTTTTCCTCCCAGGGCCTTTGTCCCTGGTGTCTCCTCACTTTGGGGCACCTTTCTCTGCATGTCACCTCATCAAAAAGAACTTTCCTAACCACTTGGTACAAGTTGGCCTGTTTCTTTTATTATTCTCTACTATATACCTGGGCAAAATACTATGTATTTATATGTTTATGGTTGTCTCTCAAGTTTTAGACAAAGAGCAGAAAACATGCTTCTTGTTTCTCTGTGCTAGGTACATTGTCCAAGGTGAACTTATTACTCAGAAGATATCAGTGATTGGAGCTGAAATTTGAATGGTGAACATCTCTCAGTTGTATTGATTTTGCGATTTCAATGATTTTTAGAAATCATTTTAACCTAACAGCCAAGTTAAGGGTACTCTCTCTACAATACCTGTAACCTCTTGGGTTGGCTAATCTGGTCAGGCAATTTCCAGTATTTTCCACGGGTGCCTTTGCAAAGAAATGACAGGCAGGCAAAATCCACTTGCTCCTCCCAACTCTCTATAAATCTAACAACACAGTCCAACTAGCCATTTGTGAGGCTACATTGGCTTTATTAATCACATGTATTTGCCATTTACAGTTTGTCTGTGGTAGTGCTATTCAGTTAATTCAGTTAACATTAGTATATCACAAGTCAAAAAGTAACTAAAGTATATATGACTATTTTATAATTTAAAATAAAGTGTGTATTTTTGTTTTATATTTAACAGATATATTTAACCAATAATGGCTCTAAAATAGATGAATAAAAATATAACTTCCTCAGTTCAAAGAAATCTGACTGACATAGAGAAGAAAAAATAAATACACTCAAAAGATTCTAATTCACACCGATGTGTATAATTTTGGAAATGTCACTATAATAAACAGAAACTTCTCTCAGTTTGGAAGTTAAAAAATTCTAATTGCCAGTGGCAATATTCAGAAAAATCTATTCTTTCATAGTAATGCAATCACGTGAAATGAATTTCATTCAGCTTTTGTACAGAAGTTCAGGAGCTAGAGTACTTTTAAATAAATCACAGTAGTACAAGCCTTCTGTGATTTCACATTTTCTATTTCAATCCAAACCTTTGTCTTGTTATTGCAGGTCCTAGAGATATGAGGACCCCATTTCTAATTACAGTCTCAGCAACCAGCTACTGGACTGCTCCACACTGGCCTCTTCCTACCTACTGCTCATGGTTCCCAGATATTGTATGGTTTAGTTGACTAAACAAAGGATGAAAGTATTACCTTAAACATATGAACAAGTATGAGTGTTCATGTCAAGCAACATCACTCAGGGAACATACTCAGAGCATGAGGAGAGCCAGGCTCTGGTCTCAGTCCCTCTCTGGTTAACAACATCAGTGGACCAGAGCTCCCTGAATAGCATTCATGGCATAAGAACATTGTACAATGTGATCTCCACAATCCCTGCCTCTCAAAGTCTGGGTTCTGTCTCCCTTCTGCTGATAATCTGGAGATCTTCACTAATTCTCAAGAGATGAGATTGTGTTCAACCACCCAGGCAGACAGTTCAAGCTGATCAAATATATGTACCCAGTGAACAGTTTCTGGTGAGCTGCTGTGTCTGCAATAATCAATCAATTTGAGTTTCTCATGCTTGTGGCATTCCTGCCATAGAACAAGCAACTCTGTCTCCACTGTTCTTAGATTTGGACTAGATTTACTCTGGCAGAAAATTTGGGAGCAAGCCAGGCGGTGGTGGCACACGCCTTTAATCCCAGCACTCGGGAGGCAGAGCCAGGTGGATCTCTGTGAGTTCGAGGCCAGTCTGTTCTACAGAGCGAGATCCAGGACAGGCGTCAAAACAACACAGAGAAACTCTGTCTCAAAAAAAAAAAAAAAAAAAAAAAAAAAAAAAAAAAAAAAAAGAAAGAAAGAAAGAAAAGAAAATTTGGGAGCAAATTTGAGAACCTTCATTTACTACTTTATGTCCTATGGGACAAGAAGCTGCTGTTCCTCTCTGGTCCACAGCCCACTCTATTTTAGAGCTACTCTCTTCCCTCTACCTTCTTCATAATTTACACCTGGACTATTTCGCTCCTAAAAGACCTTGAAATCCTACGGGTTTCTCTTTCCGTCTCTTTTTCACTTCATAGGACATTTGGGTCTGATGATTTTCTCTGAAACAGGAGTATCTATAGAAATACATATGGACATTTCCACTTGTTATCAAGGCCATAGACAAAGTAGACCTGATCTTCCTTGAAGGCTTATCTTTCACAGCCTCTTCACACGTATTCTTAGCTCCCACTAAAGTGGATCATTCCTTGCTCTTATCACATCCAGCCTCACATAACTAAAACTGCCCTTTCACAGTCCCCATTGGTTTAAAAGGTCTCACAAGTCCTCAAACATCTGAGATATATGTCAACCCTTAGGCTTGAAGGCACTTGCCTATCTTGTGGCCTCTTTGATTTCACCCTGTGGTTACAAGGACATGCCTAACCTAGACTGAAGCTTGATTTTCCTGTCCCAAATGGACATGCCCTCCTCTCAATAGAAATTCATCTATTATTATAAGTGCTTTTCAGCGGTATTCTTTTTGAAATTTTATTTTATCATTTAATTTAATTTTACATATCAGCCACGGATTCCCTTGTTCTCCCCCCCCCCCCCCCCGCCTTCCCCCAGCCCACACCCCATTCCCATCTCCTCCATGGCAAAGACTCCCCTGAGGATTGAGTTCAACTTGGTAGATTCAGTCCAGGCAGGTCCAGTCCCCTCCTCCCAGGCTGAGCCAAGTGTCCCTGTATAAGCCCCAGGTTCAAAACAGCCAGCACATGCAATGAGGACAGGTCCCAGTCCCACTGCCTGGATGCCTCCCAAAGAGTTCAAGCCAATCAACTGTCTCACTTATCCAGAGGGCCTGATCCAGTTGGGGGCTCCTCAGCCAGTGGTTCATAGTTCATGTGTTTCCATTCGTTTGGCTATTTGTCCCTGTGCTTTTTCCAACCTTGGTCTCAACAATTCTCGCTCATATAAACCCTCCTCTTTCTTGCCAATTGGACTCCTAGAGATCCACCTGGGGCCTGCCCATGGATCTCTGCATCCAGTTCCCTCAGTCTTTGGATGAGGTTTCTAGCACGACAATTAGGGTGTTTGGTCATCCCATCACCAGAGTAGGTCAGTTCGGGCTGTCTCTCGACCATTGCCAGCAGTCTATTGTGGGGGTATCTTTGTGGATTTCTGTGGGCCTCTCTAGCACTTTGCTTCTTCCTATTCTCATGTGGTCTCCATTTACCATGGTCTCTTATTCCTTATTCTCCCTCTCTGTTCTTGATCCAGCTGGGATCTCCCGCTCCCCTAAGCTCTCTTTCCCTCAACCCTTGCCCTTCATTACCCCCACTCACATCACGTCAGCGGTATTCTAATCTACCCTCTTTGTTGTTGTGTGTAAAATATTGAAGTTGTGAAATTTCTGAAGCGAATGAAACTTTGTACAGCGTTCTTATTTGAAAGATGTTTTGTACATTTTACACTGTTCTAAACAGGGATGGAGGTGGGTTTTTCCTGTAGCCTATTGCTTTTTAACCCGGCATCACTTACCCTCCTGAGGGTACACCATAGTATTTTGTACAAAGGTATGCATAACTCATACTTGCTGGATAAAGTGGATGCAGTCACCTTAATGTGGAAATGAGTATGAAGGTAGAAAATCACAAGCTACATGTTTTACTCATGTTAATACTGCTGGAAGTTGCCCCTATGTTGTACAGGAGAGCCTGTAAAATCCTCGGTATTTCATCAATTCATTGTCCCAGCATTTTTTTTAGAAAATCTATTCAAGTGACTTTTATGGTCCTGGAATAACAACAGATTGGTAAACTGCTTATCATGAGTCCTGTGATTGACAAAAGATAACGAGTTCCATGACTTCCTAAGGATATGAGGCAAAGTGTGGTGGCCTAGTAGCTTTGACAGCTCCTCTGGCAGCCTTACACGTGTTCAGTTTCTGTTTCCACGTGACTTTGTTGCTCCTGCCCGAGTCTCAGTTTCCCCCTTAGTTTGCTCTGCCAGTGTATGGTTAGCCATTGTGACACAAGCCAAGGTTTGAAGATAGATTTGCCTGTCTGTCTCTGTGCCCTTCCTGTGCCGTTGCTGTGACCATACAGCCACACCTACAGTAGGCTATTGGAGTACAAAGCTATCCTGAGCCCACCATATCTTGTGAGTGATTGCTGCCCTGAGTGAGTCGAAAACCAACAGACAGCTGAAGAAGTTATGAATCACAGTCCTGCACAGCAAAGCCTTTGCCAGGTTAGTATCTGTAGACTCGTGAGCTAGACACACAGCTGCTGCATGCTTTTGAAACTGAATGATTGTTTGTTAGACAGCGTTATTGTGTGATAGACAACTGGGCTGGGCATAGTGATGCACGCCTTTAATATCAGCACTCAGAGGCAGAGGCAGGCAGATCTCTGTGAGTTCAAGGACAGCCTGGTCTACACATTGAGTTCCAGGACAGCCAGGGGTACACAATGGAACTGTCTGGAAATCAAAACACAGAAAAAATAGATAACAGATGCACTAAGAGAAAAGGTAACCTCAGGCCCATACATCCCTTAGCAAGGATATGGCAAAGGGTCAAATGTAGTAGTTTTCCTGCTGAAGTGTCCAAGGGTGGCTAAATGTAATACTCACTGAATAATCAGAGGTATTCTGGAAAGTTAATTTTGCTGCAAAATTGCTGTTTTTACTTGAGTTAGATGAATGAGAGGAACACTAGGGGCAGTTTCAGATTCTGTGGCATTTCTTGATTCAAAGTCCTAAGAGAAAACCCTCAGCTAACTCATTTCCTACAAACTCATTAGCATAGCCATTTTCAGCATGGTTGCAGCAAATTAGCATGGGCTGCCTTGCCACAGCTGCAGTTAGCAACGTGCTAAGGCATTATGAACTAGGGGTGCCTTAATGAAACTCGACAGGGGTCTAGAACCTTGTGAGAAACAGTTCTGGGGACTCCATAGGGCTCTGGAAAGGTGTGATAAACTGAGATAGATGTGGGTTTTTGTCATGAGTTGTTCTTATTACCATTCACTAGGACTGTAGTGAAGGATCCATTTGTGATGCTCTTAAATTCAAAGGGGCCTCTTTTGAGTCAGTGGAGAGTCTTCCTAAGGTTTCTAAAGTCTTCTGTCAAGTTTTAAGGTCTTTGTCTCAAATGTCCTGGATCTTAAGGAAAGTAAATTGCAATCTGAAGTAAAACTTACCTGGATACCCCTTACAGTGGGTATCTTATGTCCATTAATAATATTTTGAATCCCCATAACTCTTATAATATATACTTTGGTTGGTACATTTCAATTTAAAAACAAGTACTAGTATTACCAAGGGAAAAAGAAAATAACATCTGTTAGTGAAGAAATTAGAGCTCTTATGTAGTGCATTAAGAACATAAAACTGCAGAGTCTATGAAAAACAATATGGTAGGTCCTCAAAGATTTAAACATGGAATCACTGTGTGATCTCACAATCCCATCTCTGAATTTGTACTCCAAAGAACCAAAAATACGGACTTGAGCAGGTATGTGGACACCAATGTCCATAATAGCATACTCACAACAGCTGAGAGGTAGCAGCAGCCTAAGTGTGCGGCATTAAAGGAGCAGATAAACACAGTGTAACAACGTTCGGGTCCAGTGGGATTCATAAGTCTCCTAAGATGGCAGAACACTCTCATGCGCCCCTCCGAGATGGCTGAATACTGAAGGCCTAGGAAGTGACAGAACCTAGGCACAGTGACAAATACATCAAGCTCACAAACAAGTTCCACTCTTAGCAGCAATCAGCACAACTGTGGCTGGGAGGCCTAGAGGAAGCCAGGAGAGGGGAGTTAATTTAAGGAGGGTAGAGCTTCAGTTTGGGAAGATGGAAAATTGCTGAAAATGGAGGGTGGTGATGGGTTCCTAGCAATGTAAATGTGCTTAATACCCCCAAACTCCATACCTAAAAACCACATAAATGTTGATTTTTAAATTGGATATATTTTACCAGAATTTTCAAAAGTGAAGACAAAAGCTATTAATTACTAGCTTAAGTGGCATCAGATGCCTCCCATGGTCACTCTGGCGACATTTTGGACTCACCCTGTGTGTAGATAGCCCTTCTCCGCTGGAGTAGCTGACATGACATGGGCTTGTGGTGAAAGGGGCACAGGTTACAAAGCCAGACGCATGATTGTAAATCCCCAGGACATCTCGTCAGACTACGGGTCAAGCTAATTAGCCTTTCCTTACGCTTCGTTTTCTCTTCAGTAAATAGTGATGATAATATCCACCTAGAAAAGGATTCTGAAGCTATTAAACATCGTTGAGTTCAAAAAGGTTATTTCTTTTTCACCAAGCCTTCTGATTTCCCTTCATTTGGGTTGCTAAATACCACTTAGGCTAACAACAGTTTAAGGTGTAAGTTTCATCAAAGATCACGGACAGATCAAGGTCCACACAGGTTGCGAAAGAGTATAATTATATTTTTCAAGATATTCTTTTCCACTTTGCAACCTTAGCTTATAGATACTACTTGTTGTACAATAATCAGACTTTTTATAAGCATGATAAGGCTTACTTCATATTCATCAGTATGTTCAGCTTATGATAATTCAATATTAATAAAAAATGCTTTGCAATTTGTTAATAGAGAAAGTGCAAATAATCATGTCTTAAATGACTAGTAATAGATAATTGACATTTTGGGTAGCCCTACCATCCAGCATAAATGAAATAGTTAATGCCTGTTGTACGTGTAAGAACAAGCCCTGACTTCTAGAGAAGGGTAGATTAGAAATGTTGGGTGTGACTGTGAGCCTGTGTTTACAGTACAAAGGCTTTGGAGAGACAGATTGCACTGTTGAAAAACTTGTCAAAAAACTTGATTTCCTGCTGCTGCAGAAGATTAGATGGAGTTGTAGCAAATAAAAAATTAAGGATTTTTTTCCCATGCAAAAGTAAAAAATGTGTATTGTGTGGGTTTGAGCAATAAAACATGTCCTAAATCAACAGAAGTAACTGCTGTGTTTCACTTTGCTTGGGGGCTTGACTTCTGTTTATTCTTTTGGTCGTTCTTTTTGCTTGCGTACAACCCACTATGGAAATGACTAATGAGGACCACAACCGCCATCAACATGTACTGGAAGAGAACAATATGAACAGATAAAGAGCTTTTTAAAATCACAGAGCCAGGTATCATATCTAGATACACTGGGAGAAAAAAATTAGTAACAAGTATTTAAGTGTCTTTGCTAAGAAGTATTATTTTTAATTCAAGGCTTTTATGTTTATGTGTTCCCTGATGGAAGCAATGACTAGCAGCCTTTGCTCCATTTGCTTCCAAGTAATATTGGGGGGAAAATGAACAAAATATGCAATGAGAAAAAAAATCTGTGCAAGTCCCCAGGGTAAGGACTAGCTGACAGTATAATGGATGTTTTCCATTTCCTCTTGTCTAGAGTTCTAGGTGGTTGCAGGCCATATATTA
The DNA here is from genome assembly GCF_007827085.1 of Peromyscus californicus insignis. Lineage (NCBI taxonomy): Eukaryota > Metazoa > Chordata > Mammalia > Rodentia > Cricetidae > Peromyscus > Peromyscus californicus. Next base: position 167,885,466 of record NW_026294573.1, on the reverse strand, counting down.
CCGTCGCTTCGCTCCCACCATTTCCACCCACATTAATGGAAGGCCCCATTGCAGAAACAAGGCAATCTGCAGTCTTATTGTTATTTATGGAATGAGATCATTCTATCTGGCATAAGTGCTTCTTTGCCTTCTTCACACTCTCAAGACAGAGAAGCACTCACAGAAACTGTTTGAAGAGGAGAAGAATTAAGATCCCCCAAAGTGTCACTTTTCAGCAATCACTTTAAAATAGATGTTTCAATAAACATTTCCAAGTGGTTGCATTGATTTTGCTCCCATCATCCATCTCCTTTCCCTCCCCAAACTCCTCTTCACATGCAGGGAACATCTGCAGATTTAGAGGTGCCTGTTGGGGGAGAAGTGTTGCTACTTCTTTTTCCAAGGTCTCCATCAGAAAGTCAAGAGCTTGAAAAACAACAGTTCATTGAAATTGTCAAGGAAGTGAACCTAGTGGGTGGTGAGCTTTCACCCAAACTCCTGAACACAATAAAAACGTTCCTCTGTTCAAGGCTATTGACGTCTACATGCAGTGTATCGTCTCTTTCGAAATCATCCGGGAAAGACTGGGATGTCTTTGCTTATCTTTATTCCAAAGTGGGGATTGATTATAGGGCCTCACAGCTCCGAGCCATGCACCTTACCACTGAGCATCACACCGCTGAACCCTATTCCTTACAGACTGATCAGTTGCCATGCCTGAGGGGCTCTTTGCTTCCCATGTCACTCTTATTTCATCTTCTTCCTATTGTCTAATGTTTACACATTCATTAAACCATCGTCCTAGGTGAGATTAAGAACTCTCCCATACTCCAGGCCATAATTCCTAAGGTCATATTTTCAGTTCAGTTTTGCTGAATTACAGACATGTTGGGAGCTGGATTTCAAATTTGAATATACTAGCACTCATATACAGATTGAGGAGTATTCCGCAGAGGCCTAGGCTCATTAGACAAGAGGCATTTAACCTGGTTCTTTGCCTTTGCTGACATTACTGCCTTTTATTTCACTGGGAAAATAGAAGCAATCAGATGACACTTTGCATAGACTCCCACACCACAGCTAACCCTCATTGGCATTGGAATCCATGCTCATCCCCTGCTCCTCTTTCCTTGTCCCACCATCCTTCCTCTTCAGATTGGATCTTTATGTGGCTTGAATTGTGTCCTCCACTCTATTGAAGTTTATGTATCCAAGTCCCAAGTCCAAGTGCTTCAGAGCATGATCTCATATTTGGAAATGTGGTGTTTGCTGTTGCAATTAGTTCAGTTAAAATAAAGTCACCACAGCCAGGTGTAGTTGGCTGTGACACCTATGGTCCCAGAACTCGGGAAGGTAAGGAAGAAAGATTGTGAGTTGCAGTCCAGTTCAGGTTGGAAAGGGGGTTCATATTGGAGTAAGCCGTTATTCCAATATGACTGGTATCCTCATTAAAAGGGGAGAGACTCGGGAACAAGAAGAACACCTGTGAAGATTGGAGCTATGCTACTAGAAATCAAGGAACTACAAAAAGCAAAGAAGTCTAGAACTGATCCTTCCAGAATATCCACAGAGAGAGCACGGCCCTGCTAACTCCTTTATCTCCTATCCTGCCTCCAGAACTGTCAGACAATGTGTTTCTGTTGTTTAAGTTGCTCAGATTGTGAGACTCCTACATGGCCATACTAACAAGCTTGCACAAGGTCCCATCACTGTCCCTTTCAAGACTGCATCCCTGAAAACATTGTGACAACTTTTCTTCTGTCAATTGTGCTAGTATACAATCATATTGGAAGCCATCCCCATGCTCTTGTTTCTTTGCTCCTTTGTATACAGAATTATTAGAAAATTGTGGTGATATTTTATTTGTGCTGAAATGTGATATTTTATTTGTATGTTAATAAATAAATTTTGCCTGGAGATCAGAGGTCATAGCCATAAGCAGAGTCAGGCGGTGGTAGCACATGCCCTTAATCTGATCACATGGCAAGTAGAGGTTCTGTGGGGTCAAGAACACAGCCAAGTGTGGTGACACGAGCCTTTAATCCCAGTACCAACCATAGAGACCAGGAGGTCTGTATAGACAGGCAGTGACGAGGAAGTGATGTGGCTGGGCTTAGAGCCAATGAGAAGGCAGAACAGGAAGGCAATAAAGGCACAGGTTAGACAGGAAGAAGCTCTCTTGGGAAGCTACAGTGAGGTGGTAAACTAAGGTTAGTCGGTGGCTATTCACTATTTTTCTGATCTCTTCAGCTATTACCCCTGTATTTGGCTCTGTGTTTCTTATTTAATAAGACTGTTTACAAATTCATCTACAGAAAATTTGTGTATGGTGATTGTCTCTTCTTTGTCTCCTCTGGTCTCTTTGGAACTAAATTCAAATAGGGTTTTATCCTCAGTGCCCTTGACCTCCACGTGGTGAAATCCCATGTACACACCTCAGTATTTACTTCACACCATCATCTGTCAACAGCATCCATTTAGATTCCATGACACCGTTTCCTTTCTCGGGTTCTTTTTCTAGTTCACTCCATCACCCGCCGCATCTCATTTTATGTAATGTCCTTACCATGTGAGCCCTTCAGAGTCAATCAACATGACTTGTCCATCATTCATTCTGTCCCCAAACCCTAGCTAGCATCCCTGCTTGCTGAGCTCCCCAGTATTTGTCATGATTCTACCATGGCCCTTGTGTTTGCAATTCTTTTTGCCACTGATGCTGTCCAGAAAGCCTCCCATGATAAAAAAACCTTGTTCATTATTTGATTTCATTTTTATTTTGTTTTTACTTTTTTTTAAAGAAACACTGAAAGATTCACAAAGCCAGGGAGCTTGTAACACAACCATTAGGAAAGATCCTGACACACAAGACTGACCGCCTGACTGCTCCACAGCTAAGCTGAGACAGACAACCAAGTAAATCTGATAGTGCTGCACCTCTCTCAGTGCTGTGTCCCTCCCAGCAAACTGTGCGTCTTGATGTGAACCTCTGCTTCCCTTTGTCCTGGGATCCTGCCGAGCGCCTTGTACGAATCTTGTGGTGATGTGCTTTGAGAAACTTCTTTGCTCTTTACTGCTCTTGGAGTCTTAACAAATACTTAATATGTTATTTTGAATGACTAAATGTGCAGTTAGTTCTTAGGTCTTAGATTCTTAGTTTTGAACTCTAATCCTCATCCAACTTGATTTTTACATGGCCTTATAATATGGCAGGTTTGATTTAAGGGATTTAGGCTGCACATTTTCCCAAATGTAACAACAAGATCACAAGATCCTATTTGGAAACATTCAAGGTGCATAATGAAGCCTGGGTTGACTCAGCAAAGCATTAAAAGGACAAATCTTGAGGCTGGAATTCCAGTGGTTAAAAACACTTGTTGCTCTTGCAGAGGACCTGGGTTTGCTTCCGAGTACCCATATGGTGGTTCATTACATCTGCAGCTCCAGTTCCAGGGAAGTCCAATGCCTTCTGAACTCTACACAGACAGACATGCATGCAAAACACCCATACTTAAAATAAAATGAATAAACCTGATTTTAAAAAATAAAGGACCAACTTTTAAGGACTAGTATGAACAATGTTTCTATTTGTGCATGAGATCACAGAAGCCAAACGCCTACATTTTTCTTTCTGTACCGATACATGGTCTGCGCTCTTCACATCTGGAAAGAGCCTTTCATCATGTGATAACTAAGTTCCACTGGGTCTTAGTCCAAATTCCTTGACACATTACATCAGCATTTCTTAAGCCTTTCCACTGAAATACTTCTGATATCAGGAAAGAGCAACACTTATTCCCAAGGGTCCAGTCCTGTAAACCAAGAGTCATCAGCAAATTCAAGAGGGCTTCATGCTCTGCCATCAAAACACTGTGGAATTTTCCTCCCCATGATTTTTTTAAAGGTGTTTGTTTGCTAGATTTGTATTGAAGACTGAACCCATGACTTTATAAATATCAGAAAAGCACCCTCCCACTGAAATACACCCCCAGCTCCACATCTCACCTCACTGAGTTCATTTAGAAATAATTAAAGTGATTATTTTAACCATGTTATGTCTGTTGTGAATGGTTTCTGGTGTTTTCAGTTATTTACAAAAGAACACTAAAGGTAAACCATGTGTGTCTTGTGACTTTAAGGAACCTGTAGGACCAAGTATCCACTGAAATTCACAATTTGGGGCTTCTTTCGTGGTCTCTGGATAAGAACGAATTAGCTGTCCTTGTTAGGCATAGCTCTGGCAACTATTGAACACAGCTCACTGCCTACAGAGGCTGCTTTCCGATCAGAAGGCTGCTTTTGGCAGGCGGCAGCTTCCTGTCTCATCCAATCCTCATCTCTAATGGAGTGATGCATCACTGTGTAATGGGTCCTGTTTTATTCATTTTGTTCTGTTAAGCCTGGATCAATAATGCAACTAACATCCCGAAGGCTCACATTCTCCCCGACTCTCCCTGTGGTGTCACCTGTCTCCGCACAAGATTCAGCTGAATAATAATCAATGCCTAAGAAGATTTTAATTACCTGTATTTCTGGAGCACTGTAGCACAGTTTCGCTTTAATTAACTTAGGGGTTTTCCATGGCCTGTTCTCTAAGGAGCAGTCACTAAGATGAATGCAGAGGTGGAGTTTACATATGAAGGCATGGGTCACAACATGGAATAAACTGACAGGAGGGAGAAATGGTAACCCTCTGTGTGAGAACGCCCTACAAGGTGACATCAGGAAAGTGGGAGGTCAGACAAGGAAGGAACGCCACAGCTCACTTGGCCTTGAATACCAGAACTACGAACTTGGAGTTCATTGAATAAAAGCAACCGTGCTGCCCAGAGAAGGCTATGGGATGCTTTTGATACAGAAAGTGATGTGATTGAAAAAGCAGCTTTTGACAAGTAGGTGGGATATTGCGGAACAGTGTAGCTGGTCAACACTGCTGAGGCTGTCGCTGTAGGCCAGGCAGAGGCCAGGAGGCATGCAGGGTAGAAAATGAGTGTGAGTTTGTAACTATTGCCTACCTAAGGCCTCATCTCTAAGGTGAGGCTATGGTCTTGTTCCTGGAATCACATCAGAGGCTAGGAAAATAGAGATAGCTCAGTCAGAAAAGTATGTGGAAGACTTGAATTCAGTCTTCAAAATCCACATAAAAAAAATCTGAGCATATTAGCATGCTTCGACTTCCAGCCCTGGGGAAGCAATAATAGGCAGATCCCTGGAGATCCTTGGCTACCCAGTCTAGCCTACTAAGGAAGGTCCAAGCCAGTGAGAAACTTTCTCTCAAAAAAGACCAAATACAGATGGTACCTGTGGTTGTCATTTGATGTTCACACGGGTATGCATGCACTCACATGTGGACAACACACACACACACACACACACACACACACACACACACACACACACGCACACGCACACGCACACACACACACACACACACACACACACACACCATACAGCAACAGTTTGCAATTTGCAGGACAGAAACACAGTGATATTTTTACTGTTTCATGTAAAGTGCAGTATCATAGGCAAAGGCCATTGTAGGTGACCATTCAAAGTTTTGCAGTCCCCATGCTCATATCTTAAGTGAAATAAATATCCTTGTATTTCCTTTTACAGAAATAGCCTGGGGGTAAGGGAATTCTCCTAACTTCTGATGAATGTATGGTGATATAGATCAGTTAGCTGGAGTTTTTCTGGGATTACAAGATGGGTGACTTACGCTCTATACCAGCTCTGGATTAATGGAGAATCACTTGGACTATGGTCAGTTTGTTTTTCTGCCTCTGTGCTGAAAATAATGTCTGAATTCCTGCCTCTCGAGTCAGTCTACAGCTCTTAAATCAACTAACTTCCTGAGAACGCTAGTGTCTCTTCACTGATGCCAGGATATTGCTCGGTGCTGATGCCCACAGGTCTCCAGCAATCCTGCCCTCTTTCTGTGACTCTGGAAGCACCCTTTCTAGCCCTAGAAGTGAGGTCAACCTGCAGATCTCTCCCTCTGCTGCCTCGCTGTTATTTGCAGTTGTCCGTTCGTTCTCAGCCTGCCATACAGGACACACTCCCCGTACCTGGAAGCCCACAGAACATGAAAGCTTCCCACACTGCAGATGTCTGCCTGCCTCGGGGTCTGGGTTTGGAGTAGTGTCTTCTCACAGAACACTGGCAGAGCTGTGCTACACATTCAGCACGATAGAAGACAGGACCCCTGACCCCGGCAAAATGGAAGAGAAGCATGAGATGAAATACTGTGGTTTAACACATCCACATCCTTCTGTGAGTACTCTGAAAATAATCTCCATCCGGGGGCTAAAATTACATTTTTAAGTTATTACATCTACTCAGTTAACCATGACATAGTGGCTTCCAAGGCTGTACCAAAATGGGTTTAAGCATCCTTCTTCCCTTTTAGACATGTACATTGAGTTGTTCTAAGATAATGTGTTAATATCAACCTGTCTGATTATAGGATGTTCTGTTTGAAGCCCAATTCTTTTTAGAGAGTAACTAAGGCACAGCTTTTCAAATAAATTGCCTTGGGTTCAGGCCATAATAAATGTCCTCTGGAGTGTGGCCACCCCACCTAATGTAGCTGGCACTATCTCCAAAAAGCTCACCGTGGCTCATGGTGGTTATAGACCAAGGCAAAGAATTTCATACTTTTCTGAATTACAGACATTAATGATTGTGCCACGTCCTCTGAGATTTAGGAATACTGCTGACTGGTATTATAAATGAACTGCTAATAACAGTATTAATGTCATTGTGGTCACATGAGAATTTTCATAATCTCTCAAGGCAGTTCTATAGGAGATAAAGGAGATTATGGGGGAGAGGGTATGCAATCATATACATATGTGGAAATCTCACAATGACTTTATTTGCATACCAACTTAAATTTTTTCATAAACATAAAATCTTTTCATAGAAGCAAACCAACAGCTTTTAAGCTAACCCGAGAAACTAGGTCATCTGTAAATTTGGTGACTTTGCACTGTGCTTCCTGATGGAGCCTCAGAACCTTTCACCTGACACCCTACCAGGCAGTCGGGGACGGTAAGCAGAACCCTAACTGTCACCTGGAAAAATCAAATAAAATATCCTCACTGGGGTGCAAGCGCTTCGAATGAGCAGGAAGAATCCTTTCATGTTGGTTGTGTGTGTGCAATTTGGCATGCAGAGGAGCATCAAAACGTCATACTTCCTGTCAGGAGTCAGTACTAAGATGGCCTGAGGTTGCTCTCACCTGATGCAGTGGAAAGTTCACTTATTATTTGAACTTTTATATAACATAGGAAAACTAGAAGTAAGTCGTAGGGCTGTAAAGAGCTCTAACTCCCTGCCGTCCCAATAGAGCTCTGTTGGTACTGTCCCCGTGCTCTTTCTATTGCTTATGACACTTTTCTTTCATGTTCTCCTTCCCAAAGAGTTGGATTATTCATGCCTGCAAGCATTCATTCCTCCGAATCAATCAATGTTTATTATGTTCTAGGCACTATTCCAAACCAGTATAGAAACAAAAATGAAATCCATTTTTTCAAGAATCTTATCAGTTGGTGCTTTTAATTGGTGGCAGAGATGTGTGCAAACAACTTAAAAATGTTAAAGGATCAAGAACTAAGTGTTAGGAATGACAGGAATGAGCACAACCACAAAGGTATAGACAACAGAAAATTGATGAAGTGCCCCGCCACGGCATTGTTGCTGGAGTGAATCAGCTCAGCCTCCTGTCCATTGGTGGTCATCCTCCCAAAGTCTAGGAAGAGCTTCTCCTTGACCAGGACTAAGTCAGGAGCCCACCCTTTGGCCAAAGAAGATGGGGGTATCTTGATTAATTGATAGCTCCTCCAATAGAACCTGAGGAACCTAAAACTCTGTTACCAAAAGAAGAGAGAATCACCCCTGCAGAGACAAAGAAGAGCAGAAAGTGTTGGATAAAGTGAAGGAAATTTGAATGAAGCTTCTTCATCTGAAAAGGAATCTCTGTACAGTACATCTTAGTGCCACGTGGAGCTTTTGAATATATGAAGTTTAAAAGAAGATTTTATCAGTGCTCAATAGTTGAAATAAACCCGTAGAAAGGAGGAAGGGATGAAGACTGATCAACAGATGCTAAGTTGTAGTTAGTTAGGAGCTAAGCTAGTCACCCAGGAGTGAGTGTGAGCAAGAATGATGTACTGCATATTTCAGAACACTAGCAGAAAAGATTTTGAGGGTTTCCACCGGAAGGAAACCCAAAATGTTGGCATCAGCTACTTTTCTTCTTGTGACAAACTTCCTGATGCAACATCTTAAGGAAGAGTTTGTTTTAGCTCACAGTTTGAGGAGATGCAGTCCCTCATCAAGGGAGGCATCCAGTGAGAGCATGAGGAGGCTTGTAATACTAAATTCACAGCCAGGAGCTGGAGAAAGCCGAATGCTACCACTCACCTGGTTGTCCCCCTTTCCCTTTTTATTTATCTGTGACTCCGGCCCATGGGATGGTACTGCCCATATTCAGGTGGACCTTCTCCCCTCCGTTAAGCATTCTGAAAATGTCTCACAGACGCACCCATATGTGTCTCCTAGGTGATTCTTAATCTAGTATAGTTGACAGTGAGTATCAACCACCACAGTGTTTGATGCAGATTAACAGATTAACACACAGTGTGTGTATGTACCAAAATAACATTCTTCACTAATATATGTAATGTGTGTTTTTATAAGTTTTTAAAAGTCTAAAAAGAGAATAATAAAATAATACAAATAAAATCTCATAAAATATTGAGTAAAGCAGGTACAATGGATTTAATACTGTCTGATATCTGATTTTAGTTCAATAAAATGCAAACACAAGCAAAATAGACATATGTTATTTGTACATGGATGAGATGTGCCCTGTCCGTTGAGATAATCACATTAACATATTCAAATTTGGTTTTTTTTTGTTTCCCCAATATAATTTGACACCCCACCTCTATGGTGCTTCCACCTTGTGATTATGCACAATCATCTGTATTTCTTTGCATTAATCCTTCATCTTTAAGGAATTCACATGATAATAAGTTGCAGTTTATAAGCAATGAAAATTTAAATTTAATTTAAGAAGCAAGGAACATGCTATGAAGCTAGAAGGGACTACACTGTTATTCTGAACCACAGACAATGGGCTTAGTTTGAATGCTGTTCCCTTACAAGTCAGAAAAAAAAAAAAACTCTGCCACAAAGCCAAATCTATCAGGACATATTGTTATGTCTATTTCTCAAAAAGCATCAGTGGCGTGGGGAAACATCGTTCTTATGGTCATCACCCACAGTCTTGTGATATTGCCATTAGCCTGTTATTATTTCTTCCAAGTTCCTAAAACAGCATGTGCAACACATACGTCCGTAAAGACCAGAACAATTTTAATGAATTCAATCACAAATTTGTATTGGACCATGGCAGGTGTGCCAGGCTTGGTCCTCAAAAGCAGAGGCATGGTATTGACTAGGACCTATGTATTTCCCATCTTCTGGATTTGCAGGCTAGTAAGACCAACAACTGTATAGATTTTAAAATGAGGAATGGTGGTGCTCCAACATTAGAGGTCCAGCGAGCTGTGTGAGCAAATAGTAAAAAAGCAAGAGCGTCACTAAATTCAGGGACGGTGGGGGGAGGGACAGGTGGTAGTGTCAGAGAAGAAAGCCTAGAAGGAGATTGACACTGAGGCCCGAAGATGATTGCCAGACAGGCTGAGCCAGGATCTTAAAGCATCACAACACCATGTGAAAATAATGTCAGAGAAAGACTGACAGCTGAGCCTGTTTTTAGGAACCCAAGTTCCATATGCCCAAAGGATAGCAGGGCAAAACGAAAGCCCTGGGCCAACCTTTCCTTTGAAACTTTACAAGATTGTATGCTTCTCATTTGAAATACACAGTTTCTTACTTAATTGCTATCTCAAGACCTTACCCTTTTACACAGAAAAATATCCCACTTTGATGGTGTCCGAAGGATGAACCTGTTGGAGTGTAACTCCTCTTCTGGTGAGTTTGGGATTCTCCAAGCCAACAGTTTCTAATCTCTCTTTGCTGGGAACTTCTTATCTGAGGCACCTAAAAGGGCAGAAGGCAAAGGTGTGGGACAGTTAGTCAGTTCATAATTTATCTCGCCAACATGGAAAACAACCCAACACCAAACCACACCCCAAGACACAGGGTACAGCCGTGTGTCGAGTGAACTCCCAGAAGCCTGCTCTTTCCTGTCATTGCTGGTCAATCATTTCCTGGTACTATGGTGGTTCACCTGCCTTAGAATTATGCATCCTGAGTGAATTTGGTTAGAAACAGAGCCCTGAGGCCACATAGAAGTTCACCCCCATCATGTTTGCCTAGATCTATTCTTAGAACTAAGTGTGCGTCCCGAACAGCCACCAAAAATCATTTTTCTCCCCAGCATATTGGTCTACTTCCGCCCCCATGGCATCAAATAATGAGGATGTGATGGCTTCATGATCCCTGTAACAGTCCCTTGAGAAATGTGCTCCACGAGAGAGCTCACCTCACAGAGCTGATTGCCCAAGAAGCTATGTGTGCAGCCACTTGGGAATGCCACTGAGAATGATAAAAAGCGTCTTCCTTTTGTGACAGGAAGTTGGTAATGTCTTTGTGAATATTTGAAACGAGCAGCTGATTCACCTCACCCTTCAGGTGGATGGCCACTGATAGCAGCAGACTGGGGTATTTATTACTGAAACAGACCAGCCTTTAAAACTGTTACCCAGTATCGGTGTTCTGCTGGGTTATTTGTTCAGGGTTTGGTGGGTGTCATTTACAACAGCATTACAATTTTTGCTCTCAGCTCTGGTGTCATCAGCCAATGGAAATTTTAGCTTGTAAGACAGAAAAGAAAAGAAAACGACCCTCTTCAAACATAATTTGATTTTGTGTGTATACGTGTTTATCCTGTTTCCAGGCCTGACCTGCCATCTTCCTCTGGACTGAGCCGGGAGAAAGCTGTCCAGGGAGATTTATTCCTTGTCATTTCCAGCAACCCTGTAGCCTTGGGTGGGCATGTTATTTTCTCCCCGGAGGAAGAACTGCAACAATGAAACTCATCAACAATGAAACCACAGCAATAAAAATACAAAAATAGACCAATTCCTAAGTAGTCTAGCATTAAACCTGGGGTCACAAATCCTATCCCTCCAGACAGCTGAAGAGTTATTTAGTTCTTTCAAGGTAAACGTTTGCTTTGGTGATTTCAATTTGACTCAAGGCTGTGATGCTTCTACAATAGAGAGATATAACGGCCTTGGAAATAGAGGCATTAGCCCACTGCCTTTTACTTAGCTATCCTTTAACCTAAGGCTGTTGAGGCCTCTGTATCTTCAGTGTCACAGGGATACAGGACTGGTCTGCCGGTTTGAAGAGCAGATGTTGTTGGTTGGTCTCAGCCGTAGAAGAAGCAGAGCCTCCTGTACAGGACAACTTCAAAGGCTTGATGGCACAGGTAGGACAGGGCAGAACCTGTGAGGGAAAGAATGGGAAGACTAGAACCTTAAGTCAGCCCTGGGTACTGGAGACATCCCAATACCTGAGAGGTGGTGCCTGGAGATGGCTATATCTGCAGAGCTCACTGTACCTGCAGCCCCCTGAGATGGCCTGGCCTGTCTGTCCTCTACATTAATGCTCATCCATCTGGGTGTCACTCACCTGCTCGGAATCCATCGTGGGTCCCTCCCTGGAAGATGTATATCCAAGACCCAGGCTAGAGAGATGACTCAGTTGGTAAAGTGCTTGCCATGCAAGAAAGAGAACCTGAGTTTGATGCCCAAGACCCCTACTAAAAAGCAAAACCTACAGCAAAAACATAAAATGTGGTCTGATAGGGGCACCCATGCAGATGATCCCAGCACTGGGGAGGAAGACAGATAAAGTCCTGGGCTCACTGGTCTCTCACACTATCCTAATCAGCAAGTTCTAAACCACTGATAGACCCTGTCTCAACAAACAAGATGGTTAGTGCCTGAGAAACAGCACAAAAGATTGTCCTCTGGCATACACACACACACACACACACACACACACACACACACACACACACACACACACACACACACACACACACACACTGAAACCCTTTGGAGATCCTTAGCTTTCTAGCCCAGGTACCGCTGTCCTTCCTAGACTGCTTGCGACTGGTCCCTGAGGGGCGTTCGTTGCTCTTGACTCTTGGAACCTATTCAGCCTCTCCAAGAACAACATGTTCTTTCACATCTGCCTGTTTTGCCTTTGACCACCCAGCCCTTCCTTCTGGACACATTTCCTAGCACATTCCTAATTACATTTCTTAAAATGGCTTGGTTGAAAAATGATCTCCCGTGGCGATGCCTGGTACCTGCCTCTTCAGAGCAGCCACCACAGTTTACTCCTTATTTCTCTGTCTCCTCGTGACACCATAACTTCTTGGGTGCAGGAACCAGGAAGTACACCTTGCATTTCAGGGTCTAGAAAGATGCTTAATAAATACTTGAAAAATACTGAATAAATGAATGAATGGACTAGTTTAGATTGCTATTCCTTAAGTTTAAATGATGACAGGAGGAAATGAAATTTTACTTTTAAAATTTTGTTTTAATGTTTATAGGTAACCTTAACATTTTGAGAAAAGATAGATATTTGGAGAGATGCAAATATCAAGCTACAGAGAGAACTTAAAATTGGTTTAATTTGTTTAATTACTTGCTAATAAATGTTTCCATTCAGCATCTGGAGCAATTGCTAAGTGTGGGGCAATATGGGAAGAAATATTTATGTATTTTTATTTTGACAAAGTGATGTATTGAACATGGAGCAATTCTTGAATTTTGATTTGATTTTTCCGTTTAAAGTTGAACTCCATTGAGATTAAATTCTCAAGCTATGAAACAGGTTTGCAGACTTGTGCAGCCATTACCACGTCCTAATTCTGGTGCCTTCCCATCACCTCCCAGGAAAGCTCTTCTCATTAACAACCACTCTTCATTTTCACCCTGAGCTCCCATCAGTCACTAATCTGTTTTCTGTAGAGTGGTTCCTTCTGGACATTTCCATAAATAGACTCAGGGGGTGTGTGGTCTTTAGGGTCTGAGTTCCTTCGTTTGGCATAAAGCTTTGAGATTATTGTGGAGTCACATGATCACACATTCTGTTACATGAACGTGCCACACTGTTTAGCGGTTCACCAGTTCACAGACATTTTGTGTTGATTCTCATTTTTCTCTATGGACTTCAGAATCTGGTTCTCTGGTTACATCTGGCTTACATTTGAGTTTCCACCTCTAAAAACTGATTTGTTTTATAGTTAGTAAGCAGATGATTTTATATTTAATTGTAATACTAAAGCAAGATTGTCATATAGCTGAAATTGCTCCTTACATTTAGAAAGTCTGAATTAAGCTTGCTCTAGACATGGAGTCCAATTCCTTAACAACATGAATCCACATAACCTTACTTGGATGTTGCAAGAGATTATTTTTCTGATGCCAACTTGTCATTTACTGAGCCTGGAGAGCTGGAGGACTCCTTCCAAGTCCCTTGCTCTTGTGAATCTTGGCTGGGCAGAAAGGGACTTAAGTGAACATCTTGGTGCCTGTGAACGTAGGCCTGTCAAGAGCTGCCCAGTAGGAGCAGCCATATGATTGGATAATTACTGTTTCCCTTTCCCCTCAGAAGCAAATTGCTGTCATTATCAACTGTCATCAATTAATTCAACTATCATCTCGGTGTCTTTAGACCAGTTCTCTCCTGGGAGAAAAAGCCAAATATAAGTATTTTCATTTCTCACATAAAGTCATTCTGCCTTGTCCTGGGGTCCCCACCTAGGCCTGCAGTCTTCCTGGCACTTGGCACACCTACAAGGGTGAGTTTGTCATCTACTAGGCTGGAACGTTCCTGTGGAAAGTAACCAAGGCCATCATTTCAGGAAGTGCCCAGTTTTAAATTTTGCTGGAACTTCTCACTATTTAGACACACACACACACACACACACACACACACACACACACACACACACACACACACACGTGCACGCAATCATTTTCTTTCCTTTTTCTATCAAACATGTAGTTACACACAGACTTAAATTAAAATTCCCAGAAGCCATTACTCTCCTAATTCAGATGCTCCTAAAGTTTGCAGAGTCACCTTTAAAGGTGTCTTTAGTGAAGTGAGTGAAGGAAGACTGCCCCAAGTGCCACAGCCTCTGGTTCTTGAAATAAGGACAACAGAATATGAAAAAGTCTTGAGGCAGCAGGATACCTGTGTGTTGGAAATGTCCACAGCCGACCCTGAACTTTCTGCATTGATGAGCTGAGTGTTGACTTGGTGCCATTTTCATAGGATGGACTGGTTCAGCTCCCCTGGGCTAAGAGGCATTTCATCTGTTTTCCTTTTGAATTAAGTGTTTACATAACTTGACATTTTAAAGCACAGGCTTTGTCTTCCCCAGAGCCTGTCATTCCCTACAATGCCCTGACTTGAACCCTGGCAGCAGGCATTATCCTGCATCTCAGACTCTGAGAGAATTTTTATTCTGGTCCATTTGGGACCAAAGTACTAGTTGACTTAAATTCTCACTGACCAGCTGGTACTAAAGTTGCCTATAGAGAGAAACAGTGTACTGGGCATAGTGGTTCTTATCTTAAAGTCCAACACTCAAGAGACAGAGGCAGGTGAATCTCTATGAGTTCAAGGTCAGCTTGGGGTATATAGTGAGTTCCAGGCCAGCTAAGTCTGCAGAGCAAGACCTTGTCACACACACACACACACACACACACACACACACACACACACACACACACACACATCTGTAAGACTTGCATAAGATCAAGCCATCTGAAACTCCCACCATGGATGGGGAAGAGGGTGATGGAGTTTCATCCCTATCTGAGGAGCTACTAGCAGTTGACAAAGGTTCTTTTCTTCAGGGCTGTGACTTCTGAGAGGCTATTTGTACTCCAGGAGATAATACTACACCTATGCATGTCCAGGCAACACTAAGTGAGCTCAGTGAGGAGGTGCATAGGATATTGGGAGGCAAAATGATATGGAGAATAAGGAAGGAATTGATGGAAACGGACTAGGGGGTAGATTTTATCCAACTACATTACATGAAAGAAATAAAGGAAGGAAGGGAAGAAGGGAGGGAGGGAGGGAAGGAAGGAGGAAGGAAGGAAGGAAGGAAGGAAGGAAGGAAGGAAGGAAGGAAGGAAGGGAGAGAGACAGAGAAAGAAGTCTTCTATAGTTGAGCTAATGCCATTTCAGGGCACAATAGGAGCCTCCTTCAGGTTGCTAATCGTTTTTTGGATCCTGCAACCTCCAACATTGTAAGCCTTGTAATTATTTTAGTGAACGTAACTGGTATTTTTTATTCATGCTTAAGGAGCTAATCTGTTTGCTGCAATAATATCCAATCTCTGCAGGTGCTGTAGGTTAATTACACACCGAAGCAGAAAGTACAGCAGCTCACTAATCATTTGATAATTTCAAAGTTCTCAAGCCGAGCATTCTCACTGAGAGGCTGGCAGTTTCGAGACTTGCAAAGTTGATCACCAGGCAGCTTCAATGGCATCTACCGTCGTCCTCCCATCCGTTACATGCTTGGTTCCTGGAATCTATAACCCCACCATTTTACTTCTACAATTTCAATATTCCCGTGGGAGATGTTCTAGATTCCTGTCTTGCTATTCTGGTGCTCTTTGAAGTGGTCCATGGTGGAGACTGAGCCTCCGTATGTCGCTGTTTGATCATGCCTGCTAGATCTGATGTGAAGGATGGGAGTTTATGTTTCACACCTCTTTAGGCTTTTCAATTCATTTTCTCATTAATATTAATTATGCCAAAACGTATACGAAGAATAAGAAGTGTAGAAGAGTAGTAGATCTTTTACCACAGATAGCTTCAGAAGCAGGGTGTGTCCCATCTGAGAGGCACTTCACTGGCAGGAAGAGTGAGGGGGTGTGGAAGAATCTACTTGACAATTTGTAAAAGTAGTCACCCCCGGGGGTCTTTAGTTTCTTCTGTCTGACTTTATGCCAATATCCAAGGATTTTCTTTGTGAATAGAGTCATATAGATCTTGATTTCTGGGCTCATCATCACTAGAGTGTTGTATAGAATATCATCCACCTCCCTCATATAATGCCACAGATTATATGAAACTGCTTTTCTACTTCTAAAAATGTACTCCATGTTATTTGTCTTAATAGCTTCTGTGGAAATTATTGGTGCTAGATGCCTTGTTATTCAATAGATTTTCTTTCTAAACGTGGTTTTTCTGTTTAAAATAAATGTTGGCGTCAGAGAGCAGCAGAGCTGGTAACATGAGTCTCAGGGGTTTGCACTTTGTTCTCAGGCTTTTTGCTAATGGTAAAATTGTGTGACTTGTTGATGAGAAATTAGAATACCATAATTATCATAATGTCACCATATCCTGAGCAGCTGGCAGCCCTTCCTCTGGTCACCATTATCAGCTGCCTTGTCTAATTTGAGCAAAGGGGAACAGTGGAGGATTCTGCATTTCCTTCTTCTAGTCACAGCTGTCTAATCTTGAGTTACAGCCAGGTATGGTGTGTGGTGGGTCCATCTGCACATAACCAAAGCATGGGTGGGGAAGGGTTTCACATAACACTCTTGGACCCCTGATTCCTCCCCTTTCTCCCCTTAAAGTGGTGATCGTTCTTTTGGTAAATGAATGTCCCCTTACAAAAACCCTGCTATGACTTTTCCTTCTCATCTCTGAGGGGACACCTGCTCACATGAAGCTTTGCCCTCCCTGTGTCCTTATATAAGGTTCCTTGAGACTTGTTGAGAGACTGTCACAGGAGCATAAATCCTGAGACTGTCAACCTGCCTGTCCACCCCACAGCTAGGGAGAAAGCTTAGCTACATCCTAAAAATAGCCACAACTCCCTGCACAAATGTCACTCATTTGGTCTCAGATTGATTCTAGCCACAGAAATGCATGGGAAGTTCATAATATTCTAGAAATATTCTTGGGGATGGCTCAAAATGGAGCTGGTTTCACTGTATCTGTAGAAACCTGGTCTCTCAGTAGTCATGGGTCCCACCTGGACTGCATGTCCCTGGAAAAGAAAAGAAAGAAAAAACAGAAAGATGGGACATGACCCTTGAAGAAAGGGAGTGTAACTGTCCCTGTCTCTGTTGTCCCTCCATCTCACGAAGTCTTGACCTCCTTACAGAAAATCCAGAAACTAGCCTACCTATGGCCTCCCTGAAACATCGTGGTTGCACTTACAGTTTCACAATCTGTATTTCTCTTTCGTGAATAGCAAGAAAACTTGCATCCAATTGGATTATTTCAATCAGTAAATATAAAATGTTCAGCCTAAGAAAGGTTCGGTGCTATATGTAGATTGAGAAAAAATAGAAATTAATATTCAGTTTGGGCATGTTTTATGTCATGCACCATCCTCACAAGAGGAAGAGGAATAATTAATTGCAATGGAATAACAAAGTGGTCAGAATGTGGAAGTACTTGAAATTTAATTTAATTCTTGTTTATTTCACTAAGGTCATTTCTTGAAATACTCCTGCAGGCATGTAAAGCACTTGACTTTGCATAGGTGTTTGGAGAAGACTGGCTTTTACAGGCAAATCATCCAGTTTGCATGTCTGCTGTCCCACAAACACATCTGTTGTCTTTCCTGCCTGCCCAAGCCCTCCTGAGTGTTAAAAAACACCTGGGTATACACAGAGTGCAGACTTGTTCTCTTTGGGTATTCCTGCATTTTAAAGAGAAACTTATACAATCATTGCGAAGACCAAAAATGACTGCAACTTGTAGCAGCAGTTTTTGAACTGTTTTTATTATCATTATTTGCTAATTTGTTCTTATTTTATGTGTATGAGTGTTTTGCCTGCCTGTATGTCTGTGTACGACAAACCTGCAGTGCCTGAGGAATCCAGAAGAGGGTGCTGTATCCACCGAGACTGGAGTTACTGATGATTGTGAGCCACTGTGTGGGTGCTGGGAATCAAACCTAGATCCTCTTGGAGACCAGCCAGTGCTCTTATCCACTGAGCCAAAGTTCCAGCCCCAGCAGCAACTTAAAAAACAAAACAAAACAAAAAAGCAATTATTTAAAATATAGACAGAAAATTATGATTTAAAAAATGTCCTGACACACAAAGACTTCCATGTAGTCACAGGTCTAACAGAATGGAGGCTGTTAGCTCATCCCCAGCATGTCCAGTGCTGTGCTGCTTACACTGAAACAGTGGGGGTACATATATTATTGATCTGAATAACCCAGGAAACAACACCAGTTATTTGTGATGGTAAATGCCCTGGCATTTTTTGTAGTCACCTTTTTCCCTTTAAAAAGACAAATGCACACATTTTTTTTTTTTTTTTAGAGAAAATATATTTTATTGTTTCAACTTGCCTGATTTTGACTTTTGGACCTCTAAATTCTTCCTTGCCCTGAAAACAAGACCATCTACATTTTTAACCAAATTAGCTGTAAGTTGTTAGCTTTTAACTGAATCCTTACGAAATTTTAGAAAGGTACAACTTCATAAGTCCATACCTTTATAAGTCTGTGTTTCCTGGCCTATACAATGGGTTGCTGATGTTTATCCTCCTCGGAGAATTTTTGAGAGTTCATTGGACTAGGTGAGTGTGTTGAATGTTGGCAAAGATAACACTTTAAAATACTAATCTAGTGACCTAACAAAATGGGCTTCTGAACCCAGGACGTCATGTGTGTGAGACAAGCATCCTGCCACTGAATTATATAACCCCAGTAAGTGAGCATTTCAAATTGGGAGTCTTCTTGTCCTGGCATCTCCTTCCATGTATTCCTACTGTGAATTTGTGCAGAGAGGAAGGGGCTCCTTAGGGCAGAAAAGACAGCCATCGACAAATTAAACAAGAACATTCCCAGACTTTTCCCCCATTATTGACCATTTCTACACACCCACTGTGTTTTCTAGCAGTGACTTTTGAATCTTTGATATGTTCATAGTCCCTGAATGAATCTCTGAATATCTTCAGTGATTTTTTTTAAATCCTAGTCAAATAATACTATCATTTTTTCCCATCTTAATCACAGAATATTCTCTATGTCTGCCCTGTATTTTTCTAAGACCTATTGAAAATTGAGCATTAATTCTATATGGTGACCCTTCAAATTAGAGACAGAGATAAAATGCAGATTGAATCAGATCATGGTCTTAGGCTATAACCCTGGAACCACATTAAGAAAGTGATTTTTCTAAAGTGATTTACTATCTGGCACCTGCAAAGGCATCAGTTGGAGGCATTTTGGTGTAACCTTGTCAGGGGAATCAGGGATAAATCTAATAGTTTTTGACTTTTCCCTCCCTGCTTCCCTTCCGTGAGCCCTTCCTTCCTCCAATAAATATTTATTAAGGGCTTTTTCTGTGCTAAGTGCTTGGGCAAGAATCCAGGGGTGAATCAGAATTGGATCCTGCCCTGAAGGGGTTTATAATCTAGCAAGGAGGTTAAACAGGGAGAGATCATTGTATAAAATGATAGGAGAATTCGAAGGAAAGTCAGCATTTCTGTTTGGACAGTTAAAGAAGACTGGAGTCTCTGGGAGAATCTAATAAAGGCAGCAGACTTGTTCATAAAGTGGACTTCCTGGTTAGCATAGACATGCACTCTCAAGGAGTTCACAGACCACTGGAGAGATGTCTGAGTGCACACACATGCATGTGCTCATGTATAAATTGTATAAACAGAGAGAATAGGAGCAGTATTTGACTCAAGCCTGCAATCATGGACAGGAAAGATCCAATGGGAGAGATTGGCAGACAGGAAAAACAGCCTGGGTGAATCAGGAGCCAGGAGAGCATAGGAAACCATCCCCTTCTGACCCTAAATTCTGCTTTATTCTATAAGAACGTGTTTTCTTATAAGGTTTTTGCTTTGTTTTTTTTTAATATGTACGGCGTGTGGGAACATGGGTATGCAAGTATATGTGCTTGTGTGTCCACTCACCAAGGCCAGAGGAGACCATGGTCAGTGTCCTGCTCTACCACTCTTCACCTTTTTCCTTCAAGGAAGAGTCTCTTACTGAATCTGGAACTAGTCTAGTGGCTAGCAATCCCATCAATCAATGCTCCTGTTCCCGCCCACCCCTGGTGCTGAAGTTACACGTGTGTGTGCTTCAACACGCCAATTTATAAACCGTTCTAGGCTTGGAGTCAAGCCTTCGTGCTCGCACAGCTGGTGTTTCTACCTACTTAGCCACCTCTGCAGGCCCAGAAAAGCTTTCCTTATGCAAAACTTTAGGGAGCGTTATCAACTATGGACATGCTAATGTTCTCACTTCACTAAACCTTCCTTCCCATCTCTTCTACTAAGGTCTAATTTCCCATAAGTCTGCGAGAAGGCAAAGAAAAAAAAAGTGATGGCTTTTATATACTTCATCTTTGTAAAACATCCTTCCTGCATGCATCTAAAAATGGGGTGAAACTTATGGCTTTTTATCATCACTGGTATACATATGCAAGACTGAATTATTGATCTTAGTGAACTACTAAGATTTAATTTGTGTAAACATCACCACTAAAGCTCATTACACTGTCCTTTGCCATAACTAGGAATCTTTCAAGGACTTCAATCAAAATAATCAGACGAGTACAGCAGATAAGTAATCAAACAATTCACTTTCTATAGCATTCAAAGTATGCCTTTGACCTCATCTTGGGAAAAAAAAAACAATAGAAACAGAACCATATTCTACAGTCACAGTGTAGATTAAGTAAGCTATAATATTTGTGAAATACTCATGAGAGTTCTAGATTCAGAATAGCACTCAGAAAATGTCAACTTTCCTCATCATCACCCTTATTACTATTTTATTTTAGTGCGTCCTATACCTTTTCAGTACCTAATTTTTCAGCTAAAAATCCCCAATGTGCTACCCATCTAAGATCTCACCCAAGGTATCCTCACTCACCATCAATTTGAATGAGAGTAACATCTATTGCTTCAGAAAACCCAGTCCAATTTCAGAAAATTTACATTTACCAAATATGAAGTTTGAGAAGCAATTATAGACCTCATTTATTTTCTAACCCAAGGCAGCAGGGTGTAAATGCTCTGGGTTCTCTAAGCACCTCTGAAGCCTTGAGGTTCTGGTTTTCCAAATGTGACTCCATCAGCAGCATCCCTGTGAACACAGGCATCCATGCTGCCTGAGACCTTGTGTATTGGATGCTGGGGTTAGGCTCCCTGACACACTCGCTGGGTAACTGTCATACATCTGAATGCTTGAGAATCATTGCTTGAAAGCTCTAGATCTCATTCTCAAATCATTTAAACTGTTATTGTCACCATGTTTTTACATTCCTTGTCTAAGGGATTAACCTGCTGCTTCGAGGCAGGACCCTCACATCGAGTCACTCAGTGACCAACATGTCTACTGGTAACACCAGGCTTCCGCATCCCCTGCCCTTTGTATCCCATAGCACACTGATGCAGTACGAGCAATTGCATTTAACATCACACCTCTTCCTTTATGGCAGTACTTCTTATCTTCCCTTTCCTTCCATTTTGTCTGTGTGTTAGTCTAGGAGAAAGGTATGCATACTGAAGACAGAATTAAGCCAACCATTTTTAATACCATTTCCCATGGTCCTGAGGAAATAATCATCTATGTGTTCATGTGTGCGGAGATTCATCTACAAAAGCCTTTAACTGGATGTGGTTAACATAGCTAGAAATGAGAGGTAACTGAATGTGTAGTAGGGAATGGCTAAGCAATTTATGGAGCATACATAAAAGGAAAACCTATTCACATACTTGGGATGATATGGAGGGGTTTGGACCAGCAAGATAACTCAACAGGTAAAAGTCCCTGCTACCAAACCTGAAAACCTAAGCTTGATCCCCAGAACCTACATGGTAGAAGAAAAGAATTGACTCCCCAAGCTTGTCCTCTGAGCGCCACACATGCCCACACAACCCAGCAATCATCAATCAATCAACCAATCCATCAAATTAAAAGCTATTGGAAAAAACCAGAGTTTTGAGGTGAACTTTCCTCTTTGACATTTGTCATTGACTCTGAGATCAAACGCTCAGCCCAGCTCTTATCTCTGTCAGAACAAGATCTGAGCAGTGACTCCAAATGCCCAAAATGTAAGTTCATTCCATGGTTTCAAATTTTGAGAGTGAAGGAACTCACAAAACCCTACTCTCTATTACAGTCCACTCTGTTTCTTCTCCTTGTCTCGACCTGCCATCTACCAAGCTTGTCCCCATGAAACCGGGGAAGAAAGACACAGAAATGTGCACTTCAAATCAGGCCAGACACACTGTGCCGCCAGTACCGAGTCTGTGTCCATGCCTGCTCTCCACACTGCAAAGCTCTGAACATGCTCTGGGTACCGCATAGGTGCAGTTTTGTCTCAGCGAGAAGTCTGCTTCTGTTTTCGATTTGTGTTTCCTTCCTCCCCCAGAGGCGGGAAAATAGGACATGCAGTCAGTTACTTTGCTAGTGGCCCTTCAGTAAACCTCAGGCTCCCTGTGCACTGGAGAGGAAGGAAGGGCTGCCCTTACCGGGCCCTGACTATCTCAGGCTGCCACTCTTTGAAGAAAAGAAATGATGTGGAGAAATTGAATCATGATGTGCCGTTCATTTAATTCAAAAGCCAACTTCTGCCAAGAATCTGCTAGGGGAGAAAAGTGAGTTTGTGCTGTTAAATGTCGTATTCTGTTTGTCGGAGTCCTTTCAGCTTGGCAGACAGAGCCCGGGCAGGAAGTCTAATCTGGAACCATTGTCACAGCTCAGAAGAGGCTCCGGAAGCTGTGAGGTATTAGGGGAAGATGTTGGGAAACAGGCTTCCCAGTTATCTGTTGGCCTCCTGTGGTGTGTGTGGACTGTCTTTCTGCGTGGTGACCTGGCCTCATCTCCTGGTTGCTGAGGGACATCAGGGGACCACTTCCAGTTCTATCAAGGAAGATATCAAGAGTGTGTTTACCATCTTGCTCTAGCAACAATCAGGTCTCTTGTGTAAATATCAACAAATGCTTAACCAGAAAGCTGGGTAAAGGGAAATATGGAAATGAAAGGACTTTTCTCTTCCAAGCTACACCATTCCAAACCCAGTCATGGTGCTAATGGGATCAATTGGCTCCCACAAAGACTTTCTGAACACACCTTTGTGCTGTTAGAAAATGGCATCAGGGTCCAGCTCCTCAGGAGCTCTGGGGGATAAAATCAGACAGACCTGACTGGTAGCTGGTAATTTAGTAGGAAAGGCTTTTGTTTAAGCCGTATAAAAAGTTGAATTATAGCCAGTCAGTGGTGACACATGCTTTTAACCCCAGCACTCAGGAGACAGAGGCAGGCAGATTTCTGAGTTCTAGAACAGCCTGATCTACAGAGCAAGTTCCAGGACAGCCAGAGCTACACAGAGAAACCCTGTCTTGAAAAACCAAAATAAGAAAAAGGAAGAGGAGGTGGAGGAGGAGGAGGAGGTGGAGGAGGAGGAAGAGGAGGAGGAGAAAAAGAAGAAGAAGAAGAAGAAGAAGAAGAAGAAGAAGAAGAAGAAGAAGAAGAAGAAGAAGAAGAAGAAGAAGAAGAAGTTGGTGTTGTTGAATTACAACATTATCACTGTGGCCTCATGGCCTCAGTCCCACAACTTGCTCTGGAGTATGGTGGCCCTTTACAGTTGTCACCAGCTGGACTAAGGAAGACAGGAATTTTTACACTGTCTGGTCCTTGGATACAGGATGCTCTACGCTCTTTGACAACTATTGTCAAGGCTCAGCTAAGAGCTGATGTCTGTCAGTACCTCCAGCACCCAAAAGGACAAGAGCTTCTGTGCTGGTGTCAGAGTAGAGGAAAATCCTAGGAGCCCCCCAAAAATTCTATGTATAATAAGCAATTAAAAGCATTTGTAGGAGAGAGAGTAAGTTTTCTTCAGAGAAGTGACCCTTGTTAATTTCCATGTGCCCTAGTGGATGGTACTACATTTATGTACATAAGGACAGCCACTGATTGGACACAATGAGGCTACAAAAAGAGGGGGTGAAGTGTGGAAGGAAGGAAAGAAGTCTGGGAGGAGTTGGAGGAAGAATGAGGGGTTGATAATGACTAAGACATGGTATATACATGTATGAAATTCTCAAAGAATGAATAAAAATGGTTTGTGAGTAGTTGTTGCACAAGAGATTATATGGATGACTCCCATGAGTCCCATGAACCCATGTGGTCAAGAAGGAAGTGCTAGGTTGAAGGGTAGGCCATTCTTGGAGAGAAAATGATGCTTCTGAACACTATCCTAGGAATGTCACTCTCAATGGCATATTGCCTCCGATTCTATGCTTACAAGTTGAAGATACATTTCTAGAACCAAGCTTGAAGACTGATGCCCACACTTTGAATTCTCGTGTGTGGCTGCCAGAGGGTAATCATCCCTGTGTAAACCCTACAGTTTGAAAATCCATTCTTGGGTGATGTCAGTGACTAGGAAAAGCAGACCTTTGCTCCCAGAGTTAATTGAGAGAGTTCAGAATCAAATTACTTTATCAGTCATTTAGTCGATGACATTTATTAAGCAAATAACCTTTTATTTAGAGGTTGTGGAGCACTACCAAAATGGAATAGGAGTAATTACTACTAACATTTGGCTCACTCTTTATTGTGGAATATTTTATCATAATTTTATTTTTTTAGTGAGTTTTGTTAATGTCCCTATAAAGATGAAGCTCAGGAAAATAAGATAATTGTCTCAAACTACTAATTGCTGCTATTATTCTCCTAAAAGTTTTCTGGGAGTATCTAGTCTAAAAGAGATTACTGAAATAACATAACTATTACAGCTCACTCTCTCTGAGAGAATATGAGAGAAATGTATGTATGTGTGTTTGTATGTATGTATGTGTGTTTGTATGTATGTATATGTGTTTGGGGGTTATGCGTGGAAGGGTGTTTATAAAACATTGAGTAACCCCTGGACTTGCAGCAGACAGAGGATACATACTGTATCCCTGCAAGGATCTCAACCTTTAAAAGCACCCTTCCGTCTAGCACCCAAAAACACAGTGTAAGATTTAAAACCAATTAAGGGTTGCATTTTCCTGATCAATCTAAAGACTAGGGATCTAGAAGTGACTCTCAGTACTTCTTGTATTGCTGTAAAATAATACCTGGTGCTTGGCAATGTACAAAGAACAGAAATCTACTTCTCACAGTACAGAGGCTGGGAAGTCCAATGCCAGGATGAGGCATCTGCTGAGGGCCTTTCTGCTGGATCACAACATGGCAAGAGGCATCATATGGTAAGAAAGCAGTCATGCCAACTCAAGTCTCTCTCTCTTCTTTAAAAACACTGTTTTTGTCACAGGTGCCTCACCTTCATGACTTTCTTTCACTTTAATTATCTTCCCCAAAGCCTCATCTCGAATACAATCAACATATATGCATTTGGAGATTTAAGTTTCCAGTGCATGAACTGTCAAAGCTCTACCTGGAAACTTTTCTTGGATACCCCCTGTCGGCTGTATGCATCCTTTATGAGATTGCTTAAGTCTCCGTGGCTATCCATTCCTCATCTTCCAACTCAAGGAACCCTTCGTCGGAGTCCAGTCTAGTTGATCTAATAGAATGTGAAGACAATAACCCATGATGTTAGAAGACTCTTAAGCTCAGACTGCCTAGTGGAGAGAAGAAAAGATGAGAAACCATACCTGAGAAGAAATAAATACTACTGGTAGTTCATTCTAATGTCTGCACGGCCGTGTTCCCCTCGTCTGCTGAGACACTGGTGTGTGGTGAGGTTGTTTCATACACAGTAGGAAAACAAGTGTGTGTGGATTTTAAAGGTAGAGGAAGGTAATCAAACTAAGCAGATAAGAGCATCTTCAGAATGAGTGTCTTGGGTATTGTTGGGTAGGGACACATAAGGGGGAAGGCACCCCTGAGGCACAGAATTGGCAGACACATGCAGCACGAGATATTTTTCTCTGACCATCTAATGCAGTGGTTCTCAACCTGTGGGTCACAACCCTTTGGGAATCCATGACCCTTTCACAGGGTTACTTTAGATCATCAGAAAACATAGATATTTACATTCCTATTCATAACAGTAGCAAAATTACAGTTATGAAGTAGCATGGTTGGGGGTCACAACAGCATGAGGAATTATATTAAAGGGTCACAGCATTAGGTAGGATGAGAACCACTGATATAATTAATGACAGGTAATGATGCCCCAAACATCTTCAAGTGGGGAACTCTGAATGGAAAGAAAAGGCAAACCTTGAAAGACCAAGGAGCTAAGCCTAGTTACTCAGATTCAGAATCAGAGAAAAGCTAGGATCCCATTTCCTGATAGAGACACAGGCCCCTGGGGGCTTAAGGGACTAAGCCTATCCCTAAAGCAAATGCTCCAGTCACAAGGAACCAACACCAGGCCTGGCTAGAGAAGGAAAGAAGTCAGAGACTCCCAGAGGAGGGCACTCCAGGGCCAGAACAAAATAAAAAAGACAGCTCACCAGATACAGTTATCTGAGGGAAGATGAGGGAGAGCTGGACTGCACAGGGGCCAGTGGCTTGAGAAGACATGGATCTGACAGCTAGACTGAGACTCCCAGGAATGCAATGGAAGAGAAACGCTAAGAGTGTCTTATGAGAAAAAATAGATGCAATAGTGCCCTTGGGTCTGCCGTGTGTCTCAGAGAGGACACATGACGGTGGGGGTGGGGCTTCTGTCGAGTAAGCCTGAAAACCCTCTGCAGACCTCTATCCTTCCCGCAGCTAAAGTCAAGTTCCCACACATATGTAGCGATGATCTGAGAGTTGAATACTGATATATATGTTATGCATCTCTTGATGGAAGTACAGCATCATGTGGTTACATGGTATTTTCTGGAAAGTGAAGGATAAGTATGAGTGGTTCACAGGCAGGGCTTTCTTTTAATATGACTGTGAATTCTTTAGGTGTTGGAAATAGATTCCCAATTAGTGTCACAGTGCCAGATTTTTTCCTCATGCACCGATAGGGATTTATGGCTCTTAAGCACTGTTCCCTGGATCCTATTATTTTTCATCTGTACACACCTCAGTGTTGAGCAAGCCAAGGGTTATGGAAATGAATGTGATTGGTCTTTAATTGTTTCACATGTATAAAAGACAGCCTTTAGTTATTTCTTTCTTAACATACCCTGTCCCATTTGAAGGAGAAAGATAGGAAGAGCTGCCAAACATTATCCTTCAGATAGCAATGGGATTCCATTGTTCACATACTCTTCAAAGCATCTCTCGAGCAACCAGCCTGCTGCGCTGTCCGTCATGAGGCTCACAGTCCAGTCTCCAGTCCCGCGTCTGGGTGCTGCCATTGGGTGCTGCTCATTGCTCGCCCGGTGCCTGTTGAATTGCTTTCCTATTGCGCTGCCTGCTTCTTCTCGCCGGGTTCCAAATGAACCCCATTTCGAGCATTACTTTTTAAATATTGATGTTGATTTGACCTTTGTGGGCTACGGAGGGACCTTGAGGAGTTCTTTAATCTCACAACTTGCCTTCAGAGGGAGTCAGAACCAAACATCCCAGAGAAGAGGGAACTCCAATTGCAATGACATCCATAGAAAGCAATCTCGCAGCTCTCCTTGCTAACCTCCTTCACTGTGTCCAGACACTCTAACTTGCCCAGACACTGTGTGACTCTGTTTGGAATTTCTGATTCAGCTTCCTCATGCTCAACCTTAAATCGTTCTTGGGAAGCCAGGAAGGAATAAAGAGTGGTAAATGACTACCTTTATCTTCTGAAGGAATCTCCTAATTATCCCTGTATTTCTCTTTAGCTATGTGATTATTGATGGTAAAGCACAGATTTTTTTTTTTGCGCTTGGTTTGGTTCCTTTGGTTTTGCTTATTTTTCTTCATTTCAGGGTGCATGAAATAGCACAAGAAGAAACATATAGTTGCAGGAATATGAGCATTAGAATATCAGAACCCTCTTATATCAGAATATCAGAAAACCCGGCCGCAGTCCTTTTATGCATATGCACAGATAGTGTCACTTATCAAAATCCCAGGAGCAGCTATACACCATTAAGAGGTTACCCCAAAACTCAAAGTGCCATACCTCCTAAATAAGAGAAAACAACATAAACAAGGTTAACTGTTATCCTTATTCAAGTTTACTCTTTCCTACTATTTTCAAAACCATCAAGATGTGACCTAGGAAACATGCTCTTCATTTTCAAATATATGAGTCTGAGGTGGTGAATGAGCATGTGATATGAAGTAGGGCAATGTGAGAAGAGTATAAAATAGGACTTTTTAAACCAGGGTGGAGAAAGATGAGGGAACACTAAGAGGGAAAGGTGAGGCTCTCTTCCCTGGCCCTGGGGACAAGACGGAGCCACACAGACCGCTGTAGCCCAGCAGGCTTTCTCCAGTGCTCAGCTGGCCAATCCCAATGGGAAGCCAAGAGCAAGAGGCTCTACCTCTAGGTCCATCCAAGGGTACCCTTAGAGTACTTGGAGTGAGAAGAAACCAGCCAAGAGTGAGCTTGGGAATAAATAGAAGTTTCCCAGCACAGACGGTGAGAAGGAACTTGACCTCTTTTGAAGAGCAGAACTGGTGTTATCGATTGGTTTGGTTTCTTTCTTTGGGAAAGGCATTATTGAAGCATATACTTGCAAGAGAAACAGCGAAGTGCACATGGAGGTGAATCTACAATGTTCTTTTAATTTGCTGAGATCATCCGGAATGATTTAGTGTGGTACAATGAAGAATCAATAGGTGAGTGTAGACTGGAGGTTGCCATTGATTTCAGAGAACACCATCTTCTAGTGCATTATCTTAGAGTTAATGCTTCTCTCATCCAGAGTCGGAACAAGCCTCAGATCTCTTCCCAAGCTTTTCTGCACCGGTGTTAATTATTCAGACACTTTGCCTTTTAATAGTGGCGAGTGATTACTTCTCGTCTTCGGTTTCAGTGTCTTCAGAGTCTGCCCTGCCCTTGCTCCCCTTAGCCAGAGGCAAACATGGATCTGTGTCCTATCGGAGACATGCAGTCGAAAGTTTTCCGTAGTTTCTGCCTTTGGAACTCATAACGATGATATTTGCAACTATTTATTCATAATAGCAGAAGCAGCATGTTCCCAGAGTCTGACATAGTTTTAAGAATGAGAATCTGGCATGATGTTATGCTTAGCCTCACCCTATTTTTGTCCAAACCTGAGAGAGACTTCAGAACACGAACTCTGCCAGGACTGCTCGTCTATCTTGTGGATGTCAGTAGCCAAATGTGTAGCTTGGATGTTGACCCTGCCAGGTGCTGCAGAGGGGCTAATAAAAAAGGCAGACACTGTAAAAAGTGACACATTGCTTACATTTGGATAATGTCACCCTCTCTTAGTACTGACATTATTTACTGGCCCATTGTCTACTTTCATCAAGCTGTCCATGGTTTGAGCTTAAACTCTTGGGTGAAATATGTCTAGAGCAGATATAGGAATGCTATTTTTTTTCCTACTTAACAGGGGATAGAATAAAAGAAAAAAATCTCCCTAGTCTATTCCTATTGCCTCTAATGTGACTGGAAAATACTTTTTAAATTTTTATTAACATAAAATAAGGTCAAAAGAAGGTTCCCAAAACAAAAGCTAGACTTGTTTGAAATGTGATCTTCTTAATAATAATAATAGTAATAATAATAATAACAAAAATAGGGAGTCTCAATCTCCCAAGCATCTCTTCAAGCATGGCTTTGTTTCATGATGATGGAGCCTCTCATAAAGTTATTGTGGTCCCAAATGGGCAGAAGTTTCTTCCAGTGGTACTTGGGGGAGGGCCGCCTTGCCTTGGGAAAAACTGCACTACTCCTGCATGGAGCTACGAAGTCAGAGCTCTGGACCTTCTCCCCTCGTACTCTTTCAACAGCCCATGCCCAGTGTGCTCATGGTCTTCATTCCTCACTTAGCTGTCCAAGAGCCTCACTGAAGCCTCTCTCTCTATGTCCTCGGCATGTTTCATCCTGTGTTTTCATGTTCTCAGGCCCATAAGAGTTGGCAAATACTTTAAGGTAGTAATGAAATAATTTTGGCCCATTTGCTATGGTTTACTGAAATTTGATAAAAAAGACATCTTAGCAACACTGACACAAACACTTTGTAACTTAAGGGTAGTTTCGCTTTACGGCTCCTTTCGAAACATGTGCTTAACGTGTCTTCACGCTTTAGAATTCTCCTTCGATATACATGTCATCTCTAAGTTTTCTCAATATCCTCAGTGCTTGAAAGTAATAAACGGTTTATCCACAATACTAATTAGAGCCAATAAGGAACTAGCATGGAGAACTTGGTATTGTAAATTACTGGGACAGCTCAGTGTGTTTTGAACTATAAGGAAAGAGAAGTGTGTGTGTGTGTGTGTGTGTGTGTGTGTGCGTGTGTGTGTGTGTGTGTGTGTACTTATGTATTATTAGACCTATATGTTTATATGTATACATATATGTGTATGTGTATATAAATATACAAATATATGTACATGTGTGGTGTGTGTATAGACGTGTGTATGTGTGTGTATAAATAGCACATATATACACATGTGTGTGTATGTGTGTTGAAGAGAGGAAATTGAGGGAAAAGTGGATGGTAAGAGCAGTGGGGACCCACCTTCTCATAATGGTGACAGTTTCCCTCACATTAAGCTGTGATACCAGTGACCTGGGACAATAGGTCAGGAGTGACAGAATAATGCAGTCACAAAGTGCCTTTCAGTATTACCTACGTAACTGCAGCATGTCACTTCCCCAGTTAGTTACAAAGAAATTTTTGGCCAAGATGTTACTAAATTTCTAAATGTATTCTTGCTTATACGAGATATTTTTTAAAGAAACTAAACTTGAAAATTTTAAAGCATTACAGGTTTCCCTGAAAGACAATGGATTTGAAGGTCTCTCAAGGCTGTTTAAGTGGACAGGGAGGTCACAGTGCTGTTTCTTCTTTATTCATTTGTCAATAGTATGGACTTCACGTATCAGGATGAGCCAAGTTATGTTGCTCACAAACAATGCCAAAATCACAAAGGTCTTCAATGTCAAGGACTTGTTACTGTTGTTGGTCCATTGTGGGTCAGATTAGGACTCTGCTGGGCATCATCCTTACTACAGAATCGAAAATGATGGAGCAAGCGCTGCCTCCTGGGATGCTGGCCTCCCGGCAGGTGGGCCACCCTGTAGGGGCAGTGCAATGACAATTGATTGTTCTGACACAAGAGTGGTACACTTCTCTTCTACTTGCATCTGAGTGTACAGAGGACCTGACTGACACCACCCAACAAAACCACAAGAGGCCAGAAGTGCAATCTTTTTTTTTAATTAAAAATTTCTTTTTTTAATTTAATTTAATTTTATTTTACAATATAATTTAATTCTACATATCAGCCACGGATTCCCTTGTTCTCCCCCCTCCCGTTCCCCTCCCCTTCCCCCAGCCCACCTCCCATTCCCATCTCCTCCAGGGCAAAGCCTCCCCCAAGGATTGAGATCAACCTGGTAGACTCAGTCCAGGCAGGTTCAGTCCCCTCCTCCCAGGCTGAGCTAAGTGTCCCTGCATAATCCCCAGGTTTCAAACAGCCAACTCATGCAATGAGCACAAGATCTGGTCCCACTGCCTGGATGCCTCCCAAACAGATCAAGCCAATCAACTGTCTCACCCATACAGGGGGCCTGATCCATTTGGGGGCCCCTCAGCCATTGGTTCATAGTTCATGTGTTTCCATCCGTTTGGCTATTTGTCCCTGTGCTTTATCCAACCTTGGTCTCAACGATTCTCGCTCATATAAACCCTCCTCTTTCTCGCCAATTGAACTCCCGGAGCTCCACCTGGGGCCTAGCCATGGATCTCTGCATCCAGTTCCCTCAGTCATTGGATGGGGTTTCTAGCACGACAATTAGGGTGTTTGGCCATCCTATCACCAGAGTAGGTCAGTTCGGGCTGTCTCTCGACCATTGCCAGCAGTCTATTGTGAGGGTATCTTTGTGGATCAGAAGTGCAATCTTGTCAGGAGTCCAGGGAGCAAAGAGCCAATGATCTCTGTGACCACTGACTGCATCCGTGCTGCCCACATATGCCAGGCTACCCATAAGATACAGGCTCACCATTATTCCCAGGTGGCCTACACATTCATGCTGAAGAGTCAGGAACAGCATCTGAAACCATGTTTAATAGAGTCTGTGATAAAGGATACCTAAAAGCACACTGGAGGAGGGCTCTGCAGAAGTGTCTATGGTATTAGGAGTACTTTTAAAAGGAAATAGTATCCTTATGATGCAACCTGAGGAACAAACAGGCATTAGCCAGACAAACCCAAAGATGATCTCAGATTTCCTGACAGAGCATATCAGCTACAAAAGCCACCATGATGTTCTTTATGGGATCGTGCAGGAAATTAATTTTTCTTTTATCTTCATTGATTATTTGGTTAATGTGTTGTGTACATTATTTTAAATGTGTACTTAGAAATCCTTTCAATTTGCCTTTATTTAATGATTGCTGTTATCTGCGAAAAGCAATGTAAGTAATTCATGATATATCTTTCACTCTGAAAACTCATAACCAAGCTTAATACAGACGGGGGGGGGGGGGGGGGAGAGAAGTAGGGGGACTTTTTTTTCCAGACCTGAGGACCGAACCCAGGGCCTTGCACTTGCTAGGCAAGTGCTCTACCACTGAGCTCAATCCCCAACCCCCAGGGGGACTTTTAAAAGACATGCCAAGTGCTGTAGCAGGCTGTAGTGGTGCTCAAGTCTTGTTGGTTGAACAGGTAATAGCTCTCACTCATTGGACCCCATTTTATTGGTGAATTTCTTACCCTTGCTTGAACATGGTATATATTGAAAACCATTGGCCAAATTTCCAAACTGGCTTTGGAAAGCCAGATGCCACTGAACTGGCCCCATGACCTGGGCTAGCTTTGTTTGAATACAGTAGTTTTCTTCTGAAACAACAGCATAACAACAGTTAGCACTTGTTGAGTGTGGTAGAAAATCTTTCATCTGGGTTTAGAATCACCTTGGAGACTGGGCTGTGCCTGTGAGAGCATTTCCAGAGTCCATTAGCTGAAGGGGGAAGACCTACCCTGAACGTAGCACCATCTGTGTCCGGACTAGGAGCCCAGATAGAATAAAAATTGAAAAGGAGGAAGTGAGCTTAGAGCTGACGTTTTCTTTTCTGCTTCTTGACCCGCCACTCACGATGAGAACTGAGCTGCTCTGTCACGTTTTCCTCAGGAAGGATTGGACCCTCTGAAACCGTGAACAAAGAAACCCTTCCCAGCTTAGGTAGTTTTTTGTCAGCAATGCAAATGGAACTCATGTGCTGCATATTTAGATGCCACAGATGATGGGCAAAGCTTTATGTGCACTATAGTTTATATTCTTCCCCATCCTGATGCTGAGAAACTAGTCCTGTACATGTGACAACAGCCCTGTAAGGTGGGTGGTGTTGAGGGCCCTTTCCTGCAATTTGCATACAGGGGATCAGAGGCTCAGGGATAAGGCAGAAATGCCTGCTGGGATTTCCTGCCCACCGTTCAGTGGATCTGAGTACAGCATGTGTGAGTGCTAGGATAAGAATTATGACACCAATAGTAAGTGGAGCCAGGAGGTGTATGAAAAGAACCCTTTTCTATGCTGATATGTTAACCTGAAAAAAAAAATGCCTACCATTGAGCAATAAACATTCTTGAACCATTCTTTTGGATTTCTTTTTCTTTTACCTTGGAGAACTTCATAACCCGTGGCTGCAGCCACATTCACAAGTAAATACTCTACTCCCAACAGCACCCTGTGTTCTTGTGACACCCACGGAAGGCTTAAAGGACACCAGTGTTTGCTTCTGAGAGACAGTGTTCTTAGGACTTTGTACATAAAACCATATAATTTGTTTTTCATTTGAAATGCTGAGAATAAAGGATTTTTCTCACCTCTTCTGCTGAAAACATGCAGTTTTCTCTATTATTGTTAATTTAGCAATTAAACACGAACCACCAGGTTTGGATAGCAAAGTGGCTAGAGTTTACTCATAAAAATATTTTTCTTTTAAAAAATAATCTAATTTACCACTGGATTTTCTATCTACCCAAGTAATTATATGTCTTTCTGCGATTCCATTTTATTCAAACACTAGAAAGATACTTTGGGGCTTAAGGGTAAACACTTGCTCTGCTCTCAGCCAGTCCAACAAGAAGGTGGGAGTGACTGGGGCAGCTGGAATTCATAGTTTCTTAGTATCTTAGGAAAGGAAGGAACGGAGGAAGGAACAGAGGGAGAGAAGGAGGAGAAGAAAGGAGGGAGAAGAGAAGGAAGGGAGGGAGACAAGAAGGGAGGGAGAGGAGAAGGAAGGAGGGACAAAAGGATGGATGGAGAATGAGGGAGGAAAGAAAGGGGAGAAGGAAGAAGGCGGAAACCTATTTTAATTCTGAAACAATAAACCAAAGAAACAAAAAGAAACTCCCCGTAAAAGGAATTTGGTAAGAAAATTCTAGAAATACAGGAGATGGGTGGTTAAAGGGCACATAGCATGTGATAGCCAGTCTTTCTGGTCCTCAGAATAGTCTGTAAGTGCCGAGCCCTCAGGCAGTATTTCCCGGGTGAGTAAGCACAGTGGAGTTCAGTGCAGTTAGGGAGAAGGCTCAGCCTTTCCTCTTCCTGTACAGTCTACAGTCAGACCCGAACGAACCACTGTGCCTTAAGCTCCATGTCAGGCTGCTGGGTTCGGGTTTGTGCTTTGGTTTGTTGTTTGTTTTAATGGTGATTGAACGCAGGGTCTTGCACATGCTGAGCAAGTTCTGTGTCACTGAGACACATCCTGCTTTCTTTTTCTCTTCTTTTTTTTTTTTTTTTAGACAGTGTCTAACAAAGTTGCCCAAGCAACTTGGAATTCTCCTGCCTCAGCCTCTTGAGTTGTGGATAACTGAACTACACCAACAGGCCCAACTTACATAGCCATAGTTTATCTTATCATTGATCCTCTATTTCCATTGGCTTTACATCTGTGGAGTCAATCAAAATTATCTGAGAAAAACATTGCATCTCTACTGAATGTGAAAATTTTTTCTATTGTCATATAATGTAACAACTATTTCCATAGCACTTACATTCTATTGATATTGTAAACAATCTAGAAGTGATGGATAAGCACTGATTATATGCAAATACTATACCACCTTGTGTAAGAGACCTGAGCATCCTCTACTTCTCAGTTGTAGTCAACCAAAGAGAGGTTGGGGGGAGGGTGCATCTTGCAGTCACAGTTTCTTAGGAAAGAGTGGGGTGAAGGCAGGCAGGAAACTTAATTTTTGAGCAAATTACAGTGTGGGAGGTGAGCTTCCACTTTTTCCCCAGGGTACTCTTGAGGAGAAAGGGATAAGAAACTTAGGTAGA
The DNA here is from genome assembly GCF_007827085.1 of Peromyscus californicus insignis. Taxonomy (NCBI): domain Eukaryota; kingdom Metazoa; phylum Chordata; class Mammalia; order Rodentia; family Cricetidae; genus Peromyscus; species Peromyscus californicus. The sequence continues at coordinate 167,850,094 of NW_026294573.1, read as the reverse complement.
AATATAGAGGGGAGAGAAACAGATAGAAACACAGTAGTCTCGGTAGAGCCTGGATCCTTATCCACCAGCCCTTTCTGTCTCTTCTAAAGGGCTTTTTATAGGAATGCCAAGGGGTGGAGTAAAGACCTCCCCCTAGCACAGCCAAGTACAGACCCTTCCAATCACCTAGTTACCACGCACATGGTCAAGCAATCCTCTAATGCAGCTCTGCTGGGTGAATCAAGCTCAGATCTCACTAGGAAACCTTTGTCGGCTTCCACATTACAGCTGAATCCTCTACATTGAAAGCTGCTGGACCATGTCTGTTTGGCCTCCTACAGAACTGAGCATTTCATTATTTCTATTGCCTTCCTACAGAATGTTGTTATAATTCGTATGCCTGCTGTATTCTGGTATCCAAAGGGGTTCTGAAGAAGTACGTAGACACTGAGGATGACTTTACAAATTTATGTTGCCTTCTGCAGAGTGGTGTTGTTACTGAACCTCCAGACATGAGTAAGTCTGTCCTCCCCATTATATTAAAGACTTGGGACTTAGGCAGACATAGACTGGCTGCTCGCTTTACTGAGTCCCTGTCAAGAGATGTCAAAGAGCAGAACATATTTGTCCGGTGTGGATGACATTTATGTTTTCTCCTGTTTTGTCATTGTGGAGAAGTCATTTCTAGGCCTTGCTATTTTGCATAATTTGCCACCTGACCGTGGTTTCTTCTTGATTAACCTCAGAGCCCAGCTTCCCCAGCTTCTGTCTGTATACTCTGCTGCAAATGAAAGCTTCCTTTAAAAGCCTTTCAGTTAATCTTGTCTCCTCTTAGAACTTCTGGGTCTCTACACACCCACTCTCCATCCTGTATGTTTCCCCAAATATGTCCTCTTCATACGTATCCCACCTCTGGCTCAGAACAGAACTGTTCATCTCTGTGTGGAACTGTGACTTCCTGTGTACCTTTATCTTCTTCAGACTTCACCTTTGAGTCCTTTGCTCTCAGTTAAAGGTGAAGACATAGAGTCTTCATGTAGCAGAGCTGGGTCTGGAATCAGTCATGAGGCTTGAAGCTCTCTACCCTGCTGGCTTGAAGACCTACACTCTCTACCTCTGCCCTCAAAAGCAAACATGGATGGACCTTCCTCCCTGATAAACCTGGGTGATGGGCACAGAGTACATCAAACTGAATAATTCCTCTGGAGTACCCATGGCAATCTGTCCATGACCAAGCATCTCTTTTCTCCATGAAATACCCTTGCTTCTCATTTCCAGGATTTGCTGAGTCGTGAGTACTCAGTCCTTACAGCAATGCCATCTTGACATCTCATCTTTGTATCCATACTCCATCTACCAACTCACTGGGAACTACCATCAGATTCTTTTTATCTGTCTCCTCCATGTGCCTCATATTTTGGCTATAACATCTGTCACCATCTTTGATCTGTGAAACCATGACAGCCTACCACCACCAAGACCACAGCATTCATTCCTCCCCAGCCTGTCTGCATCTACTGTGACCCTTTGTCAGCCTCCTGTTCAGCCCACAAGCAGAATGATCTTCAAACCTGTTCATTTGACCTGCTGACCTCCTTGAAATGCTTTGGTTTCTCACTACCTAGGCAGTTAAGAAAAAAAAATGCTGATACAGTCTCAGGACCTATTGCCTACTTTCTTCTATCCCCATTCTATGCACCAGACAGAGGCTTCCTTCTGGCCATGAGACACACGTTTCCCTTAGCTCAAGCTCTTTGCCCAAGCCATTACCTCTGCTCAGAAGAGTCTGACCATCACTATCATCACCTCTCTGACACCACCTCATCGTCCAGCATGTCCTTCCTCTCTAGTAATTGTCATCATTGTAGCTCATAGGATTACTGAATGAGTATTTGTAAGCACCATAGTCAAGGGGCTCTGTCTATTTTTCTTCTCTTTGTGTTTCAGTTACTTTTCTCATTATTGTGACAAAAAAACAAAAACAAACAACAATAATTTAACACAAAGTAACATAAGGAAGGATTTGTTTTGGCTGAGAGATTAAGAAGAGATGCAGTCCATCATGCCAGAGAAGGTATGGCAGCAAAGATGTAAGACAGCCGATCACATTGCACCTGGATTCAGACAGCAGAAAGTTGGAGAGGGAATAAAGTCAGACAGTAAAACCTGAGGGCTCATCCCCAGAGACCCATTTCTTCCAGTAAGTCTTGCTCTCTTACAGCTCTACTACCTTCCAAAAGAGCACCACTGGCTGGAGACCACGTGCTCAAATGCACAGGTTGATGAATAATGACATTTCACGTTCAGACCCCAACACCCAGCATGATCCTAATACACAACAGACTCTGACTGAATTGATGGATAAGAGGTTTGTGGTTGTGTGAACATTATAGCAGACTTTGTCCTAGCCATTTACAATCCAAGATCTGTGTTGTTTCAGAAAGGTTAAGACATTAAAAGAAACATCCCTGGACACCTGTTGACACAGCCAACTACATTTAATACAATATTATTAATTAAAAAGTAAACAAACTCACTTAGTACATGCTCTGGAGAAAGCCAGGTGTTACACATACCAAGCCTGTCCATACTTTCTTATTCCCAATGTCTAGAAAACTGTATTCACTGGAGAATGCTCCATTTATTTATCACCAGTCACTTCAAAATGCACTGTCCAAGGTCCTAACAAGAGCCAACGCCAGTCTTCCTTCGACTTTAGTGATATTGTAGAAAGCGCTCATTCGTGCATAAAGGATTAACATTCACCTAAGAGGGCTGAGAAGCGTTTGATTAAAATGTGTCTAATAATGTAAAATGCTTGCCTTTTTATACAATTTTATTACAAAACGGTTAGTTGACCAAATTGCAATTGGAAAGGGCAATGCAAAGAAGCGAAATCTGTCTTCAATTATTCACCCTCCATGCCTCATTTTAAGTAAGACATCAGAATGATTGCATTAAAGCATACTGGAAGCATGCTTTGGACAAGATATGTACTTGAACTAAGACATGTATTAAATGGAGTAACACTTGAAACTAAAAATCTAAAAGTCTTCATGTTCATCAAAACAGAAGCTCTATTATCCCAAATGAGTTACTCAATCTGTTTTCTTCAGTTCTACTATAAAAATGACCCCTTTGTAAAGTTCAGAGTATGTGCCCCTCACTAAAAATAATCATGTACTGGTCTCTGGAACCCAGATCCCCCTACTCTGTACTCTAGCTTCTGGGAAAACTCGGTAGGCTCCATAGTCACCCTGATAGCTACTCAGCTGCCTAGAGTCAGTCCATCTCTACCTAATAGATAGCACTTGCCCATACATAAGCCTCAGGCACCAGACAGGTTTGCTTTCCTATCCTCACAATCCAGATGCCTCAAGTGCAAAATAACCAACATTGTCATCATATTTTCCACTCCAAACCATATGGATAAATATTCCTCCAAGAACAAGAAATGTTAGAATTTCATAGGCCATCCTAGGGCCATCAAACAGAATATTCTGAACCGGATTTCTCTGGTTGGCAGTTATCTAAAGAGGCTAGCTGCCCTTGCTGTGATTTGTGAAGTCAAGAGTCGTCTGCATGGGTGTATTTGTGCCACAGTCACTTCCTGCCTCCATGGTAGATTAGAAGTCACTCCTCACTACCTGGAAAGTAACACTCCTCTCTTCCTTCAGTAAGAGACTAATCCCCTTCCCCTCTGAGTCATGTCTCTTTCCCTTCTGTTCCTAATTATCATTCCATCTCTCCTGCATGACAAATGAGCCCCCCCCCCCAGCACTGTGGTCAGATTTCATAATCTTACAAAGATATCACATGTCACTGTCTGCTTTGTGTTTTATGGTGTACCCACAGTTCTGTAAATTAAATATGAGTGAGTGGTTATGCCCAGGAAAATCAATCTTTAACCAGATTAATATTTCAATGCCAATTGTATAGATATTTCTCCACTTAATGCGTGTGTTGGCTTCCAAATGGAAAATAGTGAATGTATCATTTTGGAAAACCTTTAAATCAAACTAAAGACAAAGAAACTAAGCCAAATATACTGTAAGACTTTGAAGCTGACCATCGAAGGAGAACTAATGCCTTAATTTATAGACACCAGATCTTTTATGACAGACAGGAGGACCTTTATTTGCTTCATTTCTGGCTATTTCATTCCATAAGTTGGAAAGCAAAGCATGAATCATGTCCATGAAGAGTTGCCCAAATCAAATACAGGATACTCAGTTAATTTTGAATTTAAGATTAATAATGATTTTTAGTGCATATATGTCTCAGATAATTCATGGGCTATACTTATATTGGAAATAAGTCAAGGATCCTTTTGCACTATTTGGATAGATATTGCAAATATGCACAGGATCACATCCAGTCCTGAACTCTTGAGTGGCAGATCCACAGGTGCTGGTCTTCTAGACCCAGCTGCTTAAGACTGCGGGTCATGAGAACTAGGGGGTTAAAGCCCCAGGCTTCAAAACCTAGAGGCTTGTATCTCTAGGCATTCAAGTCGGTAAACTGGGCTTTTGGACTCAGAGGCTCATGGCTCTAGTCCCCAAGAACTAGAAGCGTGTTGCTTCAAGTTTTCAACACAGGAGACTTAGAGCTCCAAGTGCTACATCGAGGCTTATTGCTTAAGGCTTTGAGTTTGGGTTTAGGAACCACCATCAAGTGGTTAGTCTATAGCTCCTGAGCTCATGGCCTTGTGTCTTAACCATGGGTGGCTCTTGGTGACTATTCCAGCTCTCACCTTTGGCACCCCCACAGTCCTTTGTAGTCTTCACAGTCTCTGCCCCAAGCCTCTCTTGAAATGTTTTGGCTACCTCCTCTCTGTTAGCAAGCCAAGGGTTTATATCCCTGTTGGTTCTTGGTTCGTGTAGCCTCAGAAATCACCCTCCAGCTACCTTCTAGCTACTGCTGCCTGGTTCTTAAGACTAGAAGCCCAGGATTACATCTGCTTTTGGTGTTACTAGCCCAGTTCACTAAATCCACAATAAAGACCACAAGTAGGCAAAAAATAAAAAAATAAAAAACACCATTTGGGAGAAACTTTTAGTGGGTCTTAATGTTGTAATACCAAGAAATAGGGCTGTAGAGATGGTTCAGCAGATTAAAGCATTTGTTCCCAAGCTTGACAAGCTGGCTTTGATCACTGGGACCCACATGACAGGAGAGAATGAAGGCTACAAGTTGTCATCTGACTTCCACAGGTACACCATGTCCCCATCCCCTACCCTGAAACACTAAAGAAACATAAAAACAACAATAATAATCATACCAAGGGGTACTATACAGGGCAGAAGTCTCCCTAACTGATCCAAAAAACCTGAGAAACAATTTGTTTATACAGCTAAAAAGAAGCAAGAAACATTTACAACTGTATTGCTCCTCAGGAATCTCAGCCTTACATGCGCATGACCTCTAGTTCCACCAGTCACAAGCCTTGCTTATGAACCAATCACTAGCCTCGTGATATCAATCATAGGCTTTTTGTTGGGTCGCTGAGGTTCTCTCCCATCCTGAATGAGAATAGTCGCAGGGTCGGCAGGGTCATTTAGAGTTCATAGACTGTTTTAAACTGGTGAAAGTTGCCTAGAGCCATCCTAACTATAGCAAGGGCCCCTGAAGCAGCAGTCATGGAGTCAGTGGCCCTTGCAGTTGGAGTATAATTTTCTCAGAGTGTTGGTGGAGTACTCAGTGAATGTTGTCAGAAAAGGGACTTGCTTGGCTAGCTGCTTACTGCTCAAAGCAGACAGACATAAGTGGAGGTGGAGACTCTTCCAGCTTTCTTTCAAGAATTGCTCCATGCCATCTCTCTCTCTCTCTCTCTCTCTCTCTCTCTCTCTCTCTCTCTCTCTCTCTCTCTCTCACACACACACACACACACACACACACACACACACACACACACACACACACAGAATTAGGTCCTTATCTATCTCAGTTACATGTTTAAATTATGTTGCTTATCTGAAATTCAAATATTTTGAGGCTCCTTAGACCTTTATTTGGCAAATCCCAACCACATAAGAAAATTAAGAGAAAGAAAACCAATTTCCTGAGGTAATACAAACACATTGACTTAATATACTAACATAGAATTAACATATCTAATATGATAAAGCTGATTGAGCATCCTAGAGACAAAATACAACATGCTCCCAGATCTAAGTTGAGCATAAACATATCACCAGATTACACATAATGAGTTACAGTGAAAATGTGTATACACTAATATATTATATAAAATTCCCTTCAGGGTATGTGCACTGTGTGTAATGTACAAGTGAACTTTATGCTTAAGCTTAAGTCTCATCCCTAAGACATATTTGTGGATACTGTGATTATGTGATACGTGATTATGTGTATGTGCATATTCCAAAATGAAAAAGGAGGAAAAGTGGGAGGGAAGGGAAGGAGGGGAAAGGAAAAAAAACATTGAAAAAGACCTAAATATTTAAATATTTTTGGTCCCAAGCATTTCGGATGACGGCAAGTCAGTCTCTCAATTCTTTACATTTTCATTTATAGGACATCCTAAGATACCATTCTGACAATGATTCTGCATTATTCTGAGAAATGGTTTAGATTTGAGAACTTTAGCACCAAAGACCTGTTATATTGTTTTTCTTTTTCTTTCTAACTCTGGTCATGTGACACTTAAGTCCATAAATTATTTAAAATTTAGTCTTATTAAAATCTTTGGGAAAATCAATCACTCTTCCTCCCTATAAAAGGAAGCCATGTTTTTAAAAACCGAAATCATACTTTAGGCTGCATCTGCCTGATTCCTCCCCCACCAGGAGATGCCGAATTAAAGTATAGGCAAGAAATGCTAGCAGATTTTTAAACGTTCACTCCTTAATCCTGCCTCAAAGCAGAGAAGTTGACAGAAATGTACAGATCTGCATTCCTTCTCTACCTAACAAGGACATTTCTACAGTTATGTGGAATAACTCTTGGCATCAAACCAGCAAATTAAGTACTACCAAGAGTTCTAGTGAGGGGCAGCTAAAGGTTAAATTCCATCCAGTGCATTTCTAAAACTGAACTGACAGCGAAGTGGGAACCCTTTTTGACTTGTGGAGACATCATATGCTTTTTAGAAGGCAAATTGTCAATAAGGACCCAAAATTCCCCAGGGTAAATGACCCACTGAAAGCAGCCTTCTCTGAAGAGGGGACGGTGGAAGGAAGTGTGTTTCTTCTCCACGGCCTCTGCACTGGACCCCTGCCACCCTTCTGCTGAGACTGGGCACCCCTCTGGAGCAAGGGGTATCCATTTCTTCCTGTTTGCGCAGTGGTTTCTACAGAGCAATGTCTAGTGGCAATGTTTATGGCTGTGATCAGTGTCTGGTGAGAGGTCTGGTCAGTGATGGCTAATCTTGGCTGTCAACTTTGACCACGTCTAGAATCAGCTAAAACCTGAACAGCTGGACACACCTGGGAGGAATCTTCTGATCATCTGAGTTTGAAGTACCACCCTAAATCTGGTCCAAGCCTCCTGGTGGCAGCCTGTCAGGAGTCATTATCAGGAGCTGGTGCAGGCCACAGGATTATGCAGTGAGAATTCAGCCATCATTTGCAAGTTCATCCCACCAGAATCAAGGAATCTCATAGAGGATTAAACCAAGAAAGCAGGATATTTTGGAATAATTGCATTTTGAATGAATTGGCTGTTTCTTGTTGTAGATTTCTTGTGCAGTTACAGCTATGATATCTCCCCGTTACAAAACATCTTCATGTAACATGTATATGTAATCTCTTGATTACATCTCAATCTTATGGGCATACATATGTTCATGGATGGTCAGGATGACGATTTCTCATTAGCTATACAATTTGGATGTATAAAAATACACTAGGATGTGCTTCATAACTAGCTCTATCGTCCCAGGAGGCTGTAGACACTTGTTCTACAGTCTATTGTCCCAGGAGGCTGTAGACACTTGTTCTACAGTCTATTGTCCCAGGAGGCTGTAGACACTTGTTCTACAGTCTATTGTCCCAGGAGGCTGTAGACACTTGTTCTACAGTCTATTGTCCCAGGAGGCTGTAGACACTTGTTCTACAGTCTATTGTCCCAGGAGGCTGTAGACACTTGTTCTACAGTCTATTGTCCCAGGAGACTTGTAGCCTGACTTGTTCTTTTTACTCAGACTAACAAAAATAACAATCTCCCCTCAGTCTAACCCAAACTGCACACATTTAGCTCACATTTACCTCAGAGCAAGTTCAAACTAGACTGAAGGCCTTTGTAAATAGATCATAAGTTTAAAACTTTACAGTGGTGCACAAGGTCAGAGTCACAGGTGTCTACCAAGATTACTAACACAAAGCACCCTAAGAAAGGCATGCCGATTCTTCACTTGCCAAGTCTGCTGGCAATAGACCCATGTCTCAAAGTTTGTCTCATTTGGGCACTATGGCCCTCCCTTTTTGTCCTAAAACCTTGAAAATGTGTGTTGCCATGGTAAATGGCTAGGCTCCTTATCGCTTACCCTAGGAATGTGCTTTTGACCGATGAGAGGTAACTCTTGTAACTTTTTCTATTGCTTCAAGCCTCCTGTGAAGGAGGCATTATTAGTCTCGATGAGAAGAAGCAGGAAGATGAGAACAAAGAATTAGAGCTAAGAAATTATAGACAATTAGGCCAAGAAAATTAGGAGAACAGCAGAAGAATAAAGAGACATGCACAGGTAGAACACAGTGTGAGCAGATTCATTCCTTCACCCTCAGATATTTAGTTTTTCTTCACTTATTGTAGTGTCTCTTTTTGAACCCTAAAAAGAAGGCTTTAAGGCTGGTCCTTAAAAGCCTTCGTTAGCAGCCCACATAAAAGGACGTGGAAGAAGGAAACTTCGCTTTGTGCCTGCTTGCTCTCACTTTCACTGGCAAGTTCATCTATTGTGTTGATGAGGCATTCTTTCACTGGTGTCTGAATCTACTTCCAATGCAGACTGAAGACCAGCAGCTCTCAAGGAATCCTCTGGGACACCAGCACCAAACTGGGACTGCTGAGACATCCAGTCTCATGAACAGAACAATTCCTGGGTCCTTGGCTTTTCTGTTTGAATACCCAGATCACAGCCTGTAAGCCACTCTAGTAAAACACAGACACACACACACACACACACACACACACACACACACACACACACACACACAATCAGCTTGTCCCCTTTAGAGAACCCTGACTAATACAGCCAACTCTTCTTCATCAGGTCTCTTGCTAGTTCCCTCATAAGTCACCAAACTGTCTCCATCTCTTCACCATGTAAGCTCATGGTGAGAAAACATCCATACAGAGCTGAGAAAAGAGCCCTTGCCAGACACTGACCATGTGGGGACCCTGATCTCTATACTGGGAACTGTGAGAAAGTGATTTCTGTTGTTCGGGCCGCTCACTGTACAAAACTTACTAGAGCAGCCTGAGCCAGGGACAATCAATGTCGAAGTGCAGAATATGGATTCAGTAAGTGGTGGCAAATCCTTCTATAGATGTCTGGCTAGTTAGCATCATTCTCCAGCCAATTTGGAGTATGGGAAAATGTTTGTGACATTTAAATGAAAAAGTAGACTACAAAACAGCACTCAACATTCTGCTATATGTTTAATATTTTCATTAGCATGTATTAATTATGCTAATGGTTTCATTATGACATTCTCATACATGTACATGTCATGTAATTTCAGCATGCTTGCCCTTAAAGCCTTCTTTTTAGGGTTCTCATACATGTATATGTCATGTAATTTCAGCGTCTTGTCCCTCCATCACTACTGATGATCCCCTTTCTCTTCCCCAATTGCATCCTTCTGTTTTCATGTCACTCTTTGTTTGTGACCCAGTGAGTTCCATTAGGGCTGTTTATGGGAGTATAGACACCAGTACTTAAATGTGTGGACCACTCAAGAACGTTCTCTCCTTCCCCCAGCAATTTAGGAAATAATACAGGTATGTACATAGACGAAACGTATCACTTTTGTTTGTTTTTTAAACACAAGAACACAAGGTCATAGATCAAAATGTGAATAGTTATCTATGAGTTAGGCATTACTCTTCCTACTTCATTCTCTACTGTATTATCTAAATGCTGAATTTTGAACATTGTTTTACTTTTGTAATCAGAAAAATCAGTTAGGAGACCTGTGGTTGTCATTGTTGCTAATGAACTGATCCCTCTTTAGAGGCTGACACCAATGGGAGGAGCTGGTCCAGGAGGTGTTCCCACATACACAGGAGTCTTTCTCCTTAAAGGCCAGAAGCTCCCAGCTGTGGGCAGCAGCCTCATGATGATCTAGGAGACAGGATTCAAAGCTCCCTGGCCAATAGGGGTCCCACCTGATGGAAGTACTTTCTTTCTCTCCTTTTTCTTTTCATCTCATCACTAGGCATTTGCCACCTTCACTTGTATCTTTGCTCACTGGATACAAAGATGAGTAGGCTAGATAAGGCACTGGAGCACGCAGCAACAGAAAGCCTTCTAATGAGCAAAGAGACGGTTAGAAGCTGAAATGAAACAGAGAGGCACGCTGGAAACAGAGACCCGGTTGTTTCAAGGGTCTGACTGGCTTTTCTGTACTTTTCCTAGATCGACTTGAAGTCCCCAGGGCACTCACCCATTTGCTTCACCTCCGCACAGCTTGGAATTTTTGTCTGTCTATCCAATCTTTTAGCACTCACACTGCAAGTTTAGAAAAGGGACAAGCTAATTTAGGCTGATTTGAGCATTGCGTGTTGGACACATTTGTCAAAACATCAGATTGTACCCCATAAATAAATGACTTTAATTTGTCAATTAAATATGAAATAAAACATAAAAGTGAACATAGAAAATAAATTGGGTATTTCTCAATTTGGCTGTTGCGGCAAGCTCATTAGCCAAGACTTCTGACCCTCCTCTCTCTCGTCCTTAACATGACGCTCATTATCATAGAGCATTTTGTAACTTTCCTGCAGTGTGATAAAATAGAAGAAATCTTGTAGCTTGCATTGAGAAGTTAGATAAGCTGTCAGTCTATTCATTTGTTACAGGGTCTCTAACCCTTTCCACAGAAGGAATCCTATTATCCAGGCTTTTGTTTGAATTATCTACAAGTCTATACCTAATTAGCAAGGCTGGAACTGAAGCCTTTCTTGGGGTGGTGATCTTTGCTCTCTTTCACTGTCACAAGACATATGGGGTGACAAGAGCCAGGAGAAATGCCCAGATTACATGGACTTCCTGGGTCATTGCTGGTGGCACACAAATTCAGAGAAGAATAAGTGACAAAGAAGAAGAGGTAGGAATCATAAACTGAGCCTGGAAAACACGCAGCAAAACATCACAGATGGATTAGAACCATTATCTAAGAAAGGAATTAGCATGTCGTTATTTCTAGGAACCCGTACCAGAGCTTTTAACCATCTATTTAAAGCATGGTTTTGTGCAGTGTGTATAAATAACATCTAGCGATACTTTTTGCATTTCTAAACTTTATGTAAATACTAAGATTATATATCGCCCAAATGCAAAAGGAACTCAACTCATTTGAGATGCAAGAAAACCAATTCCAAACTCCCCAAGTGAAATGCAGTCTCTTTTCCCAGGCAGAGTGGATTGTCCCTTCACCAGGCACTTGCTGTGGCTGAGCAACCAAGCAAAAGGAGACAGGCCAGCTCTCTTTCTGTTTCAGGACTTCCCAGAAGTGTCTCTGTTAGTCCCTGTTCTTGGGGTGACTCTGTTCTGACGTCTCCGCTCAGTTTTTAATTGGGAGGAAGGTGAACGTTAGTCTCAGAAATGGTGGACTAATTGTATCAGAGGCTGTATGATACGCAGCATTCTCCTTTAGACTAGTGATGTGGGCCTCAGATATGATGTGATCTTCCGATAGCCGACTGATGAAGAAACACCATATGTGGCTTCTCCTCTTGTGTCTGCTAATCTCACCCTCTGAACTTGTTCCCTAAGTCTAAGCCCATTCTGTACTAATAATGCCTAAGGTTTCACAGATAGATTAATAAATGGTCCTCAAGGGGTAGTCCAAGAATGGCCACTACTTGACTGGTGAAATGCCAATAAATATCTTTATATGCCATATTATTTCAAGGACTTTAGTGCTCAAGAGTGCAAAATATGACAGTACTCAAATAGTTACAATGGTGTAATAATAGCAGATTTAGACAAAGCATGATTAATTTCCCTATAGTGTTTTCTTATAGTTCTATTACAGCATGCCTCGTGTTACAAACTGTATCATAATTATATTAATTAATAACTAATTCATTGTTCTACCTGTAATGCGAAGGGAAGGAAGTAACATAAGGGAAACTGTGGAAAATATCTAACACTGAGGTAGGCCTGGAGGTTTCACGAGGCATTTGCCAGATGGACAGGGCAACAAAGCATCTAGCAAGAAGAAAGCCAAACATTAAACTGTCTCTTTGAAGACGTCTGTACTGGCTGGTTTTGTGTGTCAACTTGACACAAGCTAGAGTTCATCAGAGGAAGGAGCCTCAGTTGAGAAATGCCTCCATGAGATCCAGCTGTAAGGAATTTTCTTAATTAATAATCAATGGGAGAGGTCCCAGCCCTTGGGTGGTGCTTTCCCTGGGCTGGTGGTCCTAGGTTCTATAAGAAAGCAGGCTGAGCAAGCCATGGGAAGCAAACCAGTAAGCAGCCCCCCTCCATGGTCTCTGCATCAGCTCCTGTTTCTCAGTTCCAGACCTGCTTGAGTTCCTGTTCTGACTCCTCCAGTGATGAACTATGATCTGAAAATGTAAGCTAAATAAACCCTCTCCTCACCAACTTGCTTTTTGGTCATAGTATTTTGTTGCAGCAATAGAAACCCTAACTAAGACAACATCATTCCCCAAAAGACTCAAGGAGAATTCAAGATAAAGTTTTTACTGCTATAAATGTAACAATTAAAAAGTCAGTGTTGGGAAAATATCAACAAGAGGACAGTGGAAAGACTAGCCTATACATAAAGACCACAGTGTCCTTCACAGTTAGCCAAAACCGAGACACACCTGCATCCGGGATTCACAGTGAATGCAGAGCACAAAAGCTTGGGCTTTGTGCCTACTTGTTCTCTGGCTCTGAGTGTGGACTGTTCATTTGCATAATGTGGATTCTCACTGCGTGGTGCACATTATAGTGAACACAGTATATAATTAGCCATATGCTACCCTATTTAATAAAAAATTTTAAAACATGAAAAATAACAAAAACATGTGGCCCACAGAAAGTGCTAGAGAAATCACAATGGGCCTTCATGCTTCTTGTCAATTGGATTGCATGATATTCGGCCATGAATGTTCACCAACACCATGCCATTGGTTCATTTTTCTACTTTCTTGTTTTTTAAACATTTTTTATTCCTTGAGAATTTCATATAATTTATTTTAATCATATTCATTCCTCTCAGCAACTCTTACCAGATCTACCCCGTCCTGCCTATGCATCCAACTCTTCATGTTCTCTCTTAAATTCCCCCCCGCCACACACACACACCACACACCCCAAACAAAAACATGGAGTCCAGTTTGTGTTGGCCAACTACTCCTTAACACGGGGCCTGATGTGGCTGCTATACCCAGTGTCACTCCATTGCAGAAACTTTATTTTTCTTCTCCCAACAGCTACCAATTACAACTGGCTAGGTGTGAACTTTGTGCCCACTTCCCCTCCTCTGTGCCGGGATTTTGTCCAGCTTGAACCTGTGAAGGTCATGGGCATGCCGTCCTAGTCTCTGTGAGTCACATGCACATCTGCCCTATTGGCTCTGGAAGACGTTGTTTCCTTGAAGTCATCTGTCACCTCTGCCTCTGACAATCATCCTGTCCCTCTTCCACATAGATCCCTGACCCTTGATATAAATATCCCATTTAGGGCTGGGCATTCCGAAGTCTCTTATCCTCTGAATGCTGTACAGTTGTAGCCCTCTGATGAGTGTTGAGCTGTGCACTGATCTATGGGTATAGGAGTCATATTGTTGCTATATTCATTTAGCAGAATAACAGTAGGGGATTATTCCTCTAGGGCCTTTGACCTATTGTCCTGTTTTATGTCAACTTGACATAAGATAAAATCATTTGGGAAGAGAGACTCTCAATTAAGAAAATGCCTCTATATGATTTGTCTATAGGTAAATCTGTAGTGGTAAATTTTTTTAATTGGTGATTGATTTGAAAAGGCCTAGCCCATGCCGGGCGGTGGTGGTGCACGCCTTTAATCCCAGCACTCGGGAGGCAGAGGCAGGTGGATCTCTGTGAGTTCAAGGCCAACCTGGTCTCCAAAGCGAGTTCCAGGAAAGAAAAAAAAAAAAAGAAAAGAAAAAAAGAAAGGCCCAGCCCATTATTGGTGGTACCATTCCTGGGCAGATGGCCTTGGAGTATCTAAGAAAGAAGCAGGCTGAGCAAGGCATGGGGAGAAAGTCAGCAAGCAGCCCTTCTCCACGGCCTCTGCTTCAGATCCCGCCTCCAGATTCCTTCCCTGAACTCCCGCCCTAACTTCCCTAGATGACAGACTATAAGCTGTAGGGTGACATAAACCTTTTCCTTCGTAAGCTGCTTTTGTCCATAGTGTTTTAGTACAGCAATAGAAACCATAAGACACGTATCTAGCCTCAGGTTCTTAGAATCATTGACCATGTCAGGTGTGTGTACCATCTCGTTGAACAGGCCTTAAATCAAATTTTAAAAAGTAGTCAGTTACTCCATAACATTTGTACCATTATTACACAAGTAGTCATATCTTATAAGCAGGCCATTATTGTAGCTAACTAGTTCATAGCTAGGTGAGATTAATTATTACTTTTCTTCTCTAGTTCTAGCACTAGACAATAAAGCTTCCAGTTGAGGATCAGCTAGATTTCTTCATAGTCTATGACATATGTAAATGGTGTCTTTAGCCATAGGGTCTCGTGTGTGTGTGTGTGTGTGTGTGTGTGTGTGTGTGTGTGTGTGTGTGTGTGTAAGGTAACCACTAGCATTAACAATTGTGTGTAATGTTTGGAGGTTTTTGGTACCATACTGGCCAAAAACTAAAAATTATGTGACCCTTTACTGGTACTGGGGTTTTATTTG
The DNA here is from genome assembly GCF_007827085.1 of Peromyscus californicus insignis. Taxonomy (NCBI): domain Eukaryota; kingdom Metazoa; phylum Chordata; class Mammalia; order Rodentia; family Cricetidae; genus Peromyscus; species Peromyscus californicus. The sequence continues at coordinate 167,835,043 of NW_026294573.1, read as the reverse complement.
ACAGCATATGATGTCTAATTGGTGTATTGTCTCCCCTGTTGTGTGGTAACCTCATTAAAACATATACACACATGTCTACACTAGTAGGCTTCTGTGTGGCTTTTAAAAATGGCATTTAGTGTTAAATATCTCTTCCTGTATTCTCTCTCTCCTCTCCCCCATCCCCCATGCCATTCATTTCCTATTTCAATGTATGTATGTTATTTGCGGCTTCAGTTTCCAAATTCTAGACACATAATATTTAATCTAGAATACCTCAGAAGGCATCCTACATGGACTCACCCAACTCTATCCACTCTCTTGTGATCGTCTCTGCTATAAATTAGAAAAAAATTAGCCAAATTTGAAAAGTCGAGGAAAGAATATGCTTGGTTAAGGTTTGCTAGATGCCAAAATACATGGGTTTGCTTTTGACACAACTCTCCTTGGATCTTTCCATAGCTTTCACAGCCACCATTCCAAAGTAAACTCAAACTAGGTGTCCTATAGCCTTTGATGAAACCTGGATTAATGTGCATTTTTTTCATGCCAAATACCAATTAAATTCTGAAATTGTATGTGGAAAGAATGGTGTATAATACTTATCCTAGTGATCAATTGACTTCTGTGTGCTATTATTGACCTTTTTTTAATCCATCAAAGTCTTATTGGGTGTATGATAGAGTAGCAACTCATGAACTAATTCATTTACCTTGATTTCTTCATGATCAAAAAATTACTCAAATAGTTCTCATCAAAATAGAGCAATCAATTATTAATAATTAAGAAATTTACTATTGAAAAAATAATATTCTATTTTATAAAAACAGTAATGCTAACATATGACTTTCTGGGCCAGGAAGCCATTGTTTATCCTTACCCTGTGTCCACTTTCTGCTTTCTGTCATGTGTGACACCCATAAAGGAGATGTGGACTTTTCATGATTCTGGTGCAATGGTCAGGAAGTCTTTCTTTTTTTTTTTTTTTTTTTTTTTTTTTTTTTGGTTTTTCGAGACAGGGTTTCTCTGTGTAGCTTTGTGCCTTTCCTGAAACTCACTTGGTAGCCCAGGCTGGCCTCGAACTCACAGAGATCCGCCTGGCTCTGCCTCCCGAGTGCTGGGATTAAAGGTGTGCGCCACCACCGCCCGGCAGGAAGTCTTTCTAAATAATAAGACTACAGAGTGGAGTGAATGGAAGGATGGGTGAGTGGGGATAAGTAAAATAAAGAAGGCCAGGCATGGTGGCACACACCTTTAATCCCAGCACACAGGAGGCAAAGGCAGGCAGATCTCTGAGATCAAGGCCAGATTGGTCTACAAAGTGAGTTCCAGGACTAAACAAACAACAAGAAAGAAAGAAAGAAAAAGAAAGAAAGAAAGAAAGAAAGAAAGAAAGAAAGAAAGAAAGAAAGAAAGAAAGAAAGAAAGAAAGAAAGAAAAGGAAAATAAAGAAGAAAACATCCAGCGTTGTGTATGTATCATCCTTAATTTTTAGATAAAAAGATTCGACTTGATAGAAAGATTCTACTTTGCTACTTGAATTTGCTAATTCCCTTGCAAGATGGCCACTCTACCTGTCAATAGTCAACTGTTTGCTTAAGAATTGCATAAAATAAAATACATTGAAGACAAAATACATATTGGGGCATAATTTAATTTCTTATAATGATTCAGAAGGTATTTTTTAATCTGACAATATTCATTTTGAGTATCAATTATCATTGTGTGTTAAACATGGAAATACATGCTAAGAGATTTTTCCCATTAGTCACATGTTACTATGCTTTTAAAAATATTTCACAAACAAGACAAATGCTTTATATAAAAGGAACCAGTTTAGAAGCTACTTGAGCAAGGCTACTTCTTCATAGATAAATATTGGGCTGTAGTGTAGTGCTTACACTAGCAAGAGCCAGTGTGAGTACATCATACTTTCTCAGCCTCTCGAGCACTGTAGGATGATAAGGTCAACACCGCTCAGGAAAACCGTGAGACATGAGCCAAAGGGAGAAAGAAGCATTTTGTAAATCAATACATGTCAGAGAACTTCTAACAGAAAGTCTTCTGTGTCTGAGCTGACCATTCATTTTAGAAACTCTGATTCTTTGATGTCATACCCAGTGTCATACTTTCCTGGCAATTTTTTTCTGTTGCAGGCCACTTTGGCTTTATGAGAACAGTTGCCTGGAGATTGTATCTGCCCAAGTCCCATGTGGCAGCTGGTCTCACATATGTAATTTAGCTAATTCATCTTCACAGAATGGAAGAAGTTTCCCCACAGTTAGATTTGAATTCTCTGATGATTCTTCCTCCCCTTTGGATGCCAAGAGGATGTCTCATTGGGAAGTTACTAGAGCCAAATGGGTTCGCTCTGGTACAGGGTGTTTTGTTCATTTTCTGCTGAAGATGTTTTCTTTTATTCTTCTGGTCCTGGGAGCTGAACCCTTTGCTATGGTAACATCCTTATTTGCTTGTATACCCGCTCATTATATGTCCAACTGTGTGTCTTCAGCTGGAAGGAACGACTCCCTATCTAGAACCTGTGAGCATCACTATGAATCCATAAGCTCCTGTTCCAGGTTGTGCTGGGAGCCGAAGGCAGAGTTGGCCTCATAAGCTGACTTGACTCATGGGAGATGGCCCTGCTGGGAGTGGCCCACTAGCTTCTAGGAAGCACTTGACAGCATCCTACTGGTCACTCTTTACTCTGGACATTTATACATTGCAAGGGCATATAACTAACAAAATGATATGATTACCAATTATTTTCAAGAGAGTTTTTACTGCAAGAACTGATTGACTGAAGCAATAAGTACAGTTGAGTATCCACAGCCTCAAATCTGAAATCCCTCAAAATCAGGAATTGTTTAAATACTGTTTTGAAGGTATAAATGGAAAATTCCATGTTGGAGTTCATGTGCTTTCTGGTGATTCAATATACACAAAATTTGTTTCATATATAACATCATTTAAAACACTGCATAATATGTATTCATGCATAAATTACCAAAGGATAATTCGAAAAGATTGTATAAAGTTACTTTCATGCTATATGTATAAAAGATATATGTAAAATAAATGAATTTGGTGTTTAGACTTGAGACTCATTTCTGACATACTATATGTATACAAATATTACAAATTCAAAAAAATCTAAAATCCAAAAGATTTCCCGTTCCAAGCATCTCACATACTGAGCCTACATGCAAAGGCTCTTAATAGCCCATATTTTCAAGGAGTGAGGTGTGTAAGTAAGGATGTTTGTTCAGTGGCCCGGGGATAGGCAGCAGTCTGCAGAAACATGACTCCTACCTATGAAGTGTCATGAAGTAACTATGTTTGAGATTGAAAATAGCACACGTAACAGCATTCTGTACCTAAGTCTGGTGATGCCCCTGTTCTACCATCTATCTGCGACCGACGGTGTCCCCAACTAAAATGTAAGCTCTGTGGGGACAGCCATGTATCCTGCCTCTCTCCAGCACCCGACACTGTGTCTGATATGATGAAGGATGATGTATGACTTCAGGACATGTAAGGGAGAGGAGCAGGGAGGGGATACTACAGTGTGAGAGGAGGAAGGAGGAAGCACTGGTAGGGGAAGGGGAAGGCGAAGGCTCTGTGAGCATTCCGTTTATTGTTAATTAGCCTAAGGAGACATTGTAGGCATACTTGAGCATTATTCAGCATGGATGTGCCACATGTTCTCTCGGTGACACGCCCCCCACACACACTTCCACATCACTGAAACTGTAAGTAAACTGCCTCCCTGTGTGTTTTGACTTTTCACTTACCGTTTTTGTCTGAATAGAAGTGAGGTAAAATCGCGAATTTTGATTTTGCTTTTGAGCTGAGAAACAAGGCAGGGGCTGTGGATAACAGGGCATTCCTGCAAGGAACCCCTGCCAGCATGTGTACTGAAGATTCCATGCTTTGTCCAGGCGGGGAGCAGCAGGGCCTGATAGCTGAACACACAGGTTGTGTGAACACTCGAGGTCAGAGTCTGCTCTGCCACTAATTAAATGTGTGCCTTTGGATAAGTTATTTGTCTGAGCCCTCCTTTCCTTGGGGGTCAAATAAGGAGGGTAAGGACTATGACGCCGGACTGTCTGGGGCTGAGTGATGTAAAGTGTGCGAAGTGTTCTTCACAGCGCCTGGCACCCCAGAGGGTCGTTCCGCATGGCAGCACTACAAAGTCACCCCGTGCCAGGAAGGTGGTCCTTAGACAGTGAGGAGGAGGAGGAGGAGACTTCTGGGCTGGCAGTATCTAGATGCAGTTTCTGATGGCGTGTTTGGTGCGGAGGACTGAGGCACCTGCTCTCTGAGCTGAATTCACCATGGAGATCGGTTAAGGAGATGGAGGTGGGGGAGGGAGGCAGGGTGATTGGAGGGAAAGCCTGGCATTGAAGTGAACTAAATCTGTGCAAGTGGCTATTTTTGTCAGCCCAACCACAGTGGGTGTGTGATCAGGCGTCTTCTTTTGATCCAGCTCTTTTTATAGATGCCGGCTCTTCTTAAAGGCAGCTAGCTCTCTTCCATCCTTTCCCAAGCTGCTGCAGTGACTTGGAAGTTGGCTTATGGAGTATTTGTCATCTGTAATCTCAAAAGGACAACATTGAGATTAGTAACTGGATTCTTCTTTAAGATGTAAAAACAATCTCACCAGCCCCAGCGGGGAGTCTAACAGTGCTCCCCCCCACCCCCAACCCCCATAGAGAAGGCAAACACATTACCATTTCAGAAGTGTTTTCAGAGCCCAGGCTCAACCTGAACAGGCAGCTTTGGTTAAAACAAAAGCCAACATCAATCCCGGCACCCTTCTCTCTCTCTTCTAGTAAGGAAAACTTGACTTCAACCATGTCAAAACCTGTCCCTATGACTGCCGCTTAGACGAGTTCAATTAGCGTCGTCCTGCTCTTTCCCAAGAGGGTGCATGGGAAGTTATGAAATGTTGGATACAAAAGAAGAAAGCAGTCAACTGGTGCTTTCAAAGTGTTTTTTAAGGGGTTCTGTGAACATTTCCTCCTGGCACTGCTGCTTTGTAACAGTTACTTTTAGGGCACAGGATGCTACCAGGACCAGCCCAGCCCTTGAACCACAGGACCCATGATGCAATGCAATGCCTATCTGGTAACCATAGTCACTGCAATAAGGGGGCTGAATGAGACTCGGTGTCATAGCTTCAGGACGCCCCCTACTCCAGCAGCAGACCAAGCTCCTTCTCTTTAGTGAGCGGGTAGGTGTCAGTCTGTACAGGCATGCTCTAGTCCAGAGAAGAACCTGGCTGCCTGTGTATAGGTCAACTCAGGATACTAAGGAAGATTTTCAACAATTTTGGATAAGAGTCTGTCATTTTAGAAAAACCCAGTCTATTTCCTCCCTTGTTCTTCCTCCCCAGAGCAGGCAGGTGGGCCAGGCAGGCTTGTGCTAATGAACTAGGCAGATTCTGATGTAGGAAGTGCATTTTCATTACTGTGAACAAAACAGGCACACGGTGGACGTTGGGGTTGGGGGCAGTTCATAAGTCGCTTCCGCTCAAAGGACAAGATGCATTTATCTGAAGGCAATTCAGTGGTTTACAATGGACAGTTGGGGGGGGGGGGAATGTAGATTTGTCTCCTTGTCACAGTCTTTCTGTGAGCATTACCATGAATCACAGTCACACTGCAGTGACTCTGTGCCGCTCCAGCTGTGTAAACCACAGACACCCGATGCTCCAGTCTTCACAATTTTAAACAGCATCCAGGAGCACAGTTCCATTTTTAGCACAATATTGTGAATTTGTACAAATAAGAATCAGTCACCAGGTAGTGACTTTTTGATTATCCCTTATGCTCTGCTATAGTCAAGCATTGGGGATTTTAAAAGTACTTGATTAGAAGCAGTTGGAATCATCATTTCCCAGGAAGACTTATTATTTTATTCATGAAAGTCACTGTGTATCTTAACTGAAAAAAATGGCAGTAATTTCCCATAAGAAGTCTGTATGTCAAATTTGATACTCCACGGTAAAATTCTCCCACTCAAAAACAGATGAAGTTACAATGTAACCAAATATTGTCTCCATGAGAGATTTTTTTCAGACTTTACTGGGAATTGGAGTCATCTGCCATAATTGGTGAAAATTCATACACAAGATCCTTGCTGCTTCAGCAAGACTGGGCCTTTTTGTCCTGTGTGATCTACTGACATGCTGGTACATATGGGATCTTGGACTCTCTTCCGGAAACACCAATGGTGCTCTTTGTCTAGGACTATGTATAGGTTGTACACTGAGCAGTAAAGTAGCCATTTACTAAGCCTCTTGGCAATCCTGTAGTCTCCTGGTTCGTTCAGATACCATTGAGACTGTTGTTAATCAGTGTCATTAAGAAACAGTACAGCAACTGAGCAGGGCTGGCTGATGTTCAGCTTTTACACGAATTACAATTTCTCAGTAAATCAGTCTGCAAATTGATGGACAAGTCCTTTGATCATTCCTGTAGGAGGAATTCTTTCTGTGCATCTATATTACAATTCTTATCTTTAACATCCAAATCTCAGCAATACTTAAAATAGAAAGATTCCCCAAGTTTTGCTATTAAATTCACCTGATAGCAAAACTTGGCCAGAGTTGACATGGTACCACTAATATAATTATTGTACAGTTACTTAACAGTGTGAATATTGAATTATTTTGTTATAAAAATCAAAATGATTTGGAATCCCTGCTGACTTTAGTACATGTCCCCTCTTTCTTTTCTACTGTTAAAACATCTGAACCATATCTATCTGGTCCCAAGACAGGTGGATATAAGGGCATGGACCAGAGCTACCTGATCCACATGGATGACAACAAGCAGATTTTCTGTGACCTCAGCTCCGTCCCCAAAGGTGTTGTTCATAAATTGAATGCGATAATATATCCAAGGTTCATTAACTGAAAACTAAGATGACTGTCATTTCTGATTAAGAAACCATGGCAGATGCAGCTCTGTGGTACAACACATGCCTCGCATGCACAAGGCCCAAGAACGTGTCCACCTCCATAAGAAGGAAACATGATAAAAATTAATGTTCATGTACTATGGAGCCATGAATCCTGCTTCCATTTGTTTGAAACAAGTAAAGCCCAAACTGGCCTTGAGAAGCACTTCTTGTCATTTCCCATAAAAACACTAGCCTGGAAGCTGCAATTTACATGCAAAGGACCTATAGGCTAAAAAATAATTAAAAAATAAGGTAAAAGTTAAAAAAAAAAAGCCCTGACACGATGCTATGAAACAAGGAACCTCCAATGATGTCACTGGACTTGTTTTCCATTGGTCATCTAGTGCTGGAGAAACAATCCACCCTTAGCAGCTTGTTCCTTGGGTGAGACTACCTTGGAGAAAATTACATTTTCATTTACAAGTGGTTCATCAGTTGGAGATAGCTTCTAGTTTAGGGATGGGATCATATGCCCACCTCTTTCAGCTCTAAGACCCCGTCTGGTGCAGACCGGTTAAGACTGTGTGAGCTCAAATGTGCTGCTGATTTAGAGAGCCTGGTTTTCTTAACATCTTCCATCCCCTCTGGCTCCCCGCTTTTTCCACCTCCTCTTCTGCAGAGTTCCCTGAGCTCTGGGATGAGGGATTTGATGGAGACATCCCATTTAGGGGTGAGTGTTCCAAGGACGCTCTCTCTGCTTAACACCTCGCTGTGAGTCTCTGTGTTTGTCCCTGTCTGCTCCAGGAGGAAGCATCTCTGAGGATGGCTGAGCAAGGCGCTGATCTACAGGTGTAGAAGAATGTCATTAGGGGTCATTTTTATTGCTACTCTGTTGTTTGCTTGCTTGTTTAGAGAAGAGTACTATTTGGTTTTGCCCTAGGTCCCTGGGCTATCGAATCTTTTGTTCTTGGATACTCAAGCAGTGACAGGCGTGATTTCCTTCTTTGGGGTGGGCCTTAGGTCAAATCAGATATTGGTTGGTTGCTCCCACAAGTTTTGTGCCACCATTACACTAGTATAACTTTCAGGCCAGACACCATTGTAGATCAAAGGTTTTGTGGCTGGCATGGTGTTTACTTTTCTCTTTTGGTAGCATGCAGAGCACCATCCTGAACCAAAGACTCTAGCACAAAGAGTGAAGGTTCTATTTGGGCACCAACTTGACTTCTCCACGTTTGATGAATTTTGGAGGTCTTGTCTCCAACAAAGGGGCCTTGCTGTCAGTTTATGGAGAGAGCAACCCATAGTCTTGGCAACAGCCTGGCTTGTTGGAGGTTCCAAAATGGAACCCTTTTGGCAAACAACTCAATTATACATAACCCAATCCTGGGACTGGAAGCTTCATTTGGTGACAAGAGGTGTCCAGCTGGAGCTCTATCTTCCCCGTGAATTGACAATTTCATTTAGATCCTCTTCATATATATATATGTATGTATGTATGTATATGTGTATATATATATGTATATGTATAATATGTATATATATATATATATGTTGAAGCTTTTAATGTATTAGATTTTCATACTATCCCTCAAATGGCTCTTAACTTTAGCTATCTCTCTTTCTGTTCATTCCCTCATCTACCTCTCTCCACTACCTTCTTGTTTGATCCTTCCATTCCAGCCCCACCATCTCATCCATCCATAACTATTCTATTTCCCTTTCCTAGAGAGACCTATCTGTACCCCCAGTTCCCTCACTCTATACATAACCTCTGTGGTTCTACAGATTTTAGTTTGGTTATCATTAAATCAACAGTTAATATCCACATATGAACAAATACATACCATATTTGTCTTTCTGGGTCTGAGTTACCTCACTCAGGATGATTTTCTTTTAGCTCCATTCATTTAACTGAGAATTTCATGATTTCGTTTTTTAACAGCTGAGTGATATTCCATTGTGTAAATTACCATATTTTCTTTATCCACTCTTCTGTTGAGGGACATCTAGGTCATTTCCAGTCTCTGGCTATTTATGAACAGAGCAGCAACGAACATGGTTGAGCAAGTATCTCTGTGGTAGGATGAGGCATCCTTTGGGTACATGCCCAAAAGTGGCATAGCTGGTCTCAAGGGGGGTCAATTCCCATCTTCTTCAGGAACTGACACATTGATGTCCATAGTGGTTGTATAGGTTTGCACGCCCACCAGCAATGGAGGAGTGTCTCCTTGCTCCACATCCTCACCAGCATGAGCTGTCACTTGTGTCATTACTCTTACCCATTCTGACAGATATAAGGTGAAATCTCAAAGTAGCTTGATTTGTATTTCTCTGATGGCTAAGGATGTTGAACATTTAAGTGTTTCTCAGCTCTTTTGAGTTTCCTCTTTTGAGAGTTCTCTATTCAGATCTGTTTCCCATTTTTTACTGAGTTGTTTTCTTGATATCTGATTTTTGAGTTCTTTATATATTTTGAATATTAGCCCTCTGTCAGACTTGTAGTTGGTTAGAACCTTTTCCCATTCTGTAGGCTGCCACTTGGTCCAAATGACAGCATCCTTTGCTGTAAAGCAGCTTTCCCGTTTCAATGCGGTCCCATTATTAATTGTTGATCCTAGTGCCTGCACTATCAGTGTTCTGTTCAGAAAGTCTTCTCCTGGGCCAATAAGTTCAAGGCTGTTCCCCACTTTCTCTTCTGTCAGGTTCAGTGCATCTGGTTGAAGTCTTTGATCCATTTGGAGTAGAGTTTTATGCAGGGTGATAAGTATGGACTTAGCTGGATTTTCTACATTCAGCCATCCAGTTTGACCGGCACCATTTGTTGAAGATGCTGTCATTATTCTGGTGTGTATTTCTGTTTTTTTTTTAATCAAAAATCAGGAAATCATAGGTGTGTGGATTTATGTGTAGGTCTTCAATACAATTCTAATGAGCAACGTGTCTGTTTTGGGCCAGCACCATGCTGTTTTTATTACTATAGCTCCACACTACAACTTGAATCAGTCATAGTGATACCTCCAGCAGTTCTTTTATTATTCAGGATGGTTTTAGCTATCCTGGGTTTTTCATGTTTCTGTATGAAGCTGAAAATTGTCCTTTCAAGATCTGTGAAGAATTGTGTTGGAATTTTGAGGGCGATTGCATTGAATCTGTAGATTGCTTTTGGTAGGATGACCATTTTTTACAATATTAATCCTATCAATCCCTGAGCCTGAAGATCATTTCATCTTTTGATATCTTCTTTAATTTCTTTCTTCAGTGACTTGAAGTTTTTAATCATACAAGACTTTCACTTGCTTGGTTAGATATTTTTGATTATTTGAGACTATTGTAAAGATGTTCCCTGATTTCTTTCTCATACTGTTTATCATTTGTATATAGGACTGATGATTTTTTGGTATCCAGATACTTTGCTGAAAGTGTGTATCAACTGTATGAGTTTCCCAGTAAAATTTTTAGGATGACTTATGTATACTATCATATCATTTTCAAATAACAATACTTTGACTTCTTCCTTTCCAATTTGTATACCCTCCATCTTCTTCAGTTGTCTTATTACTCTAGCTAACATTTCAAGTACTATACTGCATAGGTATGGAGAGAGTTGACAGCCTTGTCTTATTCCTTGTTTTTAGTGGACTTGCTTTGAGTTTCTCTATATGTAAGCTGATGTTGGCTATGGGTTTATTGTAAACTGCCTGTATTATGTTGAGGTATGTCTCTTTTATTCCTTTTCTCTCAAGGACTTTTATCATGAAGAGGTGTTGGATTTTGTTAAAGGCCTTTTCTGTGTCTGATGAGATAATCATGTGGTTTATTTCTTCTTTCAGTTTGTTTATATGCTAGACTACATTTATTGATTTGTTGAACCATCCCTTATCTCTGGGATGAAGCCTACTTAATCATGGTGGCTGATATTTTTAATGTGTTAATACATTTGGTTTGCAAATATTCTATTGAGCACTTCTGCATCTGTGTTCATGAAGGAAACTGGTCTGTAATTTTCTTCTTTCTTCAGTTCATTGTGTGGTTTGGGTCTCAGGGTAACTGTTGCCTCCTAAAATGAATTGAGCAATGTTCTTTCTGTTTCTACTTTGTGAAATAATTTGAGGACTATTGGCATTAGCTCTTTTTAAAAGTCCAGTAAAATTCTGTGCATAAAACATCTGTTTCTGGACTTTAGAGTCTGTCAAATTGGCATAAAACTATCCACACAGGTGAAGTACAGGTTTGTAAAGTACACCTTAGGATTCCCTGGATTTCCTTGGTGTTTACTGTAATATCCCCCTTTTCATTTCTAATTTTATTAATTTGGGTATTCTCTATCTGCCTTTTAGTTAACTTGGATAACAGTTTGTCCATCTTAGTGATTTTCGCCAAGAAACAAATTTTTGTTTCATTGATTCTTTGTATTGTTTGTTTCTATTTTATTGATTTCAGCCCTGAGTTTGATTATTTCTTCCTGTTTAATTTCTTCCTTTATGTTCTAGAGCTTTCAGTTGTCTTGTTAAGTTACTAGTATGATATCTCTCCAGTTTTTTAATGTAGGCATTTAATGATATAAGCTTGCCTCTTAGAATTGCCTTCATTGTGCCCCACAGGTATGGGTATGTTGTATGTTCATTTTCATTCAATTCTAGGAATTCTTTAATTTCTTTCTTAATTTCTGCCTTGACACATTATTTTTCAATCAGTAAATAGTTGTTCATGTTTCCATAAGTTTGTAAGCTTTCTGCTATTTCTGTAATTGATATCCAGCTTCCGTCTGTGGTTAGATAAGATGCAGGGTGTTGTTTCAACTTTCTCATATCTGTTGAGACTTGCTTTGTGACAGTATGTGGTCAATTTTGAAGAAAGTTCCATGAGGTGCTGAGAAGGTATATTCTTTTGTGTTTGGATGAAATGTTCTGCATATATCTGTTAGGTCCATTTCGTTTATAATGTCAGTTAGCTCCAGTATTTCTCTGTTTAGTTTTTGTCTGAACAACCTGTATATTGGCAAGAGTAGGATATGGAAGTTTCTCACTATCCATGTGTGAGGGTCGATATGTGATTTAAACTGTAGTAGTGTTTCTTTCATAAACTTCCATGACCTTGTGTTTGGGACATAGACATTAAGAGCTGAAATGTCCTCTTGATGGATTTTTCCTTTAATAAGTATGTAGTGTCCTTCCCTATCTCTTCTGATTAGTTTTCAATTTAAGTCTTTTTTGTCAGATATTAAAAGGGCTACACCAGCTTGCTTCTTAGGTCCATTTTCTTGGAATATCTTTTTCCATCTTTTTACCCTGAGGTGACATCTATCCTTGATATTAAAATGAGTTTCTTGGATGCAGCAGAAGGATGGATCCTGTTTTCTTATTCATTCTGTTAATCGGTGTCTTTTTATTGATGAATTGGGACCACTGATGTTAAGAAATAACAATGGATGATATTTGTTGATTCCATTGGTTTTGTTGTTGTTATTGTTGTTGTGGTGGTGGTGTGTATGTGTGTAATGTGTGTGTGTGTGTGTGTGTGTGTGTGTGTGTGTGTGTCTGTCTGTCTATCTGTCTGTTTCCCCTCTTTTGATATGCTGGTATGTAATTACTTATCCTGTGTTTTCTTTGATGTGGTTAACCTCTTTAGGTTGGAGTTTTCCTTCTAGTGTCTTCTGTAGGGCTAAATTTGTAAACAGATATTGCTTAAATTTGGTTTTATCATAGAATGTCTTATTTTCTCCATTTATGGTGATTTAAAGTTTTGCTGGTGTAGGAGTCTGGGATGACATCTGTGGTCTCTTAGAGTCTATAGCACATCTGTCCAAACTCTTCTGGCTTTTAGAGTCTCTTTTGAGAAGTCAGATGTTATTCTAATATTTCTGTATTTGTATGTTACTTGGTTTTTTCCCCATGTAGCTCTTAATATTCTTTCTTTGTTCTGTATGTTTAGTATTTTGATTATTATCTGCTGGAAGGACTTCCTTTTCTGGTCTAGTCTATTTAGTGTTCTGTATGCTTCTTGTACCTTAATAGGTATCTCCTTCTTTAGGTTGGGGGAATTTTCTTCTATGACTTTATTGAAAATAGTTTCTGTGCCTTTGATCTGGGTTTCTTCTATTCCTATTATTCTTAGATTTTTGTATTTTCATAGTGTCCCAGATTTCCTGGATGTTTTGAATCAGGAGTGTTTTGTTTTACTTTTTTTTAGAGGTAATGTTTTCTTTAACTAAGATATCCATTTCTTCTAGTGTGTCTTCAATGATTTTGAATCTATCTTCCGTATTTTGCACTCTGTTTGTGAAGCTTGCCTCTGAGGCTCCTGGTCAAGTTCCTATATATTTCATTTCTAGATTTCTCTCAATTTTAGTTCTCTTTACTGTATTCTATTTTTACTTTCAAATATTCTTGAACTGTATTATTCATTTCCTTCCAGCCTTTGTCCATGTTTTCATAGATTTCTTTAAGGGATTTATTCATTTTCTCTTTAAGGACCTCTATCATATTCATAAAGACTAGTGTGTGTGTGTGTGTGTGTGTGTGTGTGTGTGTGTGTGTGTGTGTGCGTGTGTGTGTGTTTCAGCTATGTTGCAATCCTTAGGGCCTACTGTGGTAGGGCTGCGGGGCTCTAGTGGAGACATATTGTCCTGGCTGTTATTAATTGTGTTTTTATGCAGGCATCTAGGCATCTGGGTTTGGGAAGACTAATTCTTGGTGCTGATATCTGTTCTTGTCTTGTGGGGTGGGTGTTTTGTTCTTTGGTTTCTGTTACCCTCTTCTGAGGGAGTGGTGACTGTGTGATGCCTGGTAGGGAAGTCTACTAGGACCCTGCCAGGTGTGGCCCTGGGTTTTCCAGGTGGAATATGTTCCTAGGTGTTGGAAGCTGACTCTTTAGAAGGGAGGATGCTGAGGGGTCTACTAGAGGAAGGAAACCAGTGTGTTCCACCAGGATCTGCTCATTCCCCTAGGAATGGGGCCAGCAAGTGAGGGGAGGCCACAACAGGTAGCTGCTACAGCCCTGGGGATGAGCCTGAAGGACTGAGTGTGGAGGAGAGAAGGGGAATGAAGACCTGAAGCTTGCTTACCTGCTTTGCTGGCCTACTTGCTTCTGTGGCAGTCTTGGCTGGTGGGTTCCCAGGGAATGCCTAATGCAGCTGGAGGCTGGGATAACAGGATGAGTGGTAGAAAAGAATGGAGGAGATCTGTGTGATCAGCTGGAGAAGCTGGCAGAGAGGAGGGAAAGGCCACAGCAGGGGCTCTGCTTCAGAATTGAGGGTGAGACTGGGGGATTAGATGTGCAGGAAGGTAAGGAAAGATGAAGATACACAGTTAGGCTACCTGATTCCCTGGCTGGAATGAACAACTTTTATATATGTGATCTTACTATTCAGCTGAGGACAGGCCAGAGCTCACTCTGTAGCTCAGGATATTCTTGAATGTGAGATCCTCCAGCTTGGCCTCCTGAACACTCTGTGTATCGGCATGTGCCACTGTACTCGCACAGCCAATTCTTCAACCAACCTTTTTATCTCTACTGGATAAAACATGGGGATAATACTGTCTAAATTTACTTAAAGTATATCCAAGCCAGCCTGGGCTACATATTAAGACCCTGTCTAAAAAACATAAATATAAAAGAAGGTAAGAAGTAAATAAAGGATATAAATACATAAAAAGAAAGAAAAATAAAAAGAGAGCCAAGTTAACTTACATGGTTAATTATTTCTGATTAATGTTAGAAATTTATTTAAGATGATTTACTTCAGGAGGCCTCCTGAGTCCAGCTCATTTCTTCCACAGTGCTCCTTGGGAGAACATGCGTGCACATACATACATACGCACACACATACATACACACTCACCGACAAGAGCACGCACAAGCATATGTGTATACAAACACATGGGCAGAAAACACACACATGACTACAACCAGAGAGAGGAACACACATGCGCGTGTATGACAAACACACACACAGGAAAACACTCGTGCATGTCTACATACACATAGAAAACTCTCATGCATGTACACAGACATGCATGCAGAAGAACCCACACATGTATGCCCACACAAAATAGAGAGGAAAACACACATATACAAACATACATTGAGAGAAAACATACATGTACATTCATCAAGCATCCCTAGTTCAAAAACAAAAATACAAAATACTTCAAAAATTAAAATTCTGAGCTTCAATATGACATCAGAAATAGAAAGTCCACTCCATGAAACTTTACTTTCATTCAGAAAATCAATAAAAAATCCTCTAAAATTATCTTTAGGTCACTGTGTGCAGAAGATGTGTGTAGGAAACATGTATGAATGGTCTTCTTGATATTTGGGCATGGTACCTAACATTTGATACATATGTTAACTATTAAAATATTTAAAAATTCCAAATCTAAACACATTGGTCCCAAGCATTTTGGATAAGAACTGGATGTGTGTGTGTGTGTGTGTGTGTGTGTGTGTGTGTGTGTGTGTTTAGATGTGTGTCACATATGCTGTACATACACACAGAGAGGTGTAAGTACTCCTGTACTTACATTTATTAAAATTTTCATATAACATAAACAATTCATAATTGTGTTTCATAACTATTACCAACACACTATTATAAAGTTATGTTTTATTTTTTGTTATTGTTTTTATTTGTATGATTTGGCAAAGGTTACAGTACATATTCTTTATATGCAGTAAATCATGTTCTTTCTTAATATATTTAAGCATAATATATGCATGGTGAAATAATTTATTAATGTTTCTAATTGATTTCTAGCACATATTTGCATTATAGTTGAGTTTTCAATAAGTTCTGAACCAAATGAGCAGCAATGTGCTTGTTTTCCAGATAGGGACTATTAGTTGTGATTAATAACGTCTGAATTTTGCCAAATTATATTAAGCAATGAACAATCCTTATGGGCACAATCAATAGCCTGTTCTTATTAAAATCTTGGCTCCAATACAGAATTAACATGGGATAAGGTTGTGCCTTCACAGCTTGCAAACATGTCTACTTAGCTAGTGTTCATTAATGCAAATTAGTTGGTGACAAATGTTCTTAATAGCAGTATTTAAAGATCCTTTCTGCGATGTTTTCTAGCATATAACCAGATTGAATATTTTATATTTTACCATCACCAATTTCCTTAAATTGGGAGATATTCCAACCTTAGTATTGAGTCATGGATCCTTTGCAGTAAGATGGAAAACTCACTAAATCCCTTAGTGCTATCCAGTGGCTGAGTGTGGTCACAAGAGTGGGGATAAGACAATAACCAAGAAGAGCTGCCCTGATGCTGCTTCTGCTCCAAACAATACAGAAACTGAAGGCCTTGATTGTTATAACACAGTAAATTTGGGTTGTTTCATAAATTCTCTGATTTAGATTGCATTTTTACTGCAATGTATATCAAACTGTAGACAAAAGTAACCATCAGAGGGTCTTTAAAGATCCCAATTCAGTGAGATTTCTGAGAGTTGAGCATGGGATGGACAGAGCTTTGTAAGCAGTGAGATTTATGCATTGTCCCAGAAGAGGGTCCACAATATCTACCAAATTGTTGGAGGTTCTGTGAAGCGCTCTCATTCTAGAACAAAGGCTGCCTACATTTCCTGAAGAAGCCGGATTCTTCCTATTTCTCCTAGATGTCTGTGCTGACCTTTACAACCCACTAGGAGCAGTGGCTCTGTGCAGGAAGTCCCTCAAGAAGATGATCATCCTTGCTTAATTGTCCATCCTGCTCAAAGGGACATCTGAAATAGCTGCTTAAAAGGCAGCTGTCCAGTCTGTCTTGCACAACACACTAGACGCCAGCCCCAAGTTTGTTCCCCCTTTCTCAACTATCCCGAGCTGAGAGCCAGGCCTGGCCATGCATCCCTGGAGACGTGAATGCACTCTAGTGGGGAGTCACATCAAACTCTGTATGCACTCCACCATTCTTCAGAGAAAAACACATCACTCCCACTTCACCCTTATGGTTATAATTATTCAGTGCTTGAAGTTACTTGGTGGCTCAGAATTGGTGCCTCTGACAAAACGTAACTTAGTGCCAAAGCTCATACAGTCAAGCTTAAGCATTCCTGGCCAAAGAATCACACACTAAACCAAAGAAAAGTTAAGCAAAATATTTTTTAAAAGAGTTTTATCGTGGTATGTAATCTGTATGTTCTAGCCAAAGAGTACTTCTTCAGTAAGAGCCTCTAGGAACATCAGGACATAGGATGTGATTTTCATTTTGATGTCATTGAGGAAATAGCCTCTAAGCTTACAATTAGCCCTGATGTCAGTAGGTAATCTCAGAATTGTTTACACATTCCAAATAGATCACTTATTAAAATGAACACGTTCTTTTCACTTTCTTAAATCTGCCTGTTAAGTATCTAGTGATACATTCTGACCTTTGAACATTCTGTGGGACTCAGTGGATATGTTTTCCTCACTTCCATTCTATGTGCTGTGTCTTCTTTCATAGTCAGTTCTTTCAGTCCCTCCAAATAAAATTTGCCTACCTGCTGTCCGACCTTGGGAACCAGGTCCATTCAACAAACATATATTAATACCTATTCAGTGCTAGGTTTCACATTAGGTATCAGGAATATAAACATAAATGAGCTACAGATTGTTGTCCTACTTTTTAAAATAGAGTAATAGAAGTTAGACAGGTACATAATTGATTTCAGTACAAGTGAAATATAAGGTAGAAAGGGATGCACTAGGAATAAATAGAAGTGTGAAACACCAAGGAGTAGAGAAGTCTCATCACAGGAGGATACTGTAATGGATGAGTAGGAATTAAAGGGAAAGACTGAGAAGAACATTTCAAGCAGGAACAATGGCCCTAGTTGTACAAAAAAAAAGAGAAGATAAATCCTGAAAATTGCATGTGTTGAGCTAGGGCTTTAAGTTCATGAAAGCAAGTGTCAGATAAGGCTAGAAAAATTGCTGGGAACCAAATAAAAATCATTCCCTGAGATGATTCAGGCCATGTCCTGAAGATGATAGGAAACACTGGAAGACAGAAAGGCTATCCAGCAATCAATCTATCAATAACTGACAGTTTACCCTTTAACTGTTTTCTCATGGACATTTTCTCTATTTAACTAAGTAGAAGAGGGGAGCCATGCCAAATACAATATTACCAATATCACAGAATGCAAAACAAACATCTGACAAAGCAATGCTGACTGATAACTACTTGACTCAATGGATCAGCTGCCTATGAATAACTGTACTTAGGGAAGAGAGATGGTTCCTCAGCTAAGAGCACTTGCTGATCTTTCAAAGGACCAGAGTTCAGTTTCCAGCATCTACATCCAGCAGCTCACAACCACCTGAAACTGTAGCTCTGGGGGATCCAATGCCCTCTTCTGGACTTTGCATGAACCCACAAGCACATGAACATACCTGGACACAGAAACACACATATACACAGAAATAAGAATAAATACGTCTCTGGGGGAAAAAATCACTATGCTTTTAGGTCCAGTTTACTGACCCCATGAGGTCTTAAGTAAATATTTGTCTTCCACAGGTTTCTGATTCTGTCTTCTAAGATAAAAGTACTTTGTTATTATTATCTTTGTTGGTTTATATTTCTTTGATTCTAATGTTATTTAAGTCTAATACTCAATAATAGTTCAGTGCCATCAAGCTGAAACAGTGACTTGATGTTTGAAACTGTGTCACTTGAATAGCTGCTATTTTTATACGGAATGAAAAGAGTGATGAGCAAGTATGTTCTGAAACACAGATTTACATCCAGGTGTGTAGCTAATAGTTACAATGGGAAAGTTAACATACGCTACTCAGTAGGCTTTTGGAATGCCCCTCCCCAGTCAATACACCTCTGTGCCTGGCAGCTCATCCCTCAAGCTCTGCAATACTTCAGGTCCCTGCCCCCTGCTGGACGATATGGCAGAAGAAGAGAACTCACCAAGGCTTCGTGACCATTCACTTCTAACAGGAATATGTTTATGGGACCTTTTCACAGAGCAAGTTCTGGTGGCAAAGACAGAGGTCAATGAGAAGAGGACTGTTCAAGTGAAGAGACAGACTAGGAAAAGGCTCACATGGAGAAACGCAAGCTGGGTTGTATTCATGTCGTCCTCTGCATTCTTCCTCTACTTGCATTGCCACCATTAACTCATCTTAAAAAACCCAGCTACCTGCCGGGCGGTGGTGGCGCACGCCTTTAATCCCAGCACTCGGGAGGCAGAGCCAGGCGGATCTCTGTGAGTTCGAGGCCAGCCTGAGCTACCAAGTGAGTTCCAGGAAAGGCGCAAAGCTACACAGAGAAACCCTGTCTCGAAAAACCAAAGAAAAAAAAACAAAAAAAAAAAAAAACCAACTACCCACTTTTGCTCTCACAACAACTTATGTTTGTTAGTTCTTCCTAGTAAATCTGATACTTTTTAAATGGGTCTATTTTTGAATCCAGACAGGTATCTTTCAGCAAAAGAATACTGAGTTCAATAATGGTCAGTAGACCCATGTGTCTGGCAAATTATGCCTTCCTTCAAGATATTTTAAAGATTTATTTATTTGAGTGTATGTGTGTGCCCACCCTCAGAGGCCAGAAGGGAAGGTGTCAGATCCCCTGTAGCTAGGGGACATGAATGCTGGGAACCCAACTCTTGTCCTCTGGTCCTCTGTAATGACAGGACTTAACTTCTGTTAGGTAGTGCTGATGCAACCTTGGAATTTTTATTTATCATTACATATACCTTCTACCTTCCTATATCCCATCCCAAACTAAGAGGCAGAAATATGCTGCCCCATTGCTTCTCCTCCTAGCTGATCTCTGCTCCCAGATGTAGACATCGAGGTGTTTTGGAACTTCTCACATTGCTAGTAAATTAATGAACTAAGCCCTTGACCCCATAGAATAATGTCTCCTGTTTTCCTTGGCATAGGAGGGGCATTTCTCTCAGAAGTCTGACTTTCTGTACACATTTCCATCCTACTGTCTATCCTCATGAAGGAGGTTTAGAGCCTGTGCAAAGAACACAGAGCCAGACCCTGTGGCCAGCTTGTGACTTTACTAGTCTCCATTCAGATGCAACTTTGTATTGGCTAAATTAGAAGGTTCCATTCCCCAGCATTATAAATGTTTTTACCATTGAAGTTGTAGTACAATCTGTATCAGCTCCCCCATAATTGCTCCTGGGATAGAAACATGGAATGGGCTGTGGCTTCCTCTACCATGAGTACCTTACAAACAGAGGAGGACTCTTGGTTACATTTTATTTTTAATAAAGTACAGTCTCTATTCATAAGTGTATGTGGAATGAATGAATAAATGAATGAATGAATGAATGAATGAATGAATGAATGAATGAGGACATGAGCTCCTGCCAAGACTAGAATCTGTCCCTTGCCAATGTTTGAATGACTCCTGCTTCTATGCACAATGGGGGCCCTGAACTGAAAGTGAACATCCTAAAAAGTCCCCCCTGGCTCCAGTGTGTTCAGATCCTAGGAAATATGAAATAAGAGACACTGGCACTTCCTAACAAAACATGAGTTGCAAATGTGGAAATGGTCTAGGCACAGTTCAGAGAGAGAAACATGACTGATCCTTGGTGGGTCATCTTTAACTGGAACCTGTACCTTCTCTGATCCATGTAGAGCATGGTGCAAACTGTGATCTAGAGAGTGAATATCCAGATGGAATACCAATCACCTTTTAAAAGCACACCCTCCATCTCGAAGGTTCTATTGGATGGCACTTACAAAGGAACTACAGCTGGGTACATTTAGAGTATTGAAAAAATTCCAAGCCAAGAATATTTCTCGGCACTGAGCCTAGGGCATTTTTATTTGTTGATAAATTCAATAAATTTTCACTTATTTTATATCCTTTGCTGTCTGCATCTTTTTTCTTCTGAGACAGGCAACTAACCATTCGTATTTGTTCTGTCTTGAACACTACAACTAAATTATGACACGTTGTATGCAAACTCTCAAAATGCCTATAAATCTTATTATATAGGTTTATCTACACTTTATATGTATCAATCTCAACTAATACAATCTTTACAAAAGCACACCACAAGAAAAATTTAAGAAGTAATTGCGTCATATCTTTCCCCTCTAGTTAAGATGTCCCTGTTTTTAAAATATAAATGTAGTGAATGTGGAGACCATAAACCTACTTTCTTGTACATTTTAAGTAATTTTTCTGCAAGTTTTGTGTTCTTTCTCTAGGAGGTCTATCTTATACATTCTTAGAGACAATGTAAACTTTTAAAACTAATAATACAGAGATAGAAATATGAATATTTTTCTGAAATTGAAGAATCAATTTAAGAGTCAGTTGTGTGAGGATGCTGTTTCAAGTCTGAAAGGGACTGAGTCCATAAGCCACAAGGAAAGGACACCAGTGCAGGACCTGGAATATCCTGAGAGCAGAAGCAGCAAAGAAGTAGCTGCCTTCCTCATTCTCATGTGCATACGGCTCGGTCTGCACAGTTCCTTCAGGGAAAAACTGAGTCTTACGCATTTGCTGTGGGTCTCCCATCACCTATGACAGGAGAAGCATTGTGTGGCCAAGGACATGGTACAAAACAGACAAACAAACCCTGTCATCACAGTGCTCACTTTAGGACAGTGGGTATAGAAGTGGACAGAGAAAATACACATATAAGAAAATAAACCACTAATACATTTAATACAGTAAGTGTTTACAAGAGAATAAGCCATGATGTAAGTGAGAAGCAAGTTCCAGGATGGCACTACAGGAAAAGGAACCTTTCCCACATGTCCAGAAGGAACTAACTTTGAATGCCAACTGTGAAAAACACAACATGTGAGTTGATGGTGGAAGAACATTCCAGACAGAAAAAAAAAAAAATTGTCCAAGTCCTGAAGCAAGAATGAACTCAGAGCTGCTGAAGGACAGGGAAAAGGCTGACATACAGGAACCACGTACCCAATGACAGGAAAAAGCAGCAGAGGCCACCTGGATCCTGAGTTCCCATTGGATGAGGAAGCTGCTTGAATTGAGGCCTGTAGATGTAACCATCTACATCATTCTCATCCCTTCACGGCCGCTGCCAGCTTCACTCAGCTGTGTCTTCCTGCTTGACAAGGTGTGAAGGGACTTGGAACAGAGACAGAAGGACCCACCCCTGTTAGTGCAGCTTTATCTCTTAGCCTTTTGTATAAAATATACATCCTGGAAAATTTTGCCTTCTCGGTCCGAGAGAATTTGGGTGCCATCTACCCCTGCATCTTAGAGAAGAAACTGAACAAACCCTTGGCCAAACTGAGCTGAGTTAAGCAAGAGTGGAAGCTGAACTGATGAGCTCAATCTACCACAAGGAGTTTCTCTATGTAAAAATGCGTGTCATGGTAATTAGGAGGGAGGGAGTGTGGTGCTTGTTTTTCTCATGGTTGAGACCAAATACCTGACTAAACCAACTTAAGGAAAGATGGTTAGGGTTTATCTTGGCTCCTAGTTTGAGGGCATAGTCTCTTATGGTAGGCACAGCATGATGGCAGGATTGTGAGGTGGTTAGTTACACTGCATCCACAATCAGGAAGCACAGAGAGACAGAGAGAGAGAGAGAGAGAGAGAGAGAGAGAGAGAGAGAGAGAGAGACAGAGACGGAGACGGAGACGGAGACGGAGAGGGAGAGGGAGGGAGAGAGAGGAATGTTTGTACTCAGTTTGTTTTGCCTTTTTGATTCAGTTCTAGATAACAATGCACTTAGTGCCCTCTGGATCAGTCCTCACAGACATACCTAAAGCAATGTCTCCTAGGTGACTCCCAAGGAATCAAATAGCCAGTCAAGCTTAACCACGACAGGGAGGGAAGGAGGCAGTGAGCAAGGAACCTCCAACATCACCCTCCCTCAACTGGCCTAAACCGTTGACCCTTCAATCACATGGTTGATCTTTCCAGCCTAGTCAGCCCCTCCTTAGCAAACATTATCAGGTGAGGTCAAAAGAGGTCATCACCAACAGTAAAGACTCTCTTTTGTCACTGTGTAATAAAGTCCAAACACTCAAAAACCTCCCAAGAGCCAGAGACAAAAGCTAAAGACTTTATTTTGAGTGTCTCACATCAGATTTGTAGGCCATGGGCTATTCTGTATGCTAGTCATGAGTCCAATGAAGGATGTCTGAGCTACAGAGCAGCCAGGCTTGGTGCTTGAATTTCTTTGCAGAGCAGAACTGGGAATTTAAGCATCTTATAAAGGAATCACAGATTTGCATTTTCCACCCCTCCATGTCACACGGCACTTCCGTGTACTTCTTTCCTAATTGACAAGTGTCACAGCTCTATTTCTGCCCTCTCCTGGATGTTTGCCTCTGCTTGGCAGATGTTACACTGAGCACATGACATCAACATCGTGAGAACCTGTACTGGAAAGGCGACCCTAGCTCATCCTTTTCTCCAGAGGAGAATGGTCTAAATAGAACCTCCCTTTGCATCCTTGGCATTTTAGGATCTGAGATTTCAGTCAACTCTTCAAACTGTTCTTTATCTACAAGTGATAAAACACAAAATATGAAAGTAAAAATTAACAACAAAAGTCTGATGACTCAATGGAAGATTGTGTGGAGAACTTTACATCTTACAGTGTAACGGGCCAAAAGATGTGGGGTGCTATTTACGGATTTTCCAAATAACTTTAAGCAATACACGGGCTCTGTCTGGCCTGCTTGATTATGAGTGTGACAAGTGTGGCCTCCCAGAGGGCATTGCTTTTGAAGAGCTATGTTTGTGGGCCACACTGAATTAAGGGACTCAGTGGGCAACTGCAGATATGTGGCAGCTAGCCTCATATAGAAAGCTACCAAATTGAATCACCAAAGTGTTTCCAATGCTGTGCAGACTAACAGTCCCAGAAACTGAATTGCTTCTAAGCAAACTTTATTGTCTTATATTCTCTCTTTAATGATCTTCACAATAATCTAGCTCATTTCAAATGAATGGATATTATTATAATTTTGTTTTGGTTTTGATATTATCTTAATGGTCTTTCAAGTGTGTATATGGATTTATTTAATTGGGAGATGGTAAGACAAGGTTATAGAAATGATTGTCATGAAAAGCTTTGTTCTAACAAATGCCCAAAAACAGTATCCTGACACACTATTCAGGACTGAAAGTGGGCATGTAAGGGAACATGCAAGGGGCAAAGGTGTGGAAGGATGATGAAGCAAGAGTCTATACTGTAATTTCTGTAGAAGGAATGTGCAAAGAAGAGTCATCAGATTTGAGATTGGCAAGTTTGATCATGTCTCTGTGACATGGAGCTGTCCATAGTTACCTAGTACCAGGTCCTGGGATGAACAGGACCAAAGAAATAGCAATGACATTCAAAGAGCTCTGTGGTGGAGGTGGCTGGGAACTTGAGGTTTGGATTGCTCAGTTTGTGCATGCAAGGAAGTTTCAATACTAGTTGCCTGTGCTCTCTGGGAATTTGCTACCCCTTCCTTCAGTAAGACCCCAGGTGTCAAAGCATTCAATACAGATTCCAGAAAGTGTAATTGCTACATGGGGTTAAAAAGAAGTCTTCATTGTGACCTTTAGCATAAGATTATTTTAAACCCTCTTAAAATTTAAGTATGACTTATGTAATTGAATAAGTCTGGAGAATTAACCTGGTATTTATATTTCGTTATTACTTTTTGTTTTATTAGCATGTAGTAATTGCACATAGTAATGAGTTCCACCAAGACATTTTCATTCACTATGTAGTTTGACATATTCACTAACCTTCCCTATAACCTTTCTCCCTTTCCTGATAGTCCTTTTCCTTCTCCCAGAGAGTTTTAATTCTACTTTTGTGTCATTCATATATTGTTTAGCTATATAAAATGTAAGAAAGCATGCTGTCTTTCTGACTCTGGCTTACATCCCTTAGTTTGATTATCTCAGTTTCACCCACTTTCTTGCAAATTACATTGTTTTTTTTTTCTTTATGGCTGAATAAAACTCACTGTGTAAACTTACTTCATTGTTTGTTATCTATTCACCTGCTGACAGGTACCTAGGCTTGGGTATTGTGTGTACTGTTAAAATGAGCATATGTGCACACATCTCTCTGTGGCACAGTGACTTAGATTCTTTTGGTTATATTTCATCTTTCCGTATAGCTGGATCATATGTTAGTTCTATTTTTAGACTTGCTGGTGGGGATGTAAATGAGTTCAGCCACTATGGAAATTAGTATGGAGATTCCTCAAAAAAAAAATCTAAGAATAGATTTCTTAAAGGAGAAAAGCCAGACTCCCCCAAGGGGCTTTGAAAATCACATGTGCCCAGGCTTCCCCTTAACCAATTAAATGAGTGTTGCTGTGGAGAGGCAGCTGTAGTATATCCAGAAGTCCTGGGAAGCCACACTGAGGAATTATTGTTTTCCCAAGACAAATGTGGTAATATCATTTAGGAGCCAGATTAGAAATGTTAGGATCCACCACTGCAACCCAGAGAATGAGAAGTTCTGGGGAAGGGCCAGCACTGTGTCTTAGCAGGCCCGGAGTCACATTCCACTTTGATGACATTGCTCTCTAATCTTTTCTCAAACTACATAGTTCATGTATAATCACTTGTTCAACTGCAGTTGAAGTTCAGAGGACACAGAGAAATTTAAATTAAAAAACAGTAATAAACTTAAATTTTTAGGCTAAGTGTGGCCTGTGTAACACTCCGGATGTACGTTCTCTAAATCAATTGCTGTCTGAGAATCGAATTTAGCCGACTGCCCTGGCTTTGTTTACAAAACAGGTCAACACTGCTAGCCTGAGGAATCTTGAGAAAATGCAGGTTCTGATTTAGCAGGTGTGGACTAGGCCTAGAGCCTGCCTTGTAGCAAGTGTGAGAGTCTTGCTAATTAATTGTTGCTCTCAAACCTCACTCTGAGTGGTGAAACTCTATTGAACATCCTGTGACTGTTGTCAATGTCCTGTGGAGGGAGATCGAATGGAATCCAGCTACCTCAAATTCTTCAGCACAGGGGATTGATCCTCTCTACCTTCCTGTGTTGCCAAAGGACTGAACTTGTCCTTTCTGGATTTTCAATGGTGTGGGTTTCATGTAAAGGTAGTCTTCACATGTGCAAACCCGAAGTCTGAAATTACAACAAGGGACTGTGTTTCTGTGAGACTATTGGGCGTGTTCCCAAAAGCAGAGGAAGTGAACAGGTTAGTAGTCAGCATGCTGTAGTACTCTCATGCCTGACTGAAGCTCAGATCTAGTGAGGCACTGTTGATTTGAAAAGGGTGTTGAGTTCTAGATGGAGGAATACCTTTCTACCCTGGAGCAACCGCAGTTTCTCTTCCGATGCAGAACATTCCGGTGCTTCTCTCTTCAAAGCTGCTGTTTTCATATCCACAGTGTGTTCAGCTCCCACAATTTGGTCAAGTGTGAAATTACAATGGGAGGCAGAGCCCAGGGTGGCCCCCACAGCTAATGAGAATCTTAAAAAGACAGAAGAGCAAAGACAAACACTGCAAGAGAGAAACAGGAGGGATTAATCATGCATGAGAAGTGGTTTAACTCAAAATGAGTGACTTTGTTGTTGCTTTCACAAGTTAGATATTTATTTCCTCCTTTAGTCAAGCCTCAACTACTTACAACATGAGAAGTTTCTTAACCAGTCACAAACCCGGGGATTCCTGAACCGTAAGCACATGCTCTACTATTGAGGTACACTCCCGACTTGATTTTGCTGGGTTCTTTATTAACCTAGCATTGCCTATCAGATCTAGGTGAGGCACTGTTCATTTGAAAAGGGCATTGAGTTCTAGATGGAGGAATACCTTTCTACCCAGGAGCAACTGCAGTTTCTCTTCCAATGCAGAACACTCCGGTGCATAACACACAGGCTGCAACCTTCTCTGTGCAGAGGGACGCATTGGAAGATGGAGAATATTTAATTTTGATGTTTAAGTTTTGTTCCCAAGTCCTGTGAACACACCATGCTTTGCAAAGAATGGTCTGAAGAGGAGAGATTAGGCTGAAATATAATAAATAAATTCCCAGTCCTATTCAATATGCAGAGTATCCAACTCACTGGTTTAGTTTGAAATTAGAAGCTGATGAAGTAACAAGGTTTGCTATAATGATTTATTCTTTTTTTAATCTCTCCTTGTTTTATTTCTCACAATTATACATTTGTATTTGAAAGCTAAAAATTGTATGCATTTGTCATGTATTACATGATGTTTTGAATTATACATCTGGCTGTAGCTCAGTCCTCCTAATTATGTTAATTACCTCACATAGTTATCATTTTTCATAATAAGAACACCTAACATCTACTTTAACAATCTACAAAGTAAAATATGTTGTTGCTCACTAGTGTCAGACTGTAGCACAGTATTTTTAAATCTGCGGGAAACTTTATAGCCCAAACTAGTAAGTGCAATTTGAACTCAAGTCTTCTGAGTCCACAGCCTAAAGCTTGACCTCTTCCCTCTACTGTGACTCCATTCAGCGGGGCATTACAATGATGTGGAGGTGGGTACCAGGGCAAGTCACTGGGAAGGATGCCTCAGGACTGTTTCTTCTCCCTAGAACACGTGTGTTTATCAACTTTGACTTTTTTATTCTGAATTTGGCTTTGAAAAGGCAGCTGAGGAACAGTTTGCCTTAGACATTTTGGTACTTAGTTAAGCATCTATGAGAGGTTTTCTGTATGGGTGGTGCTCTTTTGGGCACACTGTTTGTACACTCACACACACACACACACATACACACACACACACACACACACACACACACACACACACACACACACTATGCATGTACATCTACATACACCCAAAATGAAGACATATTGCCTACCCTTGAGGATAATGACATCTAACAGAAGCCAGGAGAGGAGAAAGTATTTCAATGAACCTAACTGCCTCTGTATTTCAGATAGGCCCACAGCATTTTTAATGGAAGTCAAAGGGGGAGATAGGTCCAGGACATACAGAAGTGGAGACCAAAGGATTGGCAACCTAGTGAACATGAGTGCAGCAGGCACAAACAACTGGTGTGGCCTGGTGAACTCCTTCTGCTCAGGCTGGCATGTCCCGGTGGTTCCACTGACAGGAAGTTAACAGTAATGTGACAGATGGGTTTAAGGGAAGCAAGATGAGGTCAAGTAGATCGATGGATGTAACCATGACTGTATCACACCCAAGGAAGATGATGGGGGAGTGGAGAAAGACTGGGAGCAGAGGAGGGAGGGGAAACTGAGGTTGGGATATGACATATGAGAGAAAAATAAATGATCATGAGCATGATGGATGATGATGATAATGGATGATAATGATGATGATGTAATAATGATCAGGAGTGTGTGGTTATCATGGAAGCTGCCAAAGGTTTGTGTGTCTACTTGACTTGACCAAGAATGACTGCTAACCAGCTGCACATTCTTTCTGGGTGGGTCTTTATGCCTATGGAAGAGATGGGCACTTAAATCAGTGAATTCAGTAAAGGAGATTTTCCTCCCTGACTGAACATGGCCTATCTTCTGAGGGCCTGCACAGAACAAAGGCAGAGGCAGAAGAAACGATACCTATTCTTTTTTTCTGCCTCACTACTGGAGCTGGGCCATGTCATCTGGTGTCCTGTGCACAGTTGGTTCTCAGGTCTTTGGGCTCAGTCTGGAACTATCTCACTA
>NW_026294573.1:167193072-167206434 GCF_007827085.1 Peromyscus californicus insignis | reverse complement strand
TAGGCCTTGAACTAAGAGCAGAATGAAAGCCTGGCTCCTCTGTCTCCATTCTGTGCCTCCTCACGTTGGATCAGACACCTGCTTGAGTCTGAAGAGGTATGTTGAGCAACTAAAGAGTGACTATCTACCTGATCTATCTCATCCTGTCTTAGTGTTTTTATTGCTGTGAAAAGACACTGTGACCAAAGCAACTGTTATAAAGGAAAATATTTAACAGAGGTTCAGTCCATTCTCATCATGGCGGGAAGCAAGGCAGCATGCAGGCAGACACGATGTTGGAAAAAGAGCTGAGAGTTTTACATCTTGATATGCTGGCAACAAGAAGTGGTCTGTCTCACTGGGCGTGGCTTGAGCATATATGAGCCCTCAAAGCCCGCCTCCACAGTGACACACTTCCTCCAAGACCACACCTACTCCAACAAAGCCACGCCTCCTAATAGTGCCACTCCCTTTGGGGGCCATTTTCTCTCAAACCACCACACATCCCCCTTCAAGACTGAAGGCACAAAGATGAGTCATTTTCTGAACCTGCAGTCTCCCTGGATTCCAAGCAACAGTAAACAGGGCAGCGCACTCCCCAGTTTAGAACAGATGTCCATGATGGGAAGGCCATACTCTACAGCAGGAGTCATTGTCTTATGGAACCAGATTGGTCATCTCAGGCAATGACAGTGATGACACCGCTTCTAACCACTGATAAAACGGGAACACAGCCAATAATCACCCAGACCACATCTTGACCATGCATCGATTATGCATACCACATACCTCAGTTCTTCCTCTAGTCAAAGCTGGAGCTCACATGAGTGTACCAAAAATGGATCTGGAGTCCCTGTCCCCTTTATCGATTCCTCTTCTTTTTTTTTTTTTTTTTTTTTGTTTGTTTGTTTGTTTTTCGAGACAGGGTTTCTCTGTGTAGCTTTGCACCTTTCCTGGAACTCGCTTTGGAGACCAGGCTGGCCTCGAACTCACAGAGATCCGCCTGCCTCTGCCTCCCGAGTGCTGGGATTAAAGGCATGCGCCACCACGCCCGGCTCGGTTCCTCTTCTTAAGGCACATTGATAAAACCTCCTTTCTCTGCTCTTCACTTTTCTCTTATCAGAGCCATGGGCAATGGGGTGAGTATTGAAACCTCGTTTGTTGGAGTTGTTGGCAGAACCCAGCCATTTGCCCTACAACTCCAGCAGACAAGACGTTTTCATGATTCAGAAGAGGAGCCCAGAACTGTGCATTTAAGAAGGCGGCTCCTGGCTTTCTAACGAGATGGTCCGAGGTCACTATGTGAAAGAATAAGACAACGCTATTGAAGGACTTTAAATAACAAGCGACAGAATTCAGGGCTGCAGATGCAGCCCAGTGGTGGGGGCTTACCTCACATGGGCTCCAGCTGCAGCGCAGAGGTGAAAAGGGAAAGGGTCACAGCAAGGAGTCAAGGGATCCCGGCGTCCATAGCCCCAACAGCAGGGAGAGCACAGGCCAAATCAGAGGCCAGCTCATTACATCTGGAGAGTGAGATTATGTCCCCACCAGGTTTGTGAATCAAGTTTTGTTGGAATATGGCCACACCCCTCCCATTTCCACCCTTTGGGTACTGCTGATGGAACCTGTGTTGGACAGGTACCCCAGGTTAAGCTGCACCCCTGCCCCAGACTTACTCCTTTATGAACCGTCCATAGCTGTCTTCCCACTAGAACTGTAGAGGTAAGGACAGACCGACAACCTTATGTATTTACATGCATTCACAGACTTATGTAACCCCAGTTCAAAATGTGTTTGGGGGGAAAAAGTGACATCTGTACTGAGCATGAATGGACTTCTTTTCCCTTAACAACATAGTCTAAGAACCATTTACAAAGCATCTGTATTACTTTGGTATTATAAATTAACCTAGAGGTGGTTTAAAGTATACAGTCCCATAAGTGAGGTTCCATGCAAGAACTAGATCATCTTGTTTTAAGGGGGCTTGACTATCTGGTCTTGTTTGGTATGAGGTTGCCGGGGTGGGAGCTCCAGGAGCCAATCTCTTCCAGACCAAAGATAGCGGTAACTTGTGACAGAAACTGTGTGGCTGGAAAAACCACCACCACCACCACCACCACCACCACCACCACCACCACCACCACCACGCACGCGCACGCACAACAAGCACACCCCATGAGATGCTTCAAGAGAAAGCTTCCCAGCCTCTGGTATAAACCAAAGACCAGAAGGCAGGGACAAAAAAGTGATAGATACTTAGAGACAATATTCAAGTGCAGATTGGGTAGGACGGAGTCGGGGAGAGGCGCTGAGACTCATGCTTGAAGAAGTGCAGGGTGGGCCCTCCTGCGAGGCTGGCAAATATCTGGGACAAGGATTCTCCATACTCTCCATACTTAATAGACCATCTCCCAAGGTAGTCTGTCCTCTGTAGGTTGGTATTCCCTCCAAGAGTAACAGTTTGTTATGGTTTCAACATATACCATCCCCCACAGGCTCATGTGTTTGAATACTTGGTCCCCAGCTGGGAGCAGTGTTTTGGGAGGTTTTGGACACTTTGGGAGACAGGGTTTTGCTGGGGGAGTGGGTTTCTGGAGTGGGAGCCTTGAAGTTTATATATAGCTCATCCCTACCTCCTCTTCTGCCAAGACACCAAGGAGTTACAGTCCCACATTGTCCTGACTCCTCTGCCACCGTGGATTGTGTGGTCTTGAACTGTGAGCTGAGATAATCCTCCCTCCCTTGGGTTGCTTCTCAAAGGTGTTCCGTCACAGCAGTGAGGAGTCACAGCAGTGAGGACTGTAACCAGCACCAGTTACAGCACAGAGGCGATCTCGGTTATCCTCGGCATCCAATGAGGAGGTGCGATGGCTTCCATTCTACAGATCAGAGAAATGAGGTTTAACAGTCCACCCAAGGACCGATCCGTCAGACTTGGCAGTCCTAACTGTGCCTTTTGCAGATGTGACATCCACCGCGTCCTTTGCCCGGCTTGCCCCTCCCGGTTACAGGTAAGGGACGCCTGTTGTTTGGGTGTCTCTACCAGCTTCTATCTCGGCTTTGCTTCCTGACTCAGAGTCAGCTCCTAATCCACAGCAAAACATTGCCGCTAATCCCGTCTGCCGGAGCTGAGTATTTTCATTGTCAGTTGCTCTGGCGCCGGGCCAAGGCTTTTGATAAGCTAAGTGGAATAAATTGCATCTGTAAGGAATTTATTCACACTGAAGGACGCTGTCCAGAGCTTGAGGAGGAGACCCGGGCCTAGAGCGAGTGAACGTTCTACAGTCAAGGCCCGGGTCACAGAGCTTCCCTCCACGGTCTGAGAGGAGGCTAAATCCTCCCCAAGGTTGCAAAAGCTCCTCTGAGCTTTAGCAGACTGCTTTCATCAGCTCAAGGCTGAGTCTATTATTTCCCAGCAAAGAGGAAGGGAGAGATCCCTTTCTGGATGCTCTTTTTCCCTTCTCAGCTAAGCAGCATTACAGCAACACAAAATGCTTCTAGACAGAAGTCAGAACTGTTGGGATTTGTTTGTTTGTTTGTCTTATTGTTGCTGTTTTGACATTTTTGGTTTTTGACTATTTCAAGAAAGGCAAGGCAGTGTAGTCTAGTCTGAGATTATTTTCTTGTAAAGATTGAGATTTAAAAAAAGAAGGGGAGAAAATAAGCAAAATATTTCTTAAAACATAGTAAATGATAATTCTAGAAGACAACCACTTCCAAATATGTGTGTCTTCAGAACCTTCTCTAGCACCTAGCTATTGGTGAAAATTATTAAGGCCACTCCACGTAGTTAAAAGGGAGATTTATTTAATGGCGTAACTTACAAATGAAGGGATAGGTAGGTTGCGGGTTCTGTGAAGGACACAGCGCAGTCTGGCGGTGTTCTCTGGAGAACTCTGCTCGGTCTACCTCTAGCGTCCCCAGTCCAAGCAGGAAGAGAGGCAGCGCAACTGGATCTCGGTCTTCAGGGTCCTCCCTTGGCCCCGCCTTGTAGGCATGACCGTTACCGAAGCCTCAATGGGGGTTGGAACTTCCAGATCAAAGCTGGAATGGCTACCCACTACACCTAGCTCTCCTCAGCTCTTCCCTGCCTAGCTTCGAGGGATGAGTCGAATGATGTCCTCCCAGCAATGATCTGCACATTGGCTTCCTTAGGAGCCTCAAGGCCACATCCTTTCTACCTCAAGCCATAGCCCTCAGGCCTGTCTGGAGCACTCCACTGCTGTCAAGCTCCAGGTCAAGTCAGAAAGGCTGTCCAGGAATGCCCCCAGCCCAACACATCTAGCTGCTCCTCTTATCCCTGAGTTCCATTTTCCACAGATGTAACCAATTGCAGCTTAAAAATATTTGGGTTAACAAAAAAAAATGCATATGTCTGACCACATACAGATTTTTAGGTCATTATTCCTTAACAGTATCCTTTAATAACAATGTGCACAGTACTTTTATTGCCTTGGGTATTGTAAGTAATCTAGAGAAGATTTAGAATGTGGGTGGATGAACATTAGTGTCTTAGCCATAAAAGGCATCCAAAAATTATCCTTTGAATGGCTGGAGTGATATTGACAGTCAAAAGTGCTTGCTGCTCTTGCAGAGGATCTGAATTTGGTTCCCAGCACCCACATCAGGCAGCTCACGACCACCTGTAACTCCAGCTACAAGGCATCTGACATCTTCTTCTGGCCTCCATGAGCACCAATACACATGTGCTATAACCATACACAGACATGATACACAAAATAAAAAAGACACATACATAAAAATTTTTAAAAAGCCAACCAATTACAAAAAGGAAAAAGAAAAACCCAAACAACAATAACAACAACAAAACCGTAAATGATGGGTGTTTCCCCCCCTGTTTCTTGACATACAGCTTCCACCTCTTTCTCACATCTAAAGTTTTAAAATTACATTCACTCACCTATTGTGTACGTATGGAGGCATGCACACGCAGAGGCCAGTGTGGAGATCTGAGGACAATGGGGTGGAAGTTGCTTCTTTCCCTCTGGGCTCCACGTGGGCTCCAGGGATCGAACTCACACCGCCAGGCTTGGTTCCAAGTCCCTTTACCTGGTGGCCGAGCCATCTTGCTGGACCCCTTTTTAAGGTTTTAAAATCAACCCTTCCTACTTTGAAAAAAAATTAATGTGTGAGACCAGTTTGTTCTAACGAACCAGAAAGAAGCAAGATTTCCGTGAGACTGCACCAGCCGGCGGGCACGATGGACCATCAAACCGCCCATAAAGCCCTGATGTGGAGAACTCCAACACTGGCTCTGGGTAAACGTGGTTCTGGCTCTGGACAGAAAGCACTCTTCCACAGGCAGCTCAAGCGTCATACTTCACATCTTCTCACTCACGTTTGATCTTCTCTCGTTTTTTTTTTTTTCAAATCTCTGACAACGGCTGTATGAAGTTCCCAAAAGTAATCGGTGAGTTTAAAATAATTTCCACCAAAATCTTAACATGATTTTCCTTGGCACCTGACAAGCTGATTGTAAAATTCACAAAGAACGTGTTTAAGAATAACCAAGATAATTGTCCCAAAGGGAGATGGAGCAGGCAAGATTTCTCCCACCTGAGAAGGGGATGTATCAGAAACCTAAGGTAATTAAGAGGGCATGGTATTGACTCAGGGATAGATTTTGAAAAATAGCTTGGTGTGTAGATGTGGAGTTTCAGGGCAAGTAGAGCTGATATTTCAAATAAGTGGAGGAAGGCAAAGGGCAGATTATTAAATGAATGAAACTGGGAAGTGTGAGAAAACCTGAGGTCATCCTCTTGTATCAGAGACAGACAGATAAACAGAAAGGCTCTCTCTCTCTCTCTCTCTCTCTCTCTCTCTCTCTCTCCCCTCTCCCACCAGATAGCTTATAACACAAATGTAAAAAAATCATAAAAATATAGAAATTATCGTATCAATTTATGGTAGAGAAGGCTTATAAACCTAAGATTAAAAAACTATAGAAGAAAAAATGTTGAGTATGACGTAAAAATCAAGTCTCCTTTACAATAAGATACTGTCAATGTTAAACTTCTGGCAATATGGAAAACTAAAAAGAAAATTACATTTTGTGTAGCAACAGAGTAGTTAAAACATAGAAGGAATGCTTATAAATTAGTAAGAGTTAAGCATCCCAATTTAAAAATGGTCAAAACTTGTACCTAGCTTGTTTTTCAGAGAGGACCTGTAAATAAACAATAAACATGAGTAGTTATAGTCTCAGCCAGGTGTGGTGGTAATCCCAGTACTAAGGAGGCTGAGGCAATAGGATCAGAAATTTAAGAGCAGCCTGGGCTGTATGGCCTACCTCAAAAACAAAAACAAAAACAAAAACAAAACAATTCCTTAGTGAAAGGGGAATGCAAATTAAAGAACAAGGTTGGGCTGACACTGCTCCCTCCAAGAGCCAAAGACATGGAACAAAACCCCAATATCAAGCCTTGTTGGTCAGGGCTGTCCAAGAGACTCCCAAAACACACAGGCCATTGCTTCTGCCTCTGGTTGCCCTCCAAAGATGGAAGGTAAATCTCTATGGCTGAACATACCACGCACTTCAGATACAGGGCCCAGAGACCCCTGAGCTGGAATTGGCCTGAATGCCCGCTCCCCGAGGACTAGCTTTCATGGTAACAGAAAGCACTGTGCATTCTTCCAAAGGAGGGAGCCGGCCAACAGTCCTAACCAGCTGTGACCCCTATGAACCACATTGGTAACCAGCATGGTAACCCGAAAAGCACAGTAGTGACAGGCATAACTTGGCAGTAGCTGACATCTCTCTATTTGGACTTTAGACCTACTCAACCAGAGGGAAACCATGCCTGGTACTGGAAACCTATCGAACTACTCAGTGCTAGTGAATGGTTATTGGAGGAAAACTCACAACCACTAACTTAGTAAGCCAGCATGATCCTAACAACAATCTATAAACACGTGTCCTTTCACCCACAGATAAGTGTGATCTTCACCCCTCATCAAGGAAACTTCTTGTGCAAAAGGTGGAGACCATTACATCCAATCAAATGCATTGTTGTGGAGCCCGGTACCAAAAGATACATCTACAAAACACTCCCACATCTGAGGCTCAGGGGACATTTCAGGAAACAGAGTGGAAATATTGTAAGAGCCAAAGGTTCTGAGAGATTGTGAGATTGTGTCTCCTCGTAACATGAGAAGCTATACCGATGAAGTCTCATCAACATGACCACCCAAGCAAGAGCTGAACAAGGATGGCACCAATGGACTTGCCAGACTGGAGGGAGAAAAGCCCCATGGCCTCAACCCCACATAAGAACTACAGACAACTGAGGAGAGAAGGAGGGGGAGAGGTGGTCCTCCCCAAGGAAGAGCACACCAATTGGTTGTCCAGTGTCGAGCGTTCAGCCCTAAAAACACACAAGTCACACCATATGGACAGAATAGGTTATATTTAGGAATATATGTGTATATACATACATGCATGCAATAACAGTTAATGAAAAAGGCCATTAATTTAAAGGCAAATGGGGAGGGGTATATGGGAGGGTTTGGAGGAAGTAAAGAGAAGCAAACAAAAACAAAATAAAAAGCAGGAGATTATAAACCTAAAGTTATCTTGACAGTGCCCAGCAATACGTCACTTCTGCCCACTCATGGCGGTAGGCACGGAGCCTGTCCTGGTTAGATTTTTGTCAACTTGACATAAGCCAGGGTCATCTGGGAATAGGAACTTCAATTGGGAGAATGCCTCCATCATCTTGGCCCATAGGCAAGTCTGTGGGGCATTTTAATTAATGACTCACAAGAGAAGGCCCAGCCTGCTGTGAGTAGTACCACCTTGAATAAGAAAGTGATAAGCCATCCATGGGAGCAAGCCAGTGAACAGCATTCCTCCGTGGCCTCTGCTTCAGATTCTTCTTTGAGCTCTTCCCTGACTTCCCTCATGGATGACACGAGGGATGGATTACAAATGTAAGCTGAAATAAACCTTTTCTTTCCCCCAAAAGACAACAAAACAAAAGGACAAGGTCATGGTTCACACTATGATCAATTAGAATAGCCCGTTCCTTCAGGAGAAGCAATTTAAGTGCATCTGTTGTAATTCTAATGTTCCCAGCTATGATCCAGCAACTGCACTTCTCAACATACATCTATCTATCTATCTATCTATCTATCTATCTATCTATCTATCTATCTATCAGCTATGTATCATCTATCTATCTATCTACCTACCTACCTATCAGCTATCCATCTATCATCTATCTAATCTGTCTATCTACCTTCTATCTATCATCTGTCTGTCTGTCTCATTTATATAAAATACAGCCTGGCTGTCTGCCCATCCATTCCTAACCATGGTTCCTTCTGGGAAAAAAAGAGTGCAAATTTGTGTCAGGTGGCCGAGGGGTGTTAGATATCTATAGCACCTTGCACATTTGAAAGTATGTATTCATCAGTCCCTGGTGACAGTAAAATAATACATTTGGGGCTAGGGAGATAGCTCAGTTCACAAAAGTGGTTGGCATGCAAACCTGGTGACCTAAATTCAATTCCCAAAACTCATGTAAAAAGCCACATGTGGTGGCATCTGTAACCCTGGCGCTCCTACAGAGAGATGGGAGTCAGCCTGGAGCCCAAAGGCCAGCTAGCCTGGATTACACTGTGCAGTAGAAACAAGAAAGAAAGATCCATGTGAGAGCCAACCCCCGAAATTGTTCCCTGACCTCCACATGTGTACCAGAGCACACACAAATCCAAGGTCACATTTACACATGCACAAAATAAAATATATTTTAAATTTAAAAAATAATCATTTAACAGGCTAGACTCATTGAGTCAGAGATAGAAATTGGAAGGAAGCTACTTGATTGTACAGCGGTTTGTCAGGGCCCTGGCATCCAAGCTCATGGTCAGTGGGCTCATCACAGGAGAGAATGGGCCAGTTGTTTAGCCAAGCAAGCATTTTGTCCAACTGGACATTGAAGGGAAAGGCAGAGAAATTATGCCAAATAAGAGAAAGATTCCATGCACTGCAAGTGTCCACACAGGAAAGAAGTCGAACAGTCCACAGATGCTGAGAAGGCCCCTGTTAACCCAGTCAAGGTCAGTTACAAGGAGCTGGATTCTCCCAGCAGATTGCTGGACCTGGAAGGAATCCCTTCTCTGAGCTCAGGACAAGCCCAGGTATGGTCTTTATTTCTACCTATAATAGCCATTGTGGCCACTTGGTCTTTTGAGTCACAGAACTGTATGCTGGTAAATGTGCATCATTTAAACAACAAAATCACAAAAGTTGGGTAAAATGTCATGGGACAAGGTTGTATGCTCCCTGGGATGAATGTTATACCATGTTTTAGGCCATAGGGACCCACTCTTACTCTGTGACTTTTATTATGGTTTTTAAAACATCCACAGGAAAATCAAATACTGGCATTTGAGAGTGTCACAATGGCCAGACGTGTCCCCTGACATTTAAGGTGATCACTGAAGATGATAAATCCTGGATGTCGCACAATATATGATGTCATCCATGGATTGCCTGCTATTGAGAAACACTGGGCTTCTACAGACCCAAAGGAACCTCACATAGCGTGTGTGTGTGTGTGTGTGTGTGTGTGTGTGTGTGTGTGTGTGTGTGTGTGTGTGTACCTCATGTGTCACTCCTCAGGACACTGTACAACTGCTTTTTCAGACAGGGTCTCTCACTGGGACCTGGGGCTCACTAAGTAGGCCAGGCTGGCTGGTCAATGAGCCCCAGAACCTGCCGGTTCCCCCTTCCCCAGAGCTAGGGTTACAAACATGCCCACTTTTTAAAATGTGGCTTTGAAACTACTAGACTTCCCAGTATTTGGGGTTCTCTCATCCTCATGTATGTGTGCCAAGCACTTGACATGCTGAACTCTCTCCCCAGCTCATCATTTAAAAAAAAAAAATGTGTAACTCCAATCCCAGGAGATCTGATGACCCCTTCTGGTTTCTGCAGACACAAAGCATGCACGTGGTGTACAGACATACACTCAGGCAAACACCCATACACATTAAAACAATCAATTGAAAAAAATTTTAATATATAATATTCTTTTTAAAACCTACAAGTTTGAACTTGGTTGGTGAAAGACTACCACACATTTCCACAAAGGGCTGACTCTCTTCTGTTCCGAATAGACCAGACACCATCCGGTAGATTCACTTCTGACTGAACCCGGCTCACACACGCTCCAAATCAATGGGGAGTAGGAAGAGACAGTGCCCCCCGTGGCCCACAGCACACCCAGATGATAGTCTTGTTGATGTGTGGGTTGTTGAGACTTTGTGAGGGGGGGCTGCAGGCAGGGCCCCAGCCCGTGGGCTGCAGCTGCTGGCATGATAGATTTGTGCTGGACACTGATTCTTGGGAATGGAAACCCGAGGCTGGAGAAGGCACCACCGTGTCCTGTGGTGCCAGGCAATGTGTGTTGGCAGCTGAATCTTGGCTCCACAATAACCTCAGCTCTCACAGGCAGTCGGGCCACAGAAATGCCCCAAGGAACGTGTGTGACCAAGGCTGCTCAAAGGAGGCAGTACACTGTACAGGGCTGACCGTCAAATTACATGTTGGGGATTCTTCAGTGGTCCCAGGACTTGGAGATTACATCTTTAACACATCAGTAACTTAGCCCCTGGTTAGCAGGGGCTCACTGGGGCGTGACTAATCAGCGGATGAAAGTGTCTTTGTGGGGATTAACTTTAATGAAAAGAAAAGGGATAGTTATTCAGGGGGCTGGAATTCCTCCACAAATCAAAGGGCACACTGACACAACAGGTTCATAAGGTAAGAATGAGGCCATTGTCGGGGAAATTAAGGAATGGCTACTTTTATATAAATCACAGGTCAGGGCTCTTTGGTTGTGTGTTCCATGGGAATTGGGACTTGAAGTTTTTGAGGTGTATTTAGGGAGGCTGAGGAGTCCATAAAGAAAACCAGATGTCCTGTGTCCTTATTAACCCTTTCCCAGTGGCTTCCTGGATGCCTGGCAGCAGGACCATTGTGTCTAGAAGAAAGTGGTCCCTGCTTACTCCAAATGTAGTGTGCAGAGTCCATTCTGAATCTGTCACCTGCCCTGTAGGTCAGTCTCATGGACTATGGCAGTGACTGTACTCAACCCAGTGGGCCAGGTAAGAGAGACGCTTCTCTGCTTCTCACAGTGAAAACAGGTCAGG
The DNA here is from genome assembly GCF_007827085.1 of Peromyscus californicus insignis. Lineage (NCBI taxonomy): Eukaryota > Metazoa > Chordata > Mammalia > Rodentia > Cricetidae > Peromyscus > Peromyscus californicus. The sequence goes on along the minus strand of NW_026294573.1, from coordinate 167,195,277 downwards.
CCAGGATGAGCCAGAGATGAGCTTTGCTTTATAACTGATCATGTTTACTTCACAGTGATGTCCAAGTCATAGCCCCTTGAGGTGATACTCTGAGAACATGTATCACCAATGCCACGCTCCTGCCCAAACTTCATGACTTGAATCTCATCACGAAGAAACTACCAGATAAATATAGATGAATTCCATGAAACAGCAGGTTTGTTATCTTACCAAAAAAAAAAAAAAATGCCAGGCTCTAATAATACAGGGACTGAAGAACCATTTTGGATTAAGAAAGACCAAGAATATAGGATAACCTAGCTAGGCTGTAATGTCACTACAGTGAATTACTGCCATAATGAGGGTGGACCCAAGAAGCACACACACATGCACCTGTCTTATGAGTTAGGACATATTAAGAGTACGTCTTCAATCTTAAATATCCTAAATTTCATAACCATATAGCAGTTATGTAAAAGGGTTATTGTTCTGTTTCATGGATTTTTGTTGTTGTTTTTTTGCATTGGAACTTGAACTAGGGTCTCATGCTTGCTTGGCAAGCACCCTACTATTGAGCTACAGCATCAGCCCATGAAATAGTATCATCATTTGTATGGAATATACAATACACATGGAAATATTTGGGGTTAATATTGACAGTGCCTGGGTATCTGCAACTGAGACCCAAAAGGTTCGTGGGTCCAATGGGAAAAGTGCTGTATAATCCTAAGGACTTGAGCTCTAACCGCCAACACTCAGGTAAAAACCCAGGGGTGGCAGATGCCTATAGTCCATGTGATGAGAGATGGAGACAGGAGGACCCTGGGTGCTTACTAGACAACCAGTCTAGCCAATTAGCATGCTCCATGCTCTGTGAGAGCGCTGTCCCAGAAACTGAGATGGAGTGTGATTGAGGAAGACACTCACTGAGATGGAGACACTCACATCACAGAGACAGGAAAGCAGGCAGTGAGAATGCCCGTCTTCTAGGCTTCCTCCCTTTACCCTCATCGTTATCCAGGTCACCCAACCCATGGGATGGAGCTGCTTGAATTCAGGGAGTCGATTCTCTCTGGAAACATTCCCATAGACACCCTCAGAGGTATACTGTAGCTGAAAGTTTTCCTGTGTCTTGCCTGGTCTGCAGCCTCTCAGACCCAAGAAAACACACAGAGGCTTACACTAATTAAAACTGCTCAGCCAGTGGTGGTGGCACATGCCTTTAATCCCAACACTCGGGAGGCAGAGCCAGGCGGATCTCTGTGAGTTCGAGGCCAGCCTGGGCTATAAAGTGAGTTCCAGGAAAGGCGTAAAGCTACACAGAGAAACCCTGTCTTGAAAAACAAAACAAAACAAAAAACTACTTGGCCATTAGCTCGGGCTTACTACTGACTAGCTCTTACACTTAAACTCAGCCCATTTCTGTCAATCTATATGTTGCCATGTGTTCCATGGTTTTACCTGTGTGCCATTACATGTTGCTGCCTGGACTACGGGATGGTGTCTCCTGACTCAGCCTTCCTCTTCCCAGAATTCTCCTTGTCTGTTTATCCTGCCTATACTTCCTGCCTGGATACTGGCCAATCAGCATTTTATTTACCAACCAACCAGAGCAACACATATTCACAGCATACAGAACATTCCACAGCAGTGTGCTTTACAAATCTCTCAGGAGCTAGTCAAATCAGTCAAGCTGGTAGTCAACATTAACCACCACATACAAAGAGGTTGAGAAACACAGCAAAATATGTGGGATTAGATGGAAAATGCACAGGCATTAATTGTCCTGCTGTTACAGCTTTTGTGTAGGTTCCATGCTTTTTCAAAATAGAAAGTAACAAAACCAAGCAAAACAAAACAAAACAAAACAAAACTAGATGTAGTTTAACAATAGTAAATGCAGGAAGAAAAAAATAGGAAACAGAAGACCCTGTTGTTGCAGTCAGCCAGCCTACGAGAGAGACAGAGAGAGAGACAGCAAGAGACAGACAGACAGACAGACGTGTGACACGAAAGAAATGCTTCAAGCAGCATCCACTAGGAATGCTTTTGACTTTGACGTTTGTACCCACCAACATGTACAAAAATAGACCTAACAGTTCTCACATCGTTCAGCCTGGAGCTGGGGAGGAAATTCTTTTCAATACACAGTTTTTTAATAGACTGGCTCTGTGTCTCATAGACACGCGAGGCGGCTGCACCCCTTCCAGACACCACAACTCCATT